>NC_053037.3:544659033-544967501 GCF_002575655.3 Aegilops tauschii subsp. strangulata | reverse complement strand
GTCTTCAGCAGCAGTGTGTTCAGTCACTTCAAGTTCTCACATACTGGTGTGGACTATTCATATCACACGAGACGACTGCTCAAGGCATTGGAGATTAGTCGAACCTGTCCATGCATGTTTAGTCTTTTGTGTAGCTAGAGACATTGGCTTCCAAAAAAACTTCATGTGACTTTAGCTTTGTTATGTATCTTTGGCGTCATGTAATTTTCAGTTATTCATTTGAAGTACTTTATCCAATAAGTTACTAGCTCACCCTAAAAAAAACAAAAACAAAAAACAACAAGTTACTAGTATGTTCGAATCATTGGCAAAGAAAAACACTCAAAGGTGGAGGGTTACCCAGATAGTCATTCATTGATTATATCTTCTTTTTCCCTTCGAAAAAGACACGGCACAAAGGTAGACACTGATATACACACCAACCCTCACCCTCGCAAGCCTCCAATCCTTCTATTTAGGTTGTTTTATATAAATACAAATAGACGTAGACGCTCATACCCTCACTCATATAAATGCACACAAGAACACTCTACCCCTATGGACACCTTCGTGAGACTAAGCCGGCACATCATCTTGAGATTGATAAAGTTGTCAAAGACGCTTTTGCAGTCGACGGGGTGTCTCCACCACTAAGCTCACATCACCGAAAAGTCTTAAATAAATTCAGAAAAATGCGATCGCCGGTGTCAATTTTAGGACTTAAACTCTGATGGGCTATTTAGATTTTGACAGCTCAATATGTATGCCACGTGGTTGATCCATCATTCTGCCAGATTCCACATTATACATGGCACACAATAAATGAGTAAATCACAATGGAGATCCATCAGCCGACCACCCCGAATCTCAAAGCATGGCCACGGAGCTGATTTAACCCCATCCAGCCGGTCTCTCCTCCCACCGCATCGCATATCCCCTCCCTCGCATCACCCACACCACGCGGGCAGCCGGCTTCAATTTTTCCATCCGCTCGCCGTGCTCTTAATGGGCTTTCCCTCCCTCCGACATGGCCGGCGACCCCCGCACCCGCGCCGCCGGTGACCCCTCCTCCTCCCCCGCCGTCGGCCCCTCCAGGCTCTTCCTCCACCTGCTCCTCCTCCACTCGCTCTTATAACCCCGCGCCCACCTGAGCCCATGGCCGCCGTCTTCTACCACCACGTCGTCGGCGACCTCACCGTCGGCAAGCCCGAGATCGCCGAGCTCAGCGACGCCGACACGCTCGACGACGCGGCGCGGGCCATCGCCGGCAGCCCCGAGGGCGCCGTGCCCGTCTGGCGCGCGCGGGCCGCCCCCGACGACCCGCCCTCCGGGATCCGCTTCCTCGGCATGATCTCCGCCGTCGACATCGCCGCCTTCCTCGCCGGCGCCGGCGCCGGCGACCGCGCCATGCGCGCCGCCGTCGGCGAGGTCGTGCAGCCCAACCAGGACCTGCTCCGGGAGGTCGATCCCGGCACCAGGTCAGTTCTTGTTCCTCGACCCGCCCCTTCTCGCCGCCGTCGTGTCCTGTCCCCGCCCGTCCCATCAGGAATCCCACCCAATCTCAAGTCTTTAGGCATCATTCGTCTGCGGTTTCGTAGTCGTAGGCAGTGGTGATTCAGTCTACGCACTGTGGCTGTTGACTCCTGCTTAGCTCGGATCTGTCCCTGCCTGCTGGGATGCTTCACTACAGCCGAATGCTGATGCGCAAACCTCTGTTTTCTAATGCGGTCTGGTTGGTGATCTTTGTCTCTTATGCACGTTCCTACTAATTACAAATCTGCGGCCAGTACAAAATTGTTTTTGAGTCTGTTCTGAATCCATCAGAAATCACTGGGGGTTTGTGCCTTTGTGGTTAATAAATCACTCTTCTATGGTGCTTCTTCTGTTGGTGCAAATCAGGAAGTGCTTACTGCTCAATGAAGCTGCCTAAAGTTGTGTTTACTGGATACTAAAACTGGGGTAGTGGTTGTGTTTAACACAATCTCTTTCAGAAGAAAGCATGGTAAGGTCAATGCTTGATGAGCTGGGAAGAAATGTCTTAGTTCATGAAAAATAGTTGGATCGAACTTCCGGACAGACAATCTGGATATTGTTTTGCTAGGTCATGTGCCTTAGTCGCAAATCCACTGCTCAAGTTTAAGTTGCTTTATCCCTGTGTGCACAGTTTCTTTCTTCAGTATCCAAAGAAATGCCACAACTGGTCATGCTTTCTTCATTAAACCACCATTTTAGTTGCCCCTTTAGGGAGCATTTGCTGACAACAACTCAAAAGACTATCCATCACATAGCTCCTCGAGACTGAAAAACTGTAACTCATGACCGTTACCAACAGCATAGATTTGCTAGGTATTCACCTATCAGTATATGTGGCTATTCTTAACTTTTTTCAATTCCTAGAGTAGACCGATCATTCTACAATCTTAGCTTGTATTTTACTCTTATCTTCCAGCATCATGAAGTGTCTCCAGTCCATTCCGAAACTTAAACAAGCCAGATGGCTTTCACATGGTGCAGAGTTTGTCCTTCTGATTGTGTTGCCATAAGAGGAACAAAGTGGGAACATGGTTCCATTTGGCAATGCGATGTCGCAATCAGGAAGGCAGCAATCCATGTGGAAGCCGTGCTGGCTGTCAAGGGATTCATGAGTCAAGACAATAGTTTAAATAAACTGAGCCATACATGACACATGCGAGGCAGTCCAATCATGTCTCGAAATGATTTGGCAGCACCAAGTAGTGAGCCAATGTCACATTCTTAGGGATGACATAATAGTTGCCCGCAAATAAAAAGTTCAATAGGACATAAGAGTCTGAGCTGGATGATGCGTCTGCCAATCATACTGCTCTGCTTTTTTTAGTCCTTTGCCTTTCAAGCAAATTCATTTCTAAAGATGCGATGTTTGACATATGTATTTTGTTATTCAGCCAAGTTTGATTGTCTTGCAAGGTTGATCGATGCGCTGGAGTTGATGAGGAATGGAGTGAAGCGCTTCCTTGTCCGCAAGAACGGCTCCTGGACAGGCATCACCAAGCGGTTTTCGATGCTTTACAACGGGAAATGGATGAAGAACTCGGAATCGGGATCCCCAAGCTCAGCTGGCAGCAGCAGCATGCAGTTGTCCCCATTTATCAGTTGCGCGGAGAGGTTTTGCTGCCTGTCAAGGGAAGACATCCTCCGGTTCCTGATCGGGTGCCTCGGCGCCCTCGCGCCCATCCCACTGTCTCCAATCTGTACCCTCGGAGCCATCAACCCGCACTACTGCCACGTCGAGGCGTCAGCGCCAGCCATGGAGGCGATCCAGAAGATCCCTGGGGACCCATGCGGCGTGGCCGTGGTCGAGACGACACCGGATGGGGTCCGCAAGATCATCGGGGACATCTCCGCCTACAAGCTGTGGAAGTGCGACTACGTGGCGGCTGCGTGGGCGCTGGCAAACCTGTCAGCGGGGCAGTTTGTCATCGGCGCCGACGAGAACGGGTCGACCCCCATCTCCGCCTTTCCGCTGCCTTCCATCAGCTCGTCGCTGTCGGAGGAGGCCGCCGAGCCCGGGCGCTCTCCCAGGCTGCTTAAGAAGTTCAGCAGCAGGAACATCGGGTTCCTGAACAGCCAGGCGAACCAGGTGCGGAGCATGTACCGGGGCCGGAGCTCGCCGCTGATGTGCCGGAGCACGAGCTCGCTCGCGGCCGTCATGGCGCAGATGCTGTCCCACCGGGCGACTCACGTGTGGGTGACGGACGCGGAGGCCGAGGAGGACGACGTCCTCGTCGGCGTGGTGGGGTACACCGACATCTTCGCCGCCGTCACCCGGAGCAGCGCCTGACCGCGGTGGCGCTTGTTTGGGTGGTGTACTATAATTTGGGGTTGGTTTGGTGGTTGTCCAGAGTTGAGAACTTTGTTTTGGGTGTGTGGGCGTGTGAGACTGAATGGGTCGTGTATTGTTGGATGTGCATTCGTTGCTGATGGTCCTATAATAAGGCAGACTCGGGCCTATTTATGCCTGGGAGTCCATTGATCGCTCATCTCATATGTATGTTTCAACTGGAACTTGCTGAATCAAACTAACCCTGACGAAAGTTAACCTGCCAAACACAAAAACTTGCAAACAGCAAACACACTCAAAAAATTTCAAAACCGTCAATCGCCGGCGAAGTGCACATATCAAATCTGCTTTGATTCCGTCTCCGCAATTGCGATATCATTTGCAAAACCTTGCAAACAGCAAACCACCCAAGCAGTACCCCATCTTTCCATTTGCAGGGAAGAAATACCCCATCTGTAGCCAGAAGTATTTGTGAACAAGAACTACAGCCTGAAGAAATATGCACACAGAGCACAACGCACAAGTCATCACAAAGCAGAGCAACGTAGTACAGCATGCAGTAAATCTGATCAAGGATAGGGTAATGTCATAATTAACATTTTTTAGCCAAAATTACAGTGTAACACCAATGTCATAATAATCATTTTTGAACCAAAACCGTGCAGTGCAAGTGCAACACACTGTCATCAGACCAGAGCTAGCTGCCTAAGTAATGAAATCACATGAAACACAGATACAGTGGTCTGTAATAGCCAACGGATACCAAAAATCAAACTAATGACCGGTAAGCTGCCAAACACAAAAGCTTGCAAGCAGCAAACACATTCAAAAAATTCAAAATCGCCGATTAACGGTGCCACAAAGCGCGCATACAAAGCAGCTTCAGTTCTGTTTCTGCAACTCTGAACCACCCAAGTAACACCCCATCCTTTTATTTTGCAGAGAAGAAACACCACATCTATAGCTAGAATTACCCGTGAACGGGCAACACACAGCACCGTGCAACGCACACCCACAAGTCATAAAGCAAATCAACGCTATCACAGCATGAAGAAAATTTGATCAAAGATAAGGCGGTGTCATAATAAACATTTTTTAGCCAAAATCACTCAATGTAACACCACTGTCATCCTATCACAGCTAGATAGTGAGATCACATGAAACAGAGACACCGCGGTCTGTAATTGCCAACCAGCAGGAAGGAAATATGCACACAAACACAGTACAACGCACAAGACACAAAGCAAAGCAAAGCAACGTACCACAGCATGAAGAAGAGGATCCGATCAAGGATATGAGATAATGTCATAACAAACATTTCTTAGCCAAAACCGTGCAACGCAACACCATTGTCACAATCTCAATAAACATATTTTTAGCCAAAACCATGCAATGCAACACAGCTGTCATCAAGATCACAGCCTAGCTAACGAAATCGCATGAAACACATACGCGGTGGTCCGTAATTGCCAACCAGTAGAACAACGGCTGCAACAATGATACTGCCAACTTCGACGCTGAAGCTAATCAGGCTAGCACAGGTACAAGGGGTGGGGTGATGACATACGATACAAGTCGCTGCGGCAATAGTTGGCAAAAGGGTCACCGAGGGAGAAATCAGATCCTCTTCTGGCGCTCTGAGCGAAGCCTTGAGGACCAGAATGGCCGACCGACAGTATGGAGGCTTCACTGGCCCGTTCCATGTACTTCAGAAACACCACCTTGCGTATCATCTCATCCGTCGGATCAGCGGCCAACAGAACCACCACCTCCTCCAGTACAAACGCGCTCTCAAAGAAGAATTTGAGGAAGGCAAGCTCGCTTCGATCCCCTTGGAAACCATGGAAAACCAGCAGCTTGATGCGCGACTCTATGCATTCTATGGTACCAGACTCAAGCCAGAACTTCAGGTTGACCTTGCCAGTGGATTGATCAGTTTTTCCAGACTGAAAAATTGGTAGAGAAAAGCATGTGCAGTCCATCAGCTATCAGCTATTGATACCAATTAGCAATTAGCAACATGTTGCTAGCGCGCGATGGTGCAGATGTATGCGAAAAGAAGCGCCAGGGGCCTCACCATGATGTGGAGCGTCTCAACATTCGGAAAGCATCTGAGGACATTGGGGATCATCTTGACATCATTGCGGACTGCGAAACGCACCTCCAAAGCCAGGATTTTCACACCTGGTAGCATGGTGCTTGGGCTCATCCCTATCCCAGCCTGCAGTTGCAATCAATCACAGATTCACAACTCACCCAGTTAAGAAAAGGAAGATCACACAAACTTGCATTGGTAATCAGTGTAGGATTGAACCAATGGAGAAACCAGGCACCTTGATGATGGTGTTGCCGACATCTAGGACATGCTTTCGTGGGTCCAACGCCAAGTATCCCAACAAGTGCAGCTTGGGGGCATGGCCGATCTTGACCGTGGTGGTGCAGTTGCCAACAGGGTGCCAAGCATCTGAATAGATGAACCGCTCAAGATTTGGGGCGTCCAGCACGAAGATCTCTTCGATGAAGCACCCAATGATCTGCACGCACCGGAGGCTCTGGCTGACGAGCCGGATGCGAAGCTTCAGCACATTGCCCTGGACGCACAGCGTCTCCAGCACGGGGCTCCTGTCGAGGATGAAGTCCAGATCCCGCCTCTCCACGAGGACGTGACAGAGCCCGAGGTCACGGAGATTGGGGAAGCAGGTGGCGCGCCGGAGGCCGGCCGTGTCGGGGAACCTCCACATGCCGAGGTAGAGGCGGGTGAGGCTGGTCAGGCTTAGGAGGTTGGCGGGGAGAAAGTAGTCGAGCGGCCAGCGGGCGTTGACGAGGACGAGCTCCTGGATGCCCTTGGCGGCGAGGAGCTGGAGCCAGCGCGTGAGCAGGCCGTGGAAGCCCTCCGCGAGGGTGCGGGTAAGGTGGACGCAGCGGAACGGTCCCGGGTGCGCCTCGAGGACGCGGGACACGGCGGAGGTGTCGGGGAGGAGGTCCGCGTCGGCGAGGACGAGCGGCGCCGAGCGCCAGACCCCGCGCCAGTGGCGGGAGAGCGCGGCGGTGCGCGCGGCGTCCTTGACGGGGAGGCGGGAGACGACGTCGCGGAGGAGCGCGTCGGGGAGGCGGCTGACGCGGTCGACGTCGTCGTCGGGAGGCAGCGCGAAGAAGCGAGCGGCGGCGGCGGAGGAGAGCCGGTTGACGGGCATGTCGTATTGGGTGGGGTGGAACAAGCGGTCGCATTGCTCTTCCGCCTCGTACTCGTTCTGCGCCGTCTGGTTGCGCAGGAACTCGTTCGCCACCGCGCATATGGGGCCGAGCGACCCTAGGCTCTGGAACTCCGCCATGGCCGCCGCCGCCGGAAGCGTCGTTGCGGTGGGGATGAGCCGACGAGGGCTTTGGGCTTTGGGCGTTTCTCGGCGTGGTGCTGTGTGTGAAGTGGGGCACAAACGGCCCAAGGAAATGGTGGAAAATGTTTTTTTCGAAAGGGCATCGCGTTTTTTTTTGCGGGATGGCTATCTAGAGAGCAACTAGCGCTCTTTCGGAGCCTCACAACGATCAGCGCCACTTGGCGTGCTCTTAACCATTCGCCATGTGTTGCGGTCTGGATGCTCCCTCCGGATTTTGTTTTTTTATTTTTCCGCACGCGTTTTTGGCTTTTTAAACGGTTTTTTTCGGAGTTTTTCAACGTTTTGGTTTTCCACCGGTCTTGCTTAGCTTTTCAACCAAAAAAGTTTTTCTTGAAAAAAAAATTTGCGCGAAAAAACACGTTTTTTTTCCTTTCGCGAGTCGCGGTTTTGCTTCCGCGAGAGGCACGGTTTTGCTTTCGCGAGAGTCACGGCCGTGCCTCTCGAAAACGGAAAAAACGCGTTTTCTGTTTTTTTTCCTTTCGCGAGAGTCACGGTTTTGCTTCCGCGAGAGGTACGGGTGTGCTTTCGCGAGAGTCGTGGCCGTGCCTCTCGGAAACGGAAAAACGCATTTTCTTTTTTTTTATTTCGCGAGAGTCACAGTTTTGCTTCCGCGAGAGGCACGGTTGTGCTTTCGCGAGAGTCACAGTCGTGCCTCTCGGAAAGGAAAAAAACGCATTTTTTTGTTTTTTTTTCTTTCGCGAGAGTCACGGTTTTGCTTCCGCAAGAGGTACGGTTGTGCTTTCACGAGAGTCACGGCCGTGCCTCCTCGGAAACGGAAAAAAACGCGTTTTCTCTTTTTTTTTTTCCGCGAGAGTCACGGTGCGTGCCTTTTTCGGAAAGGAAAAAAATCCGTGCTCCCGGTTCAGTTTTTTCGTCCGTTTTTTTCGTGAAGAAAAAGTTCGTCAAAACCTATCAACATGGGATCTAGTTTTGAAGATCTCGACGCGATGAATCCAACGGTGAAAGCGGTTCGGGATTTGGACGCACGGTTTGGGAGATAAAACGTTTTGAATAAACGGATCTATGAAAAAAGGGAAAACTCCCAGGTTGCGACAAATGGTGCGCTGCATGTGCGCCACTTGTCGCAACCAGGGGAATTGGAGTGATCTTTGTAACGAATACTCCTCAATTAGTAATTTCGGGCTATCTTTACTAAAATCAAAAGAGCATTACATCGTCCACGAGCTTAGCGACAAGACAACTCGGAGGTCTGTCTCCAACTAAGTGAAATCTTATTAAAAAACTAGTAGAATGCCCGTGTGTTGCCACGGGCTTTTGAAATATTTTGTTAAAGTTATATATAAATATGATACATGTGAAATTTCACATGTATAAAAAGATAGCTAGTAATAATTAAAATCCACTTCATTTGCAATGTAAGTGATAAAACAAGTAATTTGACGATGTATACATAAAAATCGATGATCCAACAAATAATCTATTGTGAATTAAGATTTCCTTGATGCGCTTAGATATTCTTGCACAATATCAGAAATGTTGTCGTTCGTACAATATTTGAGCAAGTATAATAAAACTTCTTCCTCGTCTCATAACCAAATTGTTTTTTTTTCACCTACCCAGCCTTATCCTCACCGCAACCACGCATCTCACTTTCTCCCCATCACAACCGCTTCTCTCATCGCAACCACCCCTCTCACTCGTTCTCTCCGCCAGAGCATTGCTGGTACCATATCTCCCCATGTCTCTGCCGCCTTCCATCCATGCTCACCATCCCCTCCCCTCCACTGCGATGTCGCCCATCCCCTCCTCGGTTTTCTAGTTTGGTCACATCCGATGAGCAACGGTTATCACATATATGTCACGGTGAGTAGCTGGATCCAGTCGTCGGCGAGCCGCCACATCAATATGGCCATCCTAGGTGATTTCTGGTGCCATGGGCTTCATAGAGGACGATTTCATTTCTACCTCAGGCAATCCATGTCGTCGATCTGGCCATCCTAGGTCGATTTCTGGTGCCGAGGGTGACTTCCAGGTAAATTGTATCTTGTGCAACCACGTCTGTGGCTCCTTGCCCCACAAGACATTAACTGGATGGTGTCTTGCCCTGAATCCATCGCAAGTCAATTGCCCGTGCGTTGCTACAGGAACACACATATTTTCATAGTTTAATATAACATTTAGAATACTCGTGCAAATAGGGCGGTGTTATCGACAATTCTTTTACCATTAAATAACTCTTCATCTTCTTTTCTTTTTTCTTATTTCTTCTACTATTTTTTTCTCTCCACCCTCTATCCAAATTTGCCACCTCCGGCAATAGTGCATGATGCATTCAGCTCACAATTCTTCTTACACACACATGAAAATTCAAACCCATGATGGTGCAGTTGTGTTTTATTTCACACCATGCTTGTGTTAATAAGATTTCTATGCAATTTTCAATCATGTCACGGTAAACGTACACAGGGTTTCTGCCTCCAGGTGCAAATGCACCCAATGTGCAAAATCAGATGAACACGAAAATTTGATAAAAAAATTCATTTTTGTTTTTAGTGAACATTGACGAGTGTTTCACCTGTGTACGAATTTTCATGATGGAATCACATTCTTAGTGGTCCATGCAAAAAAGTCAATGCTCCAATATTGAAGCACTGATCTTCTCACCTCCACGAATGTGATTTCATCACGAAAAATTGCACACAGGCGAAGAACTAAGCAGTGTTTGCTGTAAAGAAATGTTTTTTTTATTTATGTTTTTACTGTTTCATGGCATTGTCACGGACTCACCAATCTGTGGTAGTGAACCACTGGAGATAGCTGGTGTCTTCAGGTTGTTATAGCTCATGTTGACTGATAATGACATATAAGTGCCTCACCTTGATACTTGATACCATAATAGTCGTGGTAGAAACCGGTTGTGCCGTCCTAAACACCTTTTTCCTTAAAGGGTCAAGACAATACAACTGAAAAGAGTTTCACACATGACATCTGTATAACAAGATGTCCAAACATTCATCCATTTCATCGACTAAAATAGTTTTGTAATCACTCATTTCATTTTTCAAAATAGGAGGACATATCCCTGCGATCATCCACAACAATTTCATTGATACAAACAGAATCCTAATCCTATATAGGAACATTATTCCCTGGGTGTTCATTACTTGTCGAGCGCTTGGTACATCCTCCCCACAACTACTTGTGTCTGACTTCGGCAACCTCCAGAAGGATTTATACAAGCATGAATTCAAACAAAAGATTAGTAAGTCATTAAAGATATTGTAATACACAGGTGAATCAGTAGCATCAAGAACCTAACCTCAACCTCGCACATACCTCATGCATGAGGGAGAGAGCCAAAATTTCCTAGGCTGTCAATTCTCAAGTACCTAACATTGACAATTCAGAATTACATAAAGGTATGCAATACAATTAGTACATTCCATGACAGAGAAATTATGCATGTAAACAGTGGTCTGAGAAGCACTGCATTTTCTATTAACCAGTAGAATGCGAAAACACTTTGTACATTGGAAATAGTATCAGTTTACACTCCTGATGAAGTATGGTAAAAATACATAATTGAGAAATATATTTATTCAATCCCAAGGACAATCGGACCAACAAGTTAGAACATGGAACTAAGATCAACACTTGAAGAGGTCCAAATAAGAGAGCTTGATTGGATCGTACCTGATTGAGAAGGCAAAGGAGGACAATCGGACCGACATACAGAGCCACTGCTCCCTCCAACATAGAAAGCACACAACTCTGTCTTCAATTTTACAGAGCCGTGAACATCAACCGATGTACCTTGATGATGCCATTGGTGGTGGTACGGTGTGGTAGAAATTAAGTGACAGTCAAGCTAAATGAGGTGAACCGATTGAAATTATACACAAAGGTAGAAAGCTAGTAAGCTACAACATTAATCCTTTAAGTGACAAACTAAAAAATACACCTCAAACCATAGCAGTCCTAACTCCTGTCTCTGAGCATAAGAACAAGAATTTTTAAAAGGGACAATTTTTCAGTCACTCGTGTGAGGCCTTATCCCATTGTAGAAGCTAAAGCATGTTTGAAAAAGGTAACCATGGATAGATATAGGTAAGAAACAAAATTCATGCCATGTTTTTAAGATAACCATCGACATGAGGATGGGACCTTTTTTATTTTGTTCCTAGGGGGCTTGCAGTTTTGTGTCGCGGCAACCTGCAACCATGAGTCATGTTAGCACGAAACATTCCGTCATGCTGACTTAAAGTAACAAGAGTACAACTGAAGCAAAGAAGATAAAAAGATGAAAAAATAGATCAGCATTATAGACAAAAAATACAGATGAATGAATAAAATAACTCTTTCTCCTAAATCTAACATAGCAGAGTATGCATGTCTAGCTACTAAAATTAATGTGTAATGTAGCTTGTTTAAGATCCAATAAGCTAATAACCATGTTTAACACAATTTCTTACAAACCCAACAAGGATTTAGATTGTAATGCTAAGAAAAATGGGAGACGGACCTGAGGGAGCAAGGCGTTCGCATGGTGGCGAACGCAGGCGAAACCCAACGGCATGAGCGCGGTGGTAGATGCATGGAGTCGGTAGTCTCATGGAGGAAGCAACGACTGCCCTCGGGTGACTCCAGGAAGAAGGGCGCTGCAGCAGACCCTTAGAAAAGGGCGCCGCCACTACTCCGAGGCCTACGGCCGCCTCGGCCATCTTCTCTCTACAAGGTTGCAGGGGAGGGGTGTGTGGCGCAAGTGGCGGTGGTGGTTCCCCTCGCCGTAGTGAATAGATCGAGGGTAGCCTCCTCCGTTAGATTTTTTTCTCGTGCGAGGGGGCCTTGATGCCTGGTTCATGCGTCCGTCGGGTCAGGGAAAAGGAAACGTCAAATAAGCATGCCTAGTGCGGGATCGAAGGAGCGAAGTATGGAAGGGGATCGGTGTGCAAAGTAAATCAGAGAGATAGGTGATATGTTTGGAAGGTGATCTCTGCCAAAGCAAGCATGAATAAATGGAAATAGGATCGGACGCGATTCAGTTTTAATTGCGGAGAAGAAGAAAATTAACATGGGAGAGATGGTGGGAGGGGAGACGAAAAATAACCGGTCGAAAACAACCAGACGTAAGTGGTGGGACGAAAAAAAAAACGTGGAGGCTATTCTACCAACTGAGACATCAGGAGTAGAGAAAATATCTACATGATTGAATTCAATCGACATTCTTATCAAACATAGATGGTCAAAGGGGGAAACTGCACATCTACAAGGCTTGTGAGGGAACACAACTAAATTATCTGATTCCATTGAGTTAAACAAGGATAGCGAGATCTGCAAAAATGTAGACAACATGTAGGCTTGTTATGCACTTATTATGGCTAGTATCAACTTCATATATTTTTTCTAGATCACCATCGCTTTAGCTAACAGACCATTAAAACGTTGTCTGAATTTCCTAGGCACTGTAGCAGATAATCCCTTAAGAAAATGAAGACTTGGTTCCAAGTGAGGAAGCAAGGCTTGAATATATTGAATTTGGCTACATATTTATGCGCACACAACTTCATGCAATAATTCTATCATATTATGAAACGGATAAAAGGGAAAATAGTTCAACCCTATTTATTTATACTACCATAATAGTTTTGTTCCTTTGCAGCAGGTATGCTACTATGCAACAGCGTAATTTCGGGAGAAACAAGGACCAACTTTGTTCGAAACGAAGTTCTCTTAAGATCCATAAGAGAAGTAGTCGCAGAACGAAATCAACAACCCACTAAGCTTTGACATCCAAATGCAAAAGGGGTGAGAGGGCAATCATAAAGAAACAGAAGTTAAATTTAAAGGATATGAATTTAAAGGATATGACTCGAGAGCATTATCGCCAGTTAAAAGTGAACCATGCTTGAAACCTTTACTTTCAGAAACATTGCACCTACATGTAGCAAAAATCCATAAGTCAATGATCAATAAAACAGTGTCCATGAGCGAGACAAACTAACTAATTTAAGTGTATGATTAATCATACATCCAAATCATGTAATAACCCGCATTGGTCATTCTTCGGACATTTCTTCTTTCCTGAGCATACACTAGTAGAAAAATGGGCTTTTGGCCCGGTTGATAAGGCCCTTTAGTCCCGGTTTTTGAACCGGGACTAAAGGGTCGTTACTAATGCCTCTCCCCTTTAGTCCCGGTTCTGATACGAACCGGGACTAAAGGCCGCGGCCACGTGGAGCTCCACCTTTAGTCCCGGTTGGTAACACCAACCGGGACTAAAGGAAATTTTATGCTTTTTTTTGAAAAAAAAATTGAATTTTTTTTTATTTTCAAAATTTTGAATTATTTTAACCTCTAATCTCTAATCACCACCCCTCATCACTGCTCAATTTATCGTCTAATCTCTAATCACCCCTCATCATTCCAAATCATCTAACTTCCCAAACGGTCACCCATCCTCCCACTCCCCCAGCCTGAGCACGCTTAACTTCCGGGTTCTATTCTCCCTCGTTTCCAAGTCTGCACTTGTTGTTTTCCTGACAATAGTAAGATGTCAATCCTATTAACCCTCAGGAATTTAACTTGAGCATGAAGTGACACATTTCATTGTTTGAGTTTGAAACTATTGTTTTTAAAAACAATAATTATTTAGTAACACTAATATTTCTTGAATAATTAGTTTGACCATTGTTTGACCATAGTTTTGACCAGATTTGACCAAAATTCAAAATAACTGAAATAATTATTTAGTAACACTAATATTCTAGAATAATTAGTTTGACCATTGTTTGACCATAGTTTGACCACTTTTTTCAAAAAAAAATTGAAATGGTGCGCCATTATATTTTTTTCTGTTACTAGTGGCGCACCTAGCAAATGGTGCGCCACTAGTAAGTTTGAATTTTTTTTTGATTTTTTCCACTCTAGATCTTAAAAGCCCCGTAACTTTTTTTCTGTTAGGTTTTTGAGGATTTTGAAAATGTTTAACGGGGTTCCCCCGTTAAATTCGGATGTAACTTTTCGAGTAGATGATTTTTCATATAAAAAACTTTTTCATCCGAGTTCGTATGCAAAAGTTATGCCCATTTTACAAATTCTAGAGAGATTTTGCAAATAAAGTCGAAATTCATGTTTGTAAATTTTCCCAACAACTAGACCACATATCACATGGGAAACTTATTTTATTTTATTTTATTGACATTTCCATCATTTTCTTTTGTTTTTTCTAAAACTGAAAAGGCGATCAGGGGGGTAGAGTTTGAAAATGGGACCTTTAGTACCGGTTCGTGCCATGAACCGGTACTAATGCCTCAAAGCCCATTAGTACCGGTTGGTGGCACCAACCGGGACTGAAGGTCAACCTTCAGTCCCGGTTGGTGCCACCAACCGGTACTAATGGGCATTGCACCCTTTAGTCCCGGTTCGTGGCACCAACCGGGACTAAAGGGCCCAGGTGAACCGGGACTAATGCCTTAGCCGCACGAACCGGGACCAATGCTCACATTAGTCCCGGTTCGTGACTGAACCGGGACCAATGTGAATACTGCCCTGTGACCAAAGCCCTGTTTTCTACTAGTGATAGACAGAAACAACAGAGAGATAATAGAGATAAGGATGTCAGCTACTCAAACAAAAATGACAGACAATACACAAAATGACCGACAATAACCAACCAACACCCCTTCCCCTTCCCAGCACTAAATCCTTACCATCGTCATAAACTTCCTCCTACGCCATCCCTGCAATCACTGCCAAAGCATAGCCCATCTGCCGCCACATCGTCCGGTGTATCACCGCCAATCACATATTCCACCTAAACTTTATAGCTTTACCAATAAAAAATTCTCAATGCAGCTTGTTAAATTTTATCAGTGTTCAGGGGCACCTTTGTGTCAATGAACAAGCCTAGAAGCAACCATAGCAATCCTAACTCATGTCTCTGAGCCAAGGATTACGAGTCAAACGACTAGTCTAGACTAGTCGCTCGACTAGTCTAAGAGTCGCACTCCAGCTGTCGACTCCTTTTCTCGTGTAGACTACAAATACGAGTCGAGCCGTGGATGGACTAGTCGACCTATACGAGTCGAGCGACTCAAAAAGTAGCACTAGTATAAATATCTGGCTCATCTCATCCAAGCCCGACCTAGTTTCTTTCCACTCGCTCCTTCTCGCGCCGCCGGCCCCTCCTCGCGTTGCCGTCCCCTCCTCGCGCTGCTGGACGCGCCCGTCGAGCCCTCCTCTCTGCCGCGGATCTGAATCTCCACCGTCATCGGCCCCTCGTCACGGATCTGAAGCTCCTCCGTCGTCGGCCCTTCATCGTGGATCTGAAGCTCCTCCTGCTCCTTCGTCTCGTGCGGTCGCGCCCCTCCTCGTGCTCTTCTCCTCTTCAGGCAGGTGAGCCTCAGTGCCTCCCTTCTCCTACTCTTTCTTCTTGGCTTGCTGCTGGTGTTGCTCTGCCTCACTGCTGGACTGCTGGTGCTGCTCTGCTTGCTGTTGGTGCTACTCTGCTCGCAGCTGGAGTGCTGGACTGTTGGTGCTTCTCTACTTGCTGCTGGTTGACCAACTCCACTTTGCTTCTTTCAATTTCCAGGTCCTGAGGTCTGAGCTACAATGTCTACAACATCGGAGATATCTCAAGTAGTGTGTTCAGCAGCAGCTACAGCTCAAGCCGATGAGCATTACGATCCATCGAAGGATTCTGCGAGGAAGCCACGTAGGAGCAAGGACCCAACATGGAAATATGCCTTTTGGCCTGATATGGAGGACAAATTGACACTCCAGTGTGTTTTATGTGGCAAAAACATCACTTCTAGAGTGCTAAGGATGAAGAAGCACCTTGGTGGGGGTTACATAGAGGTGAGAATGTGTCTAAAAGCAAACGATGAGATCAGGAAAGAGATGCATTTGTACATGAAGACCAACTCAAACAAGTTCAAATCCATGCAACTTGATGGGGATGAAGTTGAAGCAACTGATGGAGATGGAGGAGAGGACGAGGCAGTAGCAAGTTCAAGGGCGTCGAACAGCACCGCAGCCTCCACGAAAAGGAAGTCTTGTTTTATTGTGACGGCAAAGAAGAAAAGCAAGTCAATTGCAGATGAGGTTAGGAAGACACCAGAGGAGGTGGTTGCTGAGAGGCATAGCACAAGAAGCACTCAGTTAAAAATGAAGGACTATGGAACAAAGACAAAAGAACAAAAAGATGAGGTAGATAGTCATGTAGCTGATTTTCTCTATGAGAATTGCCTTCCACTCAATATTGTCAATTCGAGAAGTTGGGAGATCCTATTGGAGTCTATAGGACAGTATGGATCAGATTATATCACACCTTCTTACCATGATGTGAGGTTACCATTACTTGAGAAGGCAAAGCTCAAGACTGACACTTTGAAGGCCAAGCATCAATTGGCATGGAAGGAGTATGGTTGCACTCTCATGTCCGACGGTTGGACGGACATGAGTGGGCGACACTTGATCAATTTTCTCGCCAATAGTCCTGAAGGTACATTCTTCTTAGGGACATCCAATGTTTCTGCTGAGTCTGTTACCGCTGAATTGGTAGCAAAATTATTGAGTGAACAAATTGAGGCAATTGGGCCTGAATTGGTAATCCAGGTCGTTAGAGACAATGGCTCCAACTACAAGGCAACCGGGAGACTTCTAATGGATAAGTATCCATCTTTGTATTGTACACCTTGTGCCGCTCACTGTTTGGATCTTATGCTAGAGGACATTGGGAAGATAAGAGAGTTCAATGATTGCATTGTTAAAGCAAAGAAACTAACCAGATTTATTTATGCCCATGGTAGGATTCTTGATCAAATGAGAAGCTTGAATGGCAAGAGAGATCTTGTAAGGCCTGGAGCAACTCGTTTTGCAACCTCCTTCCTCACATTGGCCAGCCTGTGGAAACAACGCCAACATTTGAAAGCACTATTTGTTAGCGCAGAATGGAATGCAAACAAGTAGAGGCTCACCCCACCAGGGAAGTTGGCTGAAAATACTGTGCTCCCTGTGCCGTTTTGGCAATCGGTGGAGAACTGCATGAGAGCTTCACAACCCATTCTTGTTGCTTTGAGGATTGTTGATGGTGATGACAGTCCAGCAATGCCCGAAATTTGGGCAGCCATGGATGTTGCGAAGACACACATAACAGATGCATTGTCACAAAGGCCAGGCCTACAAAGTCAAGTGCTAGCAATTGTTGACAAGAGGTGGGATAACCAGATGGAGCAAAAGCTACATGGGGCTGCAATGTTTTTGAACCCAAGCAAGTTCTTTGCAATGAAGGAGACTAACAGAAGACTAGCTGCACGGCTGCGTTCAATGATGTGCTATGGAAGATGGTGATCGATGATGAACTACAATCCAAGATAAGTAAATTGGCTGATGATTATGAGTGGACGGCTTGTAGCTTATCTTCTTGGCTCTATGTTGTTGCGGCTTGTAGCTTATCTTCTTGGCTCTATGTTTCAACTTCTACTTTCTTGTTTCAACTCCCACTTGCTGATTTTTGTAGTACTTTGGTGGAATGCATATGGTGGCCTTGCTTTTGACCTCAAATCTTTTGCAAATCGGATCATTAGTCTATGTTGTTCATCGTCTGGCTGTGAGCGCAATTGGAGTGCATTTTCTAATGTAAGTAACTAGCAATTGGATGGTTTGATAGATAATTGCAGGCTGTAGCAGCTTCTCACAAAAGGTGTTGCTTGCAGATCCATACCAAAGGAAGAAGCCGTTTGGAGTATAAGAGATTGAATAAGCTAGCATATTTCTCATACAACCGGCAAATGACAACTAGGTTTGAAAAGTTAAGCAAGCAAGGTTCCAAAGGAAAGAGGGCTAATGCACTTATCCTAGAAGAATTTCAATGGGATAATGAATGGGTTGATATTACTACTGAATTGGTTCATCAAAATGACGCTATGGACGATGACAATGCACTACTTTGGTCCCATGTTGATCAGGCCGTTGGCGCGACCGATGGTCTAAGTGGACGTCATCTTCCAAGGAGGGCTTGTGGTGATTTCAGTGAGTCTAGTCCTCCCGCTGGCTCTATCTTTTACACTCGAAGGACAAGTGTGGTTGTCCATGATGAAGACTTGCGGACTGAATTGGAAGCTGAAGATATTGATAGTGACATGGAGACCAATGGTGAAGACAATGAGGACCCTACATGAGCGAATGATATAGACCCTGATTTTCAGCTGGATATAGATCTGGATTGATTTGAGGGCTGAGGCTACAAGCTTTCTTTTGCTGGACTGGACTTGTTGCTTGTGGTGTGTTGAACCTTTATATTTCCATCTCCATCATGAACTGCTTTCTTTTGTAATTCAGACCTTGATGTTGGACTACATGTTGAACCTTATTTTGCTGGACTGGACTTGTTGCTTGTGGTGTTCTTCATCCACTTCCCAATTCCCATGCACTCACTTATATTGTATACTACAGTACCATGTCGACTAGTCTCGCACTAGTCTAGACTAGTCTATGAGTCTCAACCTTGGAATGACTCGACGACTCTTCGACTCGTAATTCTTGCTCTGAGCATAAGAACAAGAAATTTAAAAGGGACAATTTTTCAGTCACTCGTGTGAGGCCTTACCCCATTGTAGAAGCTAAAGCATGTTTGAAAAAGGTAACCATGGATAGATATAGGTAAGAAACAAAATTCATGCCACGTTTTTAAGATAACCATCGACATGAGGATGGGACCTTTTTTATTTTGTTCCTAGGGGGCTTGCACTTTTGTGTCGCGGCACCCTGCAACCATGAATCATGTTAGCACGAAACATTCCATCATGCTGACTTAAAGTAACAATACACAAAATGACAGACAATACACAAAATGACCGACAATAACCAACCAACACCCCTTCCCCTTCCCAGCACTAAATCCTTACCATCGTCATAAACTTCCTCCTACCCCATCCCTGCAATCACTGCCAGAGCATAGCCCATCTGCCGCCACATCGTTCGGTGTATCGCCGCCAATCACATATTCCACCTAAACTTTATAGCTTTACCAATAAAAAATTCTCAATGCAGCTTGTTAAATTTTATCAGTGTTCAGGGGCACCTTTGTGTCAATGAGCAAGCCTAGAAGCAACCATATGCTGGGAGGTACAGAAAATTTTGCTCCAAAGAAATTTGTGCCAAATATAAAAAGCCCGGTACACGTAACTCCTGTTTGTGCAGTGTCCGGAGAAGGGTCCGACTACTTAAATTTATGCCAAATATGAAAAAAAATTGAAATGGTATGATATTTTTAGAGTATTTTCGTGCTAAAAATAGTTAGGTACCATACTGCACGTGACGGGAAGAACATAATCTCTAGCCGTCTTTCTACGTAAAAAAACATTAAGTTGGAGCGTATCAAACATAGAGAACAAAGCAGTTATCATATAAATTCTATAGATGTTGATTTAAATAGGAATGAAAAAATAGGCGGATCCAAATTTAATAGCATGGCAATGAAAATGAGAAGATTGACAGTCTAATATAACGCAATAACTGATACGGAAGAAACATCAATAGCTTAAATTATATTTTTTGCAAGAAAATGTTACTTGTTCACTTTTTCCTCAATTGAATCCCTAACCTGGACAATACTCTTATTTCTATGTGCCAGAAAAAAGGGAATAGCAAAGCTAAGTATGTCTACATACGCTCAGATTATATATAAGAATCCTGGGTGAACAATTGCAAGAAAGCAGTAAGCAGCGATACATTTTAAGAAAGGATGCGTCTAGCGGGTGGCCGTTGGCCCGCTAGCGCTTCGGAGTGGCCTATCCAAAAAGGAAATGTTTTGTCCCTCAATCTGTAAATAGAAATAATTTGTTCCCCTAACCCATATTATTAAAAGTGAACATGGTGAACAGAAAAATTTTGTAATGCATCCACGTGAACAAGTGTGAACACACTTAAATTTACTTTTCAAAGTTTTGAAAAACCATAACTTTCAAATCTCGAAAGTAAGATCCGTTTTCACCGTTGGAAACCTCGCGACGTGTTCTTCGAAACTAGATCCCGCATGGATATGTTTCGACAAATTTTTTTTTGTGCAATTTAGTCCCCGTTTTGTGCAACTGTCTAGTCGTCGATATGCAACTACTGACACTGAATGTGCAACTTTCCACCTACCCCGTGGACGTGCAATTTTCATTGATGGCACCTCCACCTCTAAACTAACTCCTTCCACTTAGATGTGCAACCTCGTCTGTGACCCAGACCAACTGCCTAGTAGTTGACGTGCAACTCTCCCTCTACCTGTGGATGTGCTTTCACTGTTTGCTGCATCGGCCAACTATCTACCAGTGGATGTGCAACTTCGGACACTGCCACGGCCAACTGTCTAACAGTGATGTGCAACTTTTTCTTGTATCCCGTGGATGTGTAGTTTTCCTGCTAGCACCTAGGCCAAACCACCTCTGCTAGTGAGATGTACAACTTTAGTGTCCTGTCTATATGCAACTTTTCACTACCCTCGTGAATGTGGAGTTTTCACCATCCAACTATCCTGCCTGTGAGATGTGCAACTTCGTATGTTACCCCGGCCAACTGCCTAGCGGACTTATGCAACTCCGTATATTGCCCCCGCCAACTGAAACTACATATCCACAACAAGGGAGAGGAAGGAGTTGCACATCGACTAATAGGCCGTTGGTGTGCACAACAGACTAAATTGCACATAACACTGGTAGGGGGTGGGGCAGGGTGTGCAAAGAGTGAAAAACTACACATTCACGAGTAGGGATGAGGGCTGCACATCAACTACTAGGTTGTTGGCCGGGGCAGTAGACTAGTTGCTTTTGTCATGGTTGGTAGGTTGCAACCTCATAGAAAGTTGGATCATGCAGCTAAAAAACCAAGTTTGTAAAAAGTTGCACCATTCAGTACTAAAGTTGCATAATGCAGTACTAACATTGCACCATATAGTACCAAAGTTGGCATCGAATTTTTTCGTCAAAAACATACTCATGTGGGATCTAGTTTCAAAGATCTTGTCACGAGGAACCCAACGGTGAAGACGGATCTGAATTTTGATGCACGATTTGAAAGATATGACTTTTTAAAATTTGAAACCCAAAATAAACGCAGAGGCAGACCCATCAGACAAGGAATCTCTTGCTCACGTGAATATGCCTCTACTATCTTCCACATCATGCATAAAGACAAAAATTTAGACCACAAAACTAGGGTCGGGCTCTCGTGCTGGGAGCCCTGCACGCACTATGCTGCAGGGCGAACCAGCCGCCTCCACCTGTCCCTGTAGGCCCCACAGCCTACTAAATACATTCTCGTTTCTCTTAATTTACTCAAAATTCTCTCTCTTTCCTTATCCCTGCGGCGGCCATTATTCTACAGAGTTAGAGCTTCTGCAAGAGAGGATTCCGCAAGGTGAGGTCTGCAGCTCGTGGTCGTGGCCTTGGCCGGCGGTAATACGGGAGCTTTCTCGCTAGCGCCGCCCGACTCCGGTGAGCCCAAGCCCGAGCCAATGTAGCGGTAGCTGCTCGCGTGCCGCCATTCCCGATCTGAGCCGACCAGCTACCTGTGAGAAGGTGGAAACTGGAACTGAAGGGCGTGCGGGCGCCAGGCGATGAACTGGGTGGAGCATTGATTCGCCGATATGCTGCAGGAGGACGTGGAGGCGCGCATCAAGATTGGAGCTCGATGCAAGCTCCACAAGCAGAGGCGAGTTGTATTACAACTCACCGGATATAGTCAGATCGGGAAGAGTGTATACACATTCACGGACGTTAACCCATATGTACGAACTGAAGTTTGATGTCCTGCTTCACCTATCCATATGTCTCTGTTTTCAATCACCTAATTGCAGTTAAGCTCAACAAAATCATCATAATGCAGCGGATCACACTAGTCACGCTCGGGCTGGGGGAGGAAGAAGAACCCATGCTCTCGGCCAAGTAGACAAAGCAGCTCTCGGCGTGAAGTCCCTTTCGGTAAAACGTGTGTCGGCCATGATTGCTATGTTGTGAACGATGCTGGGGTCGTCACTGTCATTCTGCCAGCATCGCCGTGCTCCGACAATCATGGTCGCCCCTCGACGCGGCCAGCTGAGCACTCCTCGTAGGCTGCAGAGACCGGGTGCTTCGGCACGAGGCCATAGTCGATTGACATAGCCAGCACACCGGCCTTCCAGATGACGGAGTTGAGGTGCCGGTGATACATCTCCGACGCGGCGGAGCCCAGGACCAGGCCGTCGCCGGGATCAGGAAAGAGAGAGAATTTTGAGTAATTGAAAGAAACGAGAATGTGTTTAGTAAGCTGTGGGGCCTACGGGGACAGGTGGAGGCGACTGGTTGGCCCTGTAGCATAGTGTGTGCAGGGCTCCCAGCACGAGAGCCCGACCCACAAAACTGCATGCATGTATGCGTGAGAGCTGGCCGCTCAGTTTCGCTAATTAATGCGTATGCATTTTTTAGAATTCAGGCATTTTAAGAAAATTCATTAACTATGTAGGCAGCAGGCTTGTTACAACATAGAGAGATAGGAAAATGTCACCTCCAGTAATGTAGCGCAAAGGAGTGGAACGAAGCATGAATGAGCGGTTGTCTGTTCTTCTCCATGTACATGGATCAGCAGTAGAGGCCAAGTATATACTTGACTGAAATCCACTCTTCGTGTACGGAGAGCCATGTCGCCTTCTAGCCCCTGCAGCATGGGAGGACGGCTGGGTCGCGTGACCCTCCAGCTGGTGGATCCATGGTGGCTGATCGTCGAGCTCGAGGCAGAGAAGTTGAGGGTAGCAATTGCGAGATCCATGCCGGCCAACCGGGCCAAGAGGAGGTCGTCGGGGAGGGCCACATCGGCAAGATCCGGTCACCCTGCGACCTAAAGGGCAACGGGGGAAGCTGCCATGGATCCACCAACGGGAGACGAACCTGAGGGAGGAAGGCATTCGCATGGTGGCGAACGCAGGCGGAACCCAACGGCAGGAGCGCGGTGGCGGATGCCTGGAGTCAGTAGTCTCATGGAGGAAGCAGCGACTACCCTCGGGTGACTCCAGGAAGAAGGGCGCTGCAGCAGGCCCTTAGAAAAGGGCGCCGCCGCTACCCCGAGGCCTGCGGCCGCCTCGGCCATCTTCTCTCTACAAGGTCGCAGGGGAGGCGTGGGTGGCGCAAGCGGCGGCGGTGGTTACCCTCGTCCTAGCGAATAGATCGAGGGTAGCCGCCTCCATCAGATTTTTTCTCGTGCGAGGGGGCCTCGATGCCTTGTTCTGCGTCTGTCGGGTTAGGGAAAACGAAACGTCAAATAAGCGCGCCTAGTGTGGGATCGAAGAAGCTAAGTATGGAAGGGGATCTGTGGGAAAAATAAATCGCAGAGAGAGGTGATCTTTCGGAAGGTGATCTCATGTATATGGTATTATTTTTGAATTCTTAGTTACCAAATATTTACATGATTGAATTTAATAAACACATGCCAAAGCAAGCGCGAATAAATGGAAAGAGGATCAAACGTGATTCGGTTTTAATTGCAAAGAAGAAGAAAATTAAGTGGAAGAGATGGTGGACGAAAAAAACCAAGCGAAATAAAACGAACGAAAGTGGTGAGACGAAAATAAACCGTGGATACTATTCACCAACTCAGACATTAGAAGTGGAGATTATAATTTGCAAGCACATGCGCTGCCTGATTAGCGGAACTATCACAATGTTTATAGGTGATCTTCCCAATTAAAATAGCTACGTCGACGCACTCCGCAAAGATTGCAGAAGCAGCATCCCACCATCTTGTCCGTCCAGTGCAAAACTCAATCACATTAAGTGAGTCAGATTCAGCTTCAACTCGAGAAAACCCTAATTGATTTGTGAAGTTTAAGCCGTCACACATTGCTCTTGCCTCCATGGATATAACATCTGCAGCATGGGGAGGTAAGTGCACCTTGCCGCTAGAAACATACCTTTATCCCTCATGATCAATGTTGTTGCACCAGCTCCCTCATCCTCAAAATAGGTTGCATCAACATTAAGTTTAACATATTTTGGTTTTGGCTTGTTCCATCTTTGATCTCTGTGGGGGGCAGTACGAGACTCAACCATATAAAAATTATTTGCAATTGCTAGTACTGATACCAGCCATCGCGGGATCGGTGGATAGGGCTCATTGTGGGTGATCTGACGCCGTATCCACCAAAGGTACCAACAACCCACCATAAGGACCTGCGTACGATCAAGACTTGGTTTAGTAAGTAGAGGCGCCGCCAGCTGGAGCAACAAGTGTTCCATGATTATTGATCCCAAGCAGTTAACTTGTATTACCTCTTCTATGATATCCATCATGCCCAACCTATTCCACAGCTCCCTGGCATGCATACAATCAAATAATAGGTGCCTGACATCTTCAACTCCTTGATGACATATGGGGCATGCACCATCAGATCGAATGTGCATGTTTGTCAATTTGGACTTTAGGGGTATTATTCCGTGCAAAATTTGCCATCCAAACATCTAAACTTTATGTGGGATCTTTAATTTCCAGAGAGTACTCCACACAACTGATGATCTAGAGCTACCCGCCTGATCCATCAAGTTTGCATGTTGCCTAAAAGATTGTATCCACTGCATATGGTATGTTGTCTGAACTGAACAAAATACCTTTTAGATTAGGATGCCATCTATGAAATCCTCAAAAGCTTGTAGGTTTAATGGAATTTCTAGAATTCTCTTGACATCAACCAGATTGAAGATACTTTGGATTAGATTCTCATCCCACGACTCGGTCATAGGGTCAATGAGGTCATTGACTGTAGTGAGAACAGTCTGTCTACATGGTGAAATAAATTTTCTATCCGGACTCGAGGGTACCCAAGGGTCATTCCAAATGTTTACTTGTTCACCTGTACCTATCCTCCATATGCAGCCTCTCTTGACAGTTTCTAAGCCCTTCATTTATGCTTTGCCATGTGAAAGAAGCTCCATTCTTAAGAGTAGCTTGCATCAAACTACTATGAAGGACATACTTTCTTTTAATTTTTTTGCACATAATGAATATGGGTTTGTTATAAGCCTCCAAGACTGCTTAGCCAGCATTGTCAGGTTAAAAGAATAGAGGTCCTTGAAACCCATACCTCCTTCACTCTTCGGGTAGCAAAGTTTTCACCAAGAAAACCAGTGCATATTTCTATGTTCCTCATCATCTCCCCACCAGAATTGAGCTATTAAGTCTGTGATCTCTTTGCAAATTCCTTTGGGTATGCTAAAAACTGATATAGCAAAGACTGGAATGGCATGTGCCACAACCTTCAAGCGGATCTCCTCCCCCAACCGATAGTTGTTTTTCCATCCAGCCTTTAAGTTTCTCTTCAATTCTTTCAAAAAAATGCTTGAAGCAGTCACTTCTATCAGTGCCCACCATAGCAGGAAGACCAAGATACTTATTAGACAGTGCCTCAGTATCAATATGCAGTTCTTGACAAATCTCTTCTCTTGCAACAACA
Source organism: Aegilops tauschii subsp. strangulata (assembly GCF_002575655.3). Taxonomy (NCBI): domain Eukaryota; kingdom Viridiplantae; phylum Streptophyta; class Magnoliopsida; order Poales; family Poaceae; genus Aegilops; species Aegilops tauschii. The sequence goes on along the minus strand of NC_053037.3, from coordinate 544,941,883 downwards.
CTTGTATTAGGGCTGAAATATATGCTTGATTTTGACAAACTAACCTATTGACCCGAACTTTGGCAATAGGTGTCTAGAACGTGCTATAAGGAAGCTACATTTAAAACATCTGATTTCATAAGAATTATGGAATCATCAGCAAATAAAAGATGTGATACTGACGGTGCATTCTTGCATACCCTAATTCCCTCAATGCCACCAGCTTCTTCTTCAAACTACAACAGGCTAGACATGCCTTCTGCAATAATCAGGAATAGGTAAGGGGAGAGAGGACCCCCTGCCTAATGCCCCTAGTTGGAATAATACTGTCTGATTCTTGAGAATTAAGTCTCACCTTGTATCTTACCAAACATACACATTCCATAATCATGTCAACACACTGTTCATGGAACCCCAACTTAATCATCATACCTTTCAGAAAGGTCCATTCAACCATGTCATAAGCCTTCGGCATATCTAGCTTAATTGCATAAAGCCCAAATTGCCCTGCCCTTTTATTCTTGATCTTGTGTACACACTCATATGCAATAAGAATATTATCTGAGATCAATCTACCTGGTACAAAGGTGCTTTGAGTTGGCGAGATAATATCAGGGAGGATACTTTTCACCCGCAAAGACAACATATTTGATATGATTTTATATAAGGCATTGCATAAGCTTATTGGACGAAATTGCGTTACCAGTTCAAGGGTGTCTATCTTCGGGATAATCACAATAGTGAATTAATCGCGAACAGAACCTCCTAGGTAATTGATAACCCACAAGTGTAGGGGATCGCAACAGCTTTCGAGGGTAGAGTATTCAACCCAAATTTATTGATTCGACACAAGGGGAGCCAAAGAATATTCTCAAGTATTAGCAGTTGAGTTGTCAATTCAACCACACCTGGATAACTTAGTATCTGCAGCAAGGTATTTAGTAGCGAAGTAGTATGATAGCAATGGTAACAGTAGCAAAAGTAATATTTTTTGGGTTTTGTAGTGATTGTAACAATAACAACGGAAAAGTAAATAAGCGAAGAACAATATGTGAAAATCTCGTAGGCATTGGATCAATGATGGATAATTATGTCGGATGCGATTCCTCATGTAATAGTTATAACCTAGGGTGACACAGAACTAGATCCAGTTCATCAATGTAATGTAGGCATGTATTCCGAATATAGTCATACGTGCTTATGGAAAAGAATTTGCATGACATCTTTTGTCCTACCCTCCCGTGGCAGCGGGGTCCTAATGGAAACTAAGGGATATTAAGGCCTCCTTTTAATAGAGTACCGGAACAAAGCATTAGCACTTAGTGAATACATGAACTCCTCAAACTACGGTCATCACCGAGAAGTATCCCGATTATTGTCACTTCGGGGTTGTCGGATCATAACACATAATAGGTGACTATAGACTTGCAAGATAGGATCAAGAACTCACATATATTCATGAAAACATAATAGGTTCAGATCTGAAATCATGGCACTCGGGCCCTAGTGACAAGCATTAAGCATAGCAAAGTCATAGCAACATCAATCTCAGAACATAATGGATACTAGGGATCAAACCCTAACAAAACTAACTCGATTACATGATAAATCTCATCCAACCCATCACCGTCCAGCAAGCCTACGATGGAATTACTCACGCACGGCGGTGAGCATCATGAAATTGGTGATGGAGGATGATTGATGATGACAACGGCGACGAATCCCCCTCTCCGAAGCCCCGAACGGACTCCAGATCAGCCCTCCCGAGAGAGATTAGGGCTTGGCGGCGGCTCCGTGCTGTAAAATGCGATGAAACTTTCTCTCTGATTTTCTCTCCGCAAAACGGAATATATAGAGTTGGAATTGAGGTCGGTGGAGCATCAGGGGGCCCACGAGACAGGGGACGCGCCCAGGGGAGAGGGAGCGCCCCCACCCTCGTGGACAGGGTGTGCCCCCCTGGCCTTGATTCTTTCGCCAGTATTTTTCTTATTTTCCAAAAATAATCTCCGTGGATTTGCAGGTCATTTTGAGAACTTTTGTTTCTGCACAAAGATAACATCATGGCAATTCTGCTGAAAACAACATCAGTCCGGGTTAGTTCCATTCAAATCATGCAAGTTAGAGTCCAAAACAAGGGCAAAAGTGTTTGGAAAAGTAGGTACGTTGGAGACGTATCAACTCCCCCAAGCTTAAACCTTTGCTTGTCCTCAAGCAATTCAGTTGATAAACTGAAAGTGATAAAGAAAAACTTTTACAAACTCTGTTTGCTCTTGTTGTTGTAAATATGTAAAGCTAGCATTCAAGTTTTTAGCAAAGATTATGAACTAACCGTATTCACAATAACACTTAGGTCTCATGTTTACTCATATCAATGGCATAATCAACTAGCGAGCAATAATAATAAAACTCGGATGACAACACTTTCTCAAAACAATCATAATATGATATAACAAGATGGTATCTCGCTAGCCCTTTCTGAGACCGCAAAACATAAATGCAGAGCACCTTTAAAGATCAAGGACTAACTAAACATTGTAATTCATGGTAAAAGAGATCCAATCAAGTCATACCCAATATAAACTAATAATAATGCATGCAAATGACAGCAGTGCTCTCCGCGGGTGCTTTTTAATAAGAAGGTGATGACTCAACATAAAAGTAAATAGATAGGCCCTTCGCAGAGGGAAGCAGGGATTTGTAGAGGTGCCAGAGCTCGGTTTTAAAATAGAGATAAATAATATTTTGAGCGGCATACTTTCATTGTCAACATAACAACCAAGAGATGGCGATATCTTCCATGCTACACACATTATAGGCGGTTCCCAAACAGAATGGTAAAGTTTATACTCCCCCTCCACCAACAAGCATCAATCCATGGCTTGCTCGAAACAACGAGTGCCTCCAACTAACAAGAGTCCCGGGGGAGTTTTGTTTGCAATTATTTTGATTTGATTTGCTTAAAGCATGAGACTAGGCATCCCGGTTACCAGCCATTTTCTCGTGAATGAAGAGCGGGAGTCCACTCCTCTTGAGAATAACCCGCCTAGCATGGAAGATACAGACATCCCTAGTTGATACATGAGCTATTCGAGCATACAAAACAGAATTTCATTTGAAGGTTTGGAGTTTGGCACATACAAATTTACTTGGAACGGCAGGTAGATACCACATATAGGAAGGTATGGTGGACTCATATGTAATAACTTTGGGGTTTATGGAGTTTGGATGCACAAGCAGTATTCCCTCTTAGTACAGGTGAAGGCTAGCAAAAGACCGGGAAGCGACCAACTGAGAGAGTGACAACAGTCATGAACATGCATTAAAATTAATTTACAGTGAGTGCAAGCATGAGTAGAATATAATCCACCATGAACATAAATATCGTGAAGGCTATGTTGATTTGTTTTCAACTACATGCGTGAACATGTGCCAAGTCGAGTCACTCAATTCATTCAAAGGAGGATACCACCCTATTATACCACATCACAACCATTTTAATAGCATGTTGGCACGCAAGGTAAACCATTATAACTCATAGCTAATTAAGCATGGCATAAGTAACTATAATCTCTAATTGTCATTGCAAACATGTTTATTCATAATAAGTTGAATCAGGAACGATGAACTCATCATATTTACAAAAACAAGAGAGGTCGAGTTCATACCAGCTTCTCTCATCTCAATCAGTCCATCATATATCGTCATTATTGCCTTTCACTCGCACGACCGAACGGTGTGTACAATAATAGTGCACGTGCATTGGACTAAGCTGGAATCTGCAAGCATTCAATTCAAGGAAGAAGACAAAGTAATATGGGCTCTTGGTTAAATCAACAATCATGCATATTGGAGCCACTAAACATTTTTATTATGGTCTTCTCCTCTCGACCCCTAAAGGAAAAGAAAAGAAATAAACTATTTACACGGGAAAGCTCCCAACAAGTAAAAGAAGAATGAGAAATCTTTTTGGGTTTTCTTTTTAATTACTACTACAAGCATTGAAATTAAACTAACTATTTTTTTTGGTTTTCTTAAGGTTTATCAAACACACAAGAAGAAAACTAGAAGAATAAATTAAACTAGCATGGGTAGTACAATGAAAGAGTATGAGTACCGACAACTAGAATAGTGTGTGAACATGAATGTAAAGTCAGTGAGAAATACGTACTCCCCCAAGCTTAGGCTTTTGGCCTAAGTTGGTCTATGCCCATAGATCGCGGCTACTCTCCCCGGTGTAATGAGGAGTGTCATCGTATTGCCACTGACTGGCGATCTCCTCCGGATCCCACTGATAACAGGATGGACGATAAGGGTCCAGTGGAGGTTCCGGCTCAGGCTCTGGAGCGGATGTCTGGCCTCAATGCGCGTACACAGCCTCCGGCAAGACAAGGTAATGGCCTGCAGTTAAATCAAACAAAGAAGGCGCAAGTAGGGTAATAATCTCATTGTGTTTCTTATTAAATCTCAGGTTATACAGAAGCATCTTATCATCGTTGTCAACAATAAACTCATGCGCTACCATGCTTCTCTAATCTAAAAAGGTAGTGGGCAGTAGTGTTTCATCTTTCTAATAATGCCTAATGGGTATCTCAAAATGTCTAGCAAGCGTGCAACATAGATACCTCCAAAAATGGGGCCCTTTGTACGGTTTAGGCTTAATCGTTTAGCAATAATGGCACCCATACTAAAAGTGTTATCACCGAATAAGGAATGAAATAAAATAATAGTATCAGGGACACTGAAGGTTCCACTATTTCCACGACCAATTAAACATCGACTAGCAAATATGGCAAAGTAGTGTAAAACAGGAAAATGTATGCTAGTGATTCTCGCATTGGAACCCTTTCTCGATTCCCCTACAGTAATAGTGTCACTAAAACCTTCCACATCTCTACGATGTGGTTCATCTAAGCTGCCCTCAAAGGGTATTCTACAAACCACGCAAAAATTACGTAATGACATTTCCTTAGCCTCATCATATAAATGAAAAGATACTGAAGGAGGTGAATTCTTAGGATAATAGTAAAAGTTTTGCACGAAAGTATTGGTAAGTAAGAGCTACTGTTCGATCCGGTTGTGGAGGAAGTCGGTGAGGCCCGCATTTTCAGCCAATGAATAAAAGTCGTCATAAATCCTGTCTGCTCTCAAGAAATTATCACATGGCCACTCACACGGCCTTACTTCCGCTATGCGAGGAAGGTTATACTTGGCCTTTTCTTTCTCCTTAGCTTGTTTATCTTTGGACCCTTGACTAGAAGAGCCCCTCAATAATCTCCTCATCATTTTCTGAAAATTACTGAAATTTTTAGTAACTTCAAAATAAAAGTGAATCAAACAAAACAAAACTGATAGCAACTACTCCCATAAGTGCCTAGAGCCTATATCATGCATTAGAATTACTTGGGACCTCATAAATTTGTCATGCAAGCTCAAGAACAGGGTCACCTATGCAGCAAAAATTTGCAATGAATAAAGCACTAGAATAAAAACTAATTGGACCAATGGATGAGTCACATACCAAGCAACAATCTCCCAAAGCAGCTTTGTGAATGGGGCTTTGAGCAAGGAGATCGAAAATCGCAGCAAAATGAGCTAGAACTCGTGCTTGAGCTGGATGGGGAATTTTTTGGGAGGAAGATGGAGTGTGTGGGTGCAGGAATAAGTGGAGGGGGGCCACCATGGGCCCACGAGACAGGGGCGCGCGCCCTGGACCCTCGTGGCCAGGTGCTTGCCCCCCTGCTGTGTTCTTAGTGCCTAAAATCCACAAATATTCCAGAAAAAATCATACTAAATTGGCAGGGCATTTGGAGAACTTTTATTTTCGGGATATTTTTTATTGCAAGGATAATTCAGAAAACAGACAGATAATACTATTTTTGCTTTATTTAATCTAAATAACAGAAAGTAAAAAGAGGGTACAGAAGGTTGTGCCTTCTAGTTTCATCCATCTCATGATCATCAAAATGAATCCACTAACAAGGTTGATCAAGTCTTGTTAACAAACTCATTCCAAATAACATGGAACCGGAGAAATTTCGAATAACACTAGGTTACCTCAACGGGGATATGAACATCCCCTATAATAAGAATATCATATTTTTTCTTGACAGTAGGAAGAGGAAATTCGAAACCTCCAATAGTAATAGTTGGAATTTTTCCAATAGAATTGATGCTATGAACTTGAGGTTGTTTCCTCGGAAAGTGTACCGTATGCTCATTTCCATTAACATGAAAAGTGACATTGCCTTTGTTGCAATCAATAACAGCCCCTGCAGTATTCAAAAAAGGTCTACCAAGGATAATCGACATACTATCGTCCTCGGGAATATCAAGAATAACGAAGTCCGTTAAGATAGTGACATTTGCAACTACAACAGGCACATCCTCACAAATACCGACAGGTATAGCAGTTGATTTATCAGCCATTTGCAAAGATATTTCAGTAGGTGTCAACTTATTCAATTCAAGTCTACGATATAAAGAGAGAGGCATAAAACTAACACCAGCTCCGAGATCACATAAAGCAGTTTTAACATAATTTCTTTTAATGGAGCATGGTATAGTTGGTACCCCTGGGTCTCCAAGTTTCTTTAGTATTCCACCTTTAAAAGTGTAATTAGCAAGCATGGTGGAAATTTCAGCTTCCGGTATCTTTCTTTTATTTGTAATGATATCCTTCATATATTTGGCATAAGGATTTACTTTAAGCATATCAGTTAAGCGCATACGTAAGAAGATAGGTCTAATCATTTCAGCAAAGCGCTCAAAGTCCTCATCATCCTTTGTCTTGGATGGTTTAGGAGGAAAAGGCATGGGTTTCTGAACCCATGGTTCTTTTTCTTTACCGTGCTTCCTAGCAACAAAGTCTCTTTTGTCATAACGTTGATTCTTTGATTGTGGGTTATCAAGATCAACAGCAGGTTCAATCTCTACATCATTATTATTGCTTGGTTGAGCATCAACATGAACATTATCATTAACATTATCACTGGGTTCATGTTCATCACCTGATTGTGTTTCAGCATCATAAATAGAAATATCATTAGGATTCTCAGGTGTGTCTACAACAGGTTCACTAGAAGCATGCAAAGTCCTATCGTTTTTCTTTTTCTTCTTTTTAGAAGGACTAGGTGCATCTAAATTATTTCTCTGAGAATCTTGCTCGATTCTCTTAGGGTGGCCTTCAGGATACAAAGGTTCCTGAGTCATTCTCCAGTTCTAGTAGCCACTCTAACAGCATAGTCATTATTCTTCCTATTCAATTCATTGAGCAAATCATTTTGAGATTTAAGTACTTGTTCTACTCGAGTGGTAACCATGGAAGCATGTTTACTAATGAGTTTAAGTTCACCTTTAACTCTAGACATATAATCACTCAAGTGTCCTATCATGTAAGCATTACTCTTTAATTATCTACCAACATAAGCATTGAAACTTTCTTGCCTAGCCATAAAGTCATCAAATTCATCTAAACATTGGCTAGGAAATTTAATAGACGGGATTTCAACTTTATCATATCAATAGAGAGAATTTACCTTTACTACCTGTGTCGGGTTATCAAGACAACATGTTTCTTCAACAGGCGGTATATTAAGACCATGTATTTATTCAATAGGAGGTAAATTCTTAACATCTTCAGCTTTAATACCTTTTTCTTTCATTGATTTCTTTGCCTATTGCATATCTTCAGGACTGAGAAATAGAACACCTCTCTTCTTCGGAGTAGGTTTAGGAATAGGCTCAGGAGCTGGCTCAGTTGGCTCAGGAAGAGTCCAATTATTTTCATTAGTCAACATATTATTTAATAGCACTTCAGCTTGGTCGACCGTTCTTTCCCTGAAAACACAACCAGCACAACTATCCAAGTGGTCCTTGGAAGCATCGGTTAGTCCATTATAAAAGATATCAAGTATTTCATTTTTCGTAAGAGGATGATCAGGCAAAGCATTAAGTAATCGGAGGAGCCTCCCCCAAGCTTGTGGGAGACTCTCCTTTTCAATTTGCACAAAATTATATATTTCCCACAAGGCAGCTTGTTTCTTATGAGCAGGGAAATATTTAGCAGAGAAGTAATAAATCATATCCTGGGGACTATGCACACAACCAGGATCAAGAGAGTTAAACCAAGTTTTAGCATCACCCTTTAATGAGAACAGAAATATCTTAAGGATATATTAGTAGCGAGATTTCTCATCATTAGTAAATAGGGTGGCTATATCATTCAACTTAGTAAGATGTGCCACAACAGTTTCAGATTCATAGCCATAAAAAGGATCAGATTCAACCAAAGTAATTATCTCAGGATCAACAAAGAATTCATAATCCTTATCAGTAACAAAATAGGTGAAGTAGCAAAAGCAGGGTCATGTTTCATTCTAGCATTCAGAGTTTTCTGTTTAAGTTTAGCTAATAACTTCTTAAGATCATATCTATCATTGCAAGCAAGAAGATATCTAGCAGTTTCTTCATCCATAACATAACCCTCGGGAACAACAGGCAATTCATACTTAGGGGGAGAACCTTCATCATCACTCTCTTCAATAATATCATCATTAATAATTTTATTCTCTCTAGCCCTAGCAAGTTGTTCATCAAGAAATTCACCAAGTGGCACAGTAGTATCAAGCATAGAAGTAGTTTCATCACAAGTATCATGCATAGCAGAAGTGGCATCATCAATAACATGCGCCATATCAGAATTCATAGCAGTAGCAGGTTTAGGTGTCGCAAGCTTACTCAAAACAGAAGGAGAATCTAGTGCAGAGCTAGATGGCAGTTCCTTACCCCCCCTCGTAGTTGAGGGATAAATCTTAGTTTTGTTGTCTTCCAAGTTCTTCATAGTGACCAGCAGATATAAATCCCAAGTGACTCAAAGAATAGAGCTATGCTCCCCGGCGATGGCGCCAGAAATTAGTCTTGATAACCCACAAGTGTAGGGGATCGCAACAGCTTTCGAGGGTAGAGTATTCAACCCAAATTTATTGACTCGAAACAAGGGGAGCCAAAGAATATTCTAAAGTATTAGCAGTTGAGTTGTCAATTCAACCACACCTGGATAACTTAGTATCTGCAGCAAGGTATTTAGTAGCAAAGTAGTATGATAGCAATGGTAATAGTAGCAAAAGTAATATTTTTTTGGGTTTTGTAGTGATTGTAACAATAACAACGAAAAAGTAATAAGCGAAGAACAATATGTGAAAATCTCATAGGCATTGGATCAATGATGGATAATTATGTCGGATGCGATTCCTCATGTAATAGTTATAACCTAGGGTGACACAGAACTAGCTCCAGTTCATCAATGTAATGTAGGCATGTATTCCGAATATAGTCATACGTGCTTATGGAAAAGAACTTGCATGACATCTTTTGTCCTACCCTCCCGTGGCAGCGGGGTCCTAATGGAAACAAAGGGATATTAAGGCCTCCTTTTAATAGAGTACCAGAACAAAGCATTAGCACTTAGTGAATACATGAACTCCTCAAACAACGGTCATCACCGAGAAGTATCCCGATTATTGTCACTTCGGGTTTGTCGGATCATAACACATAATAGGTGACTATAGACTTGCAAGATAGGATCAAGAACTCACATATATTCATGAAAACATAATAGGTTCAGATCCGAAATCATGACACTCGGGCCCTAGTGACAAGCATTAAGCATAGCAAAGTCATAGCAACATCGATCTCAGAACATAATGGATACTAGGGATCAAACCCTAACAAAACTAACTCGATTACATGATAAATCTCATCCAACCCATCACCGTCCAGCAAGCCTACGATGGAATTACTCACGCACGGCGGTGAGCATCATGAAATTGGCGATGGAGGATGGTTGATGATGACGACGGCGACGAATCCCCCTCTTCGGAGCCCCGAACGGACTCCAGATCCGCCCTCCCGAGAGAGATTAGGGCTTGGCGGCGGCTCCGTGTCGTAAAACGCGATGAAACTTTCTCTCTGATTTTTCTCTCCACAAAACGAAATATATAGAGTTGGAATTGAGGTAGGTGGAGCATCAGGGGGCCCACGAGACAGGGGGGCGCGCCCAGGGGGAGAGGGCGCGCCCCCACCCTCGTGGACAGGGTGTGGGCCCCTGGCCTTGATTCTTTCGCCAGTATTTTTCTTATTTTCCAAAAATAATCTCCGTGGATTTCCAGGTCATTCCGAGAACTTTTGTTTCTGCACAAAGATAACATCATGGCAATTCTGCTGAAAACAGCGTCAGTCCGGGTTAGTTCCATTCAAATCATGCAAGTTAGAGTCCAAAACAAGGGCAAAAGTGTTTGGAAAAGTAGATACGTTGGAGACGTATCAGTAATTCTACTACAAAAATGTGCCAATACTTTAAAAAAAATATTATGTGGAGACCGTTCGGGCCAGAGGCCTTCAAATCCCCGATGCTGAAACTGCTTTTTTAACATCATCGTAGTTGAATGGGGCCATAAGGAAATTGTTCATGTATTCCGTCACTTTCTTCTGCACTCTTTGCAACAAAACCGACTCTGTATGCTGCACTTCCGAGGTAAATAGGTGACTGCAATAATTTTGGATATGGGGAGTTAGCGCCACTGTACCTTCCAGCCACTGACCACTATCATCTTTTAATTTCTTCACAAAGTTTTCTTCCTTCTCGCGGATACAAACGCTTGGAAAGATGCAGTGGTCACCGCTTTTCAGCCATGTCCCCCACGACCTCTGAATCACTTGGATCTCTTCCAATTCAAGCAAGTATCCAATCAGTTCAGCTAGTTCCTTTCGTTTTTCCTCATTGTGGTCTGTCATGGAACCTGCCATCACCTTTTCTAGATCTTTTTGTGCCTTGCAGAGCCTTTTATTTGACTTATTTAACACTCATTGATCCCAATCATGAAATAGTGTGTGCATACGGTTTAGGTTCTCGTACACACTATTCACCAAAGGATCAACAACAACCTTAGCCCAAGCATCCATGATAGTTTGATTAAATTTCTCTTCTCGCAACTAGCGAGCTTCAAACCTCTTCGGTTGTCCACTTGCCCCTGCAACAATTGGTTGATTATAAAATTTGATGTTCACAAATAGTAGCCTGTGATCCAAGTGGTTAAACTCCATATTTTTTAGAGCGGCATTGGGAAAAATTAGTGACCAAGCATCGTTTACTAACCCTCGGTCAAGCCTTTCTCAGGTTTGTCCTCTTCTCCAATCATCAATGGCATTTTGGAAGGCTTGCATGTACTGTTGTGAACGGGGGTTACCACCCTCCTTCTCATGCAGAAACTGTTTCTCATTATGGTCTCCAATCATAATCCATGGGAGGTTTTTATTTTGGTGCAATTGTCTCATACGGTCCCACATTTTATATTTATTTTCCCACCTGAATTCTCCATACATCCCTGTCAAGCACCAGATTATATCATTTCCTTCTCAATCTTAACACCAATGAACGTGGGATCTAGCTCTAGCCTGGTCGGCCTAATGTTATTGTTCTAGAGCAGCAACAAGCCTCCCTTCCTACCATCACTAGGGCACACGAGTTTTTCATCCATCTTCAATCTTCTCCTCAAACACTCAGCTGGATAGCTATCTAGGTGTGTCTCCGACAAAAACAACACATCGGGATTGCATTTTCGCTGGACATCCAGCAACGCATGAACCGCTGGGGCGTTCCCCATTCCGTGACAATTCCAAATCAAAATCTTCATTGCTTCTTCCTGAACGATCAAACCTAGGAAAAAAGGAACGTGCACCAATAAAGATTGCCATAGCCCCTCACATACTTAACCACATCCAATGGGATGGATGGAACTCAACTTCTCCTCGTTGAATCACAATCCCTTGCACAACATTCTCCTTCAATCAAGATGATGGAGCAGAAAAAACGCATCTATTATAGGAGACCTGGCGCAAAGACGATCAAGATCTCATACTAGAGAGAGAGAGAGACCAGGCACGATGTCAAACGATGCCATCCTGGGACAGCAATTGTCGGTAGCCGCGCCGCCGCCAAGGAGGCAGCTGGCAGTGAGCCAGCTAACCCTAGTCGCCTGGGTCTTCACCTCGCAACAGAAAAATAATCATCAATGGGGAAAATGCTTTGTTTATCAAGAGAATTTAAAATTAGCCCCTGAACTTGTCCAGGGTTTATACTTTACTAGATGACCCTTTGGGCCGATGGCGCAAAGAGTGAGAGCGAAGCAATCTTTCAAACAATGCAAGTTAAAATAATTAGAAACCGCTCATAAAATTCTTGAAGCATAAGGAAATAGATATTTAGGTATGATGTTCATACACAATGTCATACATATTACATTGATGGTAGGTTCATAGGCCAAAAGAAAGGCATGAGATTGTTTCATGGTAAGGCAGAGATACATTATATAGATAGTTTTGGTCATCTAGCTTATAGAAACTAAGATATACTGTCATTTAGATCAGGTGGATTCATCACTGTTAGTGCCATCGATATTGAAAATGGCCTCATGGTCAAAGGAGCTCTTTATGGTGGGCGTGTTTGGTGGGTAGTCACTAGCCAAAACAGAAATGCCTTCCATATCATCATCCAATCCCCAATAATACTCATTTGTTTTCTAATTGTAAAGTTGTATCGTCAAGTTGACCCGTTGCGCCCCTGGCGTAAAAGGTGAGAGCAAACCAAGTATTCAAACCATGCAAATAAGATTTGTTTAAAGACCGGTAATAAAATCTTTGAAGTATAAGGTAGATACTTAGGTAGCATGGTCATACATACACTATATATTACAGTGTATGGTAGCATGATAGTCCAAAACAAAATTGTGAGTGATGTTCGTGATAGCTTATTTACATTTGTTTTGGAAAGCAAGTTGTATACGCAGCCATATATCTCATATAAATAGCCTTGGTCTTCCAGCACGTGGTTGAGCTTTTTATCTTCTGCTGGTATGTCTGACCAGAACATGCGGTCGTTGACATTAGGCAAAGTCAATGATGCATGTTGCATTAGGCAGATGTATGCTGCAACATTGGATCACTTACTAAGTTCCTCAGCCAGGACAAAGGGGAGAATGCCATATTAATCATCTGTTTGTGCTACTGATTGTTGAAAAGAAGTTGAAAGAGAGATAACAAACATGTGTAGCTGTTGCTGCTAAAACACCAAGATGGCCCGCGAGGTAGGCTCGGTGCTGCTTAGAGCTTACTGTAGGGTAATGGGACAGAAAACAAAAAAATTCCGCACTACGAACACGCCCAGGATCACTATGGAGATGCATATAAGGTTTTGATCTGATCATTACCGTTTCGTAGCGCAGCAGAAGTAGAGTCGATGAAGATCGGCGGTGCAGATCCCCGCATCTAGGATTTGCAACCTCCCAACCGCGAGGATGTTCTCCCTTGTCAGCTCTGTGGACAGCCCTTCGGGAGGCGGTCGGACAGTCCCTTGGATGGTGTCACGGACAGCCCTTCGGGAGGCACTCTCAGAATCTCGGACGGTCACTCAGACAACCCTTCAGGAGGACCCTTGAACAGCTCCTCGGGAAAAAGAACAAACCTACGACCTCTCTATAGGTTTGCACACAGACGGTGTCAGCTATCCGGCAGGGCTTCGCCGTCCAGAACTATTTTCTACCGGAGACTAGACAACCTTTCGGCAGTACAAAACTATTTCGTGGGAGGAAGGAGAGAAAGCCAGATCATGCATGGCATTTGTTTTGAGAGAGAATTCTGATTTTGGAGAGCCCTCTCCACCTCTATTCATAGGGTGAGCAAGGGGTAGAGGCCCATGTGTGAAAACTGTTGGGGAACGTTGCATGGGAAACAAAAAATTTCGTACGAACACCCAAGATCCAATCTAGGAGATGACCATCTATGAGAGGAGAGATTGCATCTACATACCCTTGTAGATCGCTAAGCGTAAGTGTTAAGAAACACGGTTGATGTAGTCGAACGTCTTCGCGATCCAATCACGATCTGTCCCGCAAACTCCCGATCCAAGTGCCAAAGGGACGGCACCTTCGTGTTCAACACACGTACGGCTTGATGACGTCTTCACCTCCTCGATCCAGCGAGCGATGGTGAAGTAGTAGCTCGAGTCCTCCGGCAGCACGACGGCGTGGTGGTGGCAGAATCTCAACAGAGCTTCGCTAAGCACTACGGAGAGGAAGAGGGATGCGAGGGAGAGGAGAGGCAGCGCCCTGGCGTGGAGATGTGCTCTTGGGGTGTGGCTGCCCTCTCTCTACCTCTCTATATATAGGGGAAGGGAGGAGCGGTGGGTGCCCCTAGGGTTTCCCCTAGGGGAGGGGGCGGCCAGGGCAGATGGGATCTCCCCTAGGGCGACTTGCCCCCCAAGCCGGGAGGTGGGAAGCCCTAGGGGGGCGCCCCCAACCCTCCTGGTTACGTGAGATCGGGTGAGGGGGCGCTCAGCCCCTTAGTGGGCTGGTTTGTCCCTTCCCCTTGGCCCATGGCCCCCAACGGGGCCCCCCGAAACCCGTTTCGGTGATGCTGGTCATCACCCGGTACCCCCAGAACCATTCCGGACTCCAATACCCTTCGTCCAATATATCGGTCTTCACCTCCGGACCATTTCGGAGTTCCTCGTCATGTCCGGGATCTCATCTGGGACTCCGAACAACCTTCGGTAACCACCATAATGACTCAACTATACTTATATCGTCACCAAACGTTAAGTGTGTAGACCCTACGGGTTCGAGAACTATGCAGACATTACCGAGACACCTCTACGGTCAATAACCAATAGCGGGACCTGGATGCCTATATTGCTTCCTACATGTTCTACGAAGATCTTATCGGTTGAACCTCGATGTCAAGGATTCAGCTAATCCCGTATGCAGTTCCCTTTGTCTATCGGTATGTTACTTGCCCGAGATTCGATCATCGGTATCTCCATACCTAGTTCAATCTTGTTACCGGCAAGTCTATTTACTCGTTCCATAATACAAGATCCCGTGACTAACTCATTGGTCACATTGCTTGCAAGCTTATTGTGATGTTGTATTACCGAGTTACCTCTCCGTCATACGGAGTGACAAATCCCAGTCTTGATCCATGCCAACTCAACAGACACCCTCGGAGATACCTGTAGAGCACCTTTATAGTCACCCAGTTACGTTGCGACGTTTGGTACACACAAGGTACTCCTCCGGTGTTAGTGAGTTGCATGATCTCATGGTGATAGGAACATATACTTGACATGCAGAAAATGATAGCAATAAACTTGACACGATCATATGCTACGTCATAGTTTGGGTCTTGTCCATCACACCGTTCTCCTAATGATGTGATCCCGTTATCAAATGACAACTCATGTCTATGACTAGGAAACCATAGCCATCTTTGATCAACGAGCTAGTCCGGTAGAGGCTCACTAGGGACATGTTGTTGTCTATGTACCCACACATGTATTTGAGTTTCCAATCAATACAATTATAGCATGCATAATAAACTATTATCATGCACAAGGAAATATAATAATAACCACTTTATTATTGCCTCTAGGGCATATTTCCAACAGTCTCCCACTTGCACTAGAGTCAGTAATCCAGCATTACATGGTAATGAATCTAACACCCATAGAGTTCTGGTGTTGATCATGCTTTGCCCGTGGAAGAGGTTTAGTCAACGGATTTGCAACATTCAGATCTGTATGTATCTTGCAAATGTTTATGTCTTCCTCCTTGACATAATCGCGGATGGAATTGAAGTGTCGCTTTATGTGTTTGGTCCTCTTGTGAAACCTCGGTTCCTTGGCTAGAGCAATGGCACCAGTGTTGTCACAGAACAGAGTCATTGGGTCCAGTGTACTGGGCACAACTCCAAGATCTGTGATGAATTGCTTCATCCAGACACCTTCCTTCGCTGCCTCCGAGGCGGCTATGTACTCCGCTTCACGTGTAGAATCAGCTACCATGCTCTGCTTGGAACTGCACCAGCTTACCGCTCCACCATTCAGAACATATACGTATCCGAGACTTAGAGTCATCCGAATCAGTGTCAAAGCTTGCATCGACGTAACCCTTTACGACGAGCTCTTGATCACCTGCATAAACGAGAAACACTTCCTTAGTCCTTTTCAGGTACTTAAGGATATTCTTCACCGCTGTCCAGTGATCCACTCCTGGATTACTTTGAAACCTTCCGGCCATACTTATGGCAAGGCTGACATCTGGTCTTGTGCACATCATCGCATACATGATAGAGCCTATGGCAGAAGCATAGGGGATGACACTCATCTTTTCTCTATCCTCTATAGTCATTGGGCATTGACTCTGACTCAACTTCACACCTTGCAAAACAGGCAAGAACCCCTTCTTGGACTGATCCATTTTGAACTTCTTCAAAATCTTATCAAGGTATGTGCTTTGTGAAATTCCTATTAAGCGTCTCGATCTATCTCTATAGATCTTGATGCCCAATATGAAAGCAGCTTCTCCTAGTTCCTTCATTGAAAAATTCTTATTTAAATATTCCTTCACGTTTTCCGAAAGATCTATATTGTTTCCAATTAGCAATATGTCATCCACATATAATATTAGAAACGCTATAGAGCTCCCACTCATTTTCTCGTAAATACAAGATTCTCCAAAAACTTGTATAAACCCAAATACTTTGATCACCTCATCAAAGTGAAGATTCCAATTCCGAGATGCTTGCACCAGTCCATAAATGGATCGCTGGAGTTTGCACATTTTGTCAGCATTCTCTGGATCGACAAAACCTTCTGGTTGCATCATATACAACTCTTCGTTAAGGAAACCATTAAGGAACGCTGTTTTGACATCCATCTGCCAGATTTCATAATCAAAAAATGCTGCTATTGCTAACATGATTCTGACGGACTTAGACATCGCTACGTGTGAGAAAGTCTCATCGTAGTCAACTCCTTGAACTTGTGAAAACCCCTTTGCCACAAGTCGAGCTTTATAGACGGTGACATTATCGTCCGCATCCGTCTTCTTCTTGAAGATCCATTTATTCTGAATGGCCTTTCGCCCTTCAGGTAATACTTCCAAAGTCCATACTTTGTTTTCATACATAGATCCCATCTCGGATTTCATGGTCTCTAACCATTTGTCGGAATCCGGGCCCACCATCGCTTCTCCATAGCTCGTAGGTTCACCGTTGTCTAACAACATGACCTCTAAGACAGGGTTACCATACCACTCAGGAGTTGTACGTACCCTTGTCGACCTACGAGGTTCGATAGTAACTTGATCCAAAACTTCATGATCACTATCATTAGCTTCCTCTTCATCTGACGTAGGTGTCATAGAAACATCTTTCTGCGCTGCACTACTCACTGGTTGAAGTAGAGGTTCAACAACCTCATCAAGTTCTATCTTCCTCCCACTCAATTCTTTCGAGAGAAACTCTTTATCGAGAAAGGACCCGTTCTTAGCGACAAACACTTTGCCTTCGGATCTGATATAGAAGGTATACCCAACCATCTCTTTTGGGTACCCTATGAAGATGCATTTGTCCGCTTTGGGTTCGAGCTTTTCCGGCTGAAGCCTTTTGACATAAGCATCGCAGCCCCAAACCTTAAGAAACGACAACTTAGGTTTCTTGCCAAACTATAGTTTATACGGTGTCATCTTCACGGACTTAGATGGTGCCCTATTTAAAGTGAATGCAGCTATCTCTAATGCATAACCCCAAAACGATAGTGGCAGATCGGCATGAGACATCATAGAACGCACCATATCCAATAAGGTACGATTACGATGTTCAGACACACCATTACGCTGTGGTGTTCCAGGTGGCATCAACTGTGAAACAATTCCACATTGTCTTAAGTGATTGCCAAACTCATAACTCAGATATTCTCCCCCTGATCGGATCATAGGAATTTAATCTTCTTGTGACGATGATTCTCAGCTTCACTCTGAAATTGCTTGAACTTTTCAAACGTTTCAGACTTATGCTTCATCAAGTAAATATACACATATCTACTCAAGTCATCGGTGAAGGTGAGAAAGTAACGATATCCACCACGCGCATCAACGCTCATCGGACCGCACACATTAGTATGTATGATTTCCAACAAATCACCTGCCCGTTCCATTGTTCCAAAAAATGGGGTCTTAGTCATCTTGCCCATGAGGCATGGTTCGTATGTGTCAAGTGATTCAAAATCAAGTGACTCCAAAAGTCCATCAACATGGAGTTTCTTCATGCGCTTTACACCAATATGACCTAAGTGGCAGTGCCACAAGAAAGTGGTACTATCATTATAAACTCTATATCTTTTTGCATCAATGTTATGAACATGTGTATCATCACTACCGAGATTCAATAAGTATAAACCCCTCACAATGGGTGCATGACCATAAAAGATATTGCCCATATAAATAGAACAACCATTATTCTCTGATTTAAATGAGTAAACGTCTTGCATTAAACAAGATCCAGATATAATGTTCATGCTCAACGCAGGCACTAAATAACAATTATTCAGGTTCATTACTAATCCCGATGGTAATCGAAGAGCGAGCGTGCTGACGGCGATCACGTCAACCTTGGAACCATTTCCCACGCGCATCGTCACTTCATCACTTTTTCCTTCGCCAGCCTCCATTTATTCTGTAGTTCCTGCTTTGAGTTGCAAATGTGAGCAACTGAACCGGTATCAAATACCCAGGCACTACAGCGAGAGTTGGTAAGGTACACATCAATAACATGTATATAATATATACCTTTGTTGACGTTGGCCCCCTTCTTGTCAGCCAGATACTTGGGGCATGTAAGTGCATCTAGTGCCACCCCTGGTTGGTTTTGAAGTATTGACGACAAACCTGGTTGAGGGACTAATGTGTTTGTGAGAATTGCAGGATAACACAGGTAGTAGTCCCTCATTGATTCGGTTTACCTACCGGAGATGACCCCTAAAAATGTGTGAAGACATTGAAGACAATGGTGGTATGTGAAGACATTCACAACGAAGACTATGACGTGAGAAGACATTCACGTGAAGACTATGGGATGCGAAGACATAGTTGTTTCGTAGTTTCCTTTTCTTCTTTGCTGAGTCATAGGAACCACCGCACTGTTAAGTGGGGTCCAAGTGAACAAAGTCAGAGTGACTGATGTGATGCTCAACCAAATCTTATGTCTTCGAGCGAAGACAATGAGAGCAAATCTTATCCAGAGTTGGATGAGTCAGCTTTACTTGTAGCCCAAGTCAAGCTGCTGCATGTGTTTGAAATCTGACCGTTGGAACACGTGTCAGTTCCTTAGCGACCCAGGGTCATTTCGGACAAATCAGGTCGGGTTGCCTAGTGGCTATATATAGCCCACCCCCTACACCATAAATTGGTGGCTGCTCAGAGTTTGTACACGGCTTTTGTCGTTTGAGAGCAACCCACGTCCGAAGCTTTTGAGAGAGAGAAATCCTTGCGAGGACAAAGCCCAAAACACCCAGAGCCCAAAGAGTGTTTGGCATCACTGAAGTCTTTCTGTCTATGTGACCTGAAGACTTGTTACACTTGAGGACTGCGAATCCTCCAGCCGATTAGGCGTCGCGTTCTGAGCATCCAAGAGTCATTGTGGATTGCCGGTGAATGAAGTCTGTGAAGGTTTGGAAGTCTACCTTGAAGACTTACCAGAGTGATTGGGCGGGGACTGGGTGTCCTCAGCTCAAGGGGAATAAGGTGAAGACGCGGTCTTCTGAGTTGAATCTCAGCCTCCCCAACCAGACGTACAGTTGTCGCAGCAACTGGAACTGGTCGAACAAATCTCTGTCTTCTCCAAGCTACTGGTTCTATCTCTCACTCTTCTTTACTCATAGTTTATCTTCGTGAAGTCATTGCATGTTTACATTATCTGTTTGACTTCATTGTGTGACTACTTGTTCTGATTGGCTTCATACTATCTTCCATCCCGATCCTTACTACCTAGCTGCTTATAGTCTTCGTGCTTTAGCTTCATACTTGCTTGACTATGGCTTGTCTAGTGTAGTCTACCTTCCGCTGCATGTTTATAGGTTCATTTATATTGTTTGTCTTTGAAACTCCCATGTTTTGAAGACTTTCATAAAAATCGCCTATTCACCCCCCTCTAGTCGATAACTAGCACTTTCAACTGGTATCAGAGCAAGGTACTCCCTTGTTCTATGTGATTCGGTTTAACCAGCTGGAGTTTTAGCTATGTCGACTGCAGGGATAATCAAAGTCTCTGCTGCGTGCCCTGTCTTTGATGGCACTGAATACCCCTACTGGAAGAATAAGATGCGCATGCATCTTGAAGCCATTGATGTTGATCTGTGGTATGTCGTCAAGAACGGCGTTCCCAAGACTGGTGAAGGTGTCACCCCTGCTGATGTCAAGAAGTTCATTCAACTGGATTCTACTGCCAAGAACATCATCTGTGGTCATCTGACCAAAGGGCAGTATGGCCGTGTGAGTGCTCTGGAAACGTCGAAGCTAGTCTGGGACTGGCTCTCCAAGGTCAATGAAGGCGTCTCAACACAAAGAGATCAAAGAGTTAGTGTTCTCCGAAACCTTTTCAACCGCTTCAAGAGAAATGACAATGAGAATGTCCAGCTCACGTTTGATCGCCTCACTGACATCACAAATGAGCTTCATGCTCTCGGCGCCACTGAGATCACCAAGCATGAAATCGTCAAGACGCTTCTGAGATCACTTGACAGCTCGTTTGACACCCTAGCCCTGATGATTCAAGAATGCCCTGACTTCAAGACACTCGATCCGTCTGACATACTTGAGAGCCTCAACACACATGAGTTCCAGGTATCTGAGAAAAGAGATATCTATGGTCCCAACTATGGCCAAACTCGCGCTTTGAAAGCAAAGGCTGTTTCCTCATCTGAAGAAGAATCTGACTGTAGTTCTGGTGATCCTGAAGACATTGGAAAGGAGCTTGCTATGCTTGTGAAGAAGTTCCAGAAGTTCACTAAGAAGAAAGGCTTTAGAAAGTCTTCACGGTCCAGCTCAAGAAATGATGAAGCTTCCACCCATGACCACAAGAAGAGAACATGCCACAAGTGCAAGAAACCTGGTCACTATATCTCTGAGTGTCCATAGTGGGACAATGAGAAGAGGAAGAAGAAGAGCAAGGAATATGATTCTGATGACAAGAAGAACAACAAATCCTCAGAGTCTTCTTCCAAGTCCTCGTCCAAGTCTTCATCACACAAGAAGAGTTCATCTGGCAAGGCTCGTGCTTTTGTTGGCAAGGAGATGGATTCAGAGGAGGAGTCTGCTTCTGAGGAGGCAGAGGTGGAGTCTAAAGAGGAGTCTGACTCAGGCGTTGCAAGTCTGGCTCTAGCCACAGCATATGTTACCAAGTCCATCTTCAACACTGAAGACAATGACTCCATCACCAACGCTGGTAACAATGACAAGGATGACTCTGCTCCCACCTACTGCTTCATGGCACGCGGTGCCAAGGTAAACTCACGCGATGCTTACTTTCAAACATCAAGTGAAGATGACTCTGATTGTGAATCCAAACCCAGCTACAAAACACTTGCTAAAATTGCTACCGAACAACAGAAAGCTATGGAACATATTCAAAAACTGTTAGACAAAAGCGATGACCTGTTGGACGCTGAAATGACCCGATCTCAGTCCTTAATTGAAGACATAAAAAATCTTCATGTTAAGTATGAGGAACTTGAAAGTCGTCATGAAACGCTCTCAACAACTCATGAAAAGCTTTCCTATGATTATCTTCAAAGGAAGCAAGAACTTGAGAAATTGAGAGCACTTCATGAAGATCTTCAAAAAGAAAACGAGTCACTTCGCGCGCAACAGATCAGTCCCGCTCAGGAAGGATTTGAACCACCATGTCTAAAATGCCTTGAGCGTGATAATGCTACTTCTGTTGCTGAATGTTCTACTGCTGCTACTGTTGCAATATCTTCAACTGTTGATGTGGTAACTAACCCCTCTGCGGAGGATACCACTGCTGTTGCTGATGAGAATGCTAGGTTGAAGACATTGCTTGAGACAGGGATGTACAAAAGTCTCAAGGGGCATCAGACACTATGTGATGTCCTCAAAAAGCAGATTCTGAACCGAAACCCTAGGAAAGAGGGTGTTGGGTTCGAGAGGAAAATGAACGTTGATGGTTCTTACTGGAAGCCTGAGCAGTACCCCAAAACCACATGGGTTGCTGCAAAGGGACCTTCAGTAGATCCATCCACTTTATCTAGCTTCACTTGCGCTAACCCAATTATCATTGATGAATCCTTTGATGCAAACTATAAACTGTTTAAGAATCAGAATGGTGAAGTGTTTGCCAGGTATATTGGTACTAACTGCAGGAATGGACCACCTATGAAGAAGATCTGGGTGCCTAAACAGTGTGTTGAGAATCTTCCTGTGAATGTCGTCATGACACCACCAGGGAAGAAGACAAACCCCAAACCTAAGGCTTCATATGGCCCAAAGGCTTCATACAGACACATGACTCATCCGAGTCACCCTAGCACCAATGTTTTGCAGGGAAATCATACTCAGATGTATGAATATGAGCGCAAACCGCTATGTTCATAAAACCAAGAACTTTTCTGCTTATTCATATGAGTATTATTCACCTCCTGCAAGGCTATTTGCTAGGGCTTCAAAGCCGAAGTTCTGAGATGCTGCACTTAGACTCATTGCTTCGAAGCCACCCATTGAAAATGTGGGTGGTTAAGAAAACTTAACTATCTTTTGCAGGGAAAGGTCTCCAGCCGGAAATCAAAGGCGTCCGATGCTATTGCTAGGGACCTAAAACATCTTGTGGGGCGCAAGATAAAATGCCCAAATGGTCTCACTATGTATCTTGTTCCTGAATTGCTTGCCAGTCATCCTATCAGTCCTAACCTTGATCTAAGCTTTGATAATCCTCTTGTGCGTCAAATGTTTATGCTTCACAATACTCTTTGTGAAGCCTATCCTCGTAACTGTACTGTAGGGTATGACACCTCATGCTTCAGAATGGATTATGGATTGCGGATGCACTAATCACATGACTGGTGATCGAACTCTTCTCATGGACTCAACTTTACGTCCATCTGACAAAAGTCACATCACATTTGCTGACACTGGTAAAAGCAAGGTATTGGGCCTAGGTAGAGTTGCAATATCAAGGGATCAGCACATGGATAAAGTGATGCTTGTTGAATCCCTTGGGTTCAACTTAATGTCTGTCTCAATGCTTTGTGACTTAAACATGATTGTGCTATTTGGAAAATATCGTTGCCTTGTTCTAATGGAATCTGACAAGTCTCTAGTCTTTGAAGGGTATCGGAAAGATGATCTGTATATGGTAGATTTCTCAGCAGGACCACAGATGGCCGTATGTCTTCTTGCAAAAGCTTCAGAGTGCTGGCTCTGGTATCGGAGGCTAGGGCATGTTGGCATGAGGAACCTGTACACTCTCGCAAAGAAGAAACACGTCGTAGGCATCGAGGGCGTCAAGTTCAAGAAAGATCATCTATGTGGTGCCTGTGAAGCTGGGAAGATGACAAGGGCCAAGCATCCCTCGAAGACATTCATGACTACATCTCAACCTTTCGAGCTGCTACACATGGACTTATTTGGTCCTACTCACTACTCTACTCTCACCACAACTGCTTGTCTCTATGGTTTCGTCATTGTTGATGATTATTCAAGATATACTTGGGTGCACATAATTCTCTACAAGACAGAAGTGCAGGATGTCTTCATACGCTTCGCCAACCGTGCCATGAACAACTATGGCATCAAGGTCAAGCATATCAGAAGTGACAATGGCACAGAGTTCAAGAACACCAGCCTCAACCTTT
Organism: Aegilops tauschii subsp. strangulata; assembly: GCF_002575655.3. Lineage (NCBI taxonomy): Eukaryota > Viridiplantae > Streptophyta > Magnoliopsida > Poales > Poaceae > Aegilops > Aegilops tauschii. The sequence goes on along the minus strand of NC_053037.3, from coordinate 544,918,149 downwards.
ACCTGGATACATTAGGCATCACTCATGAGTTCTCTGCTCCCTACACACGTCAGCAAAATGGCATCGTGGAGCGCAAGAACAGAACTCTTATCGAGATGGCTCGAACGATGCTTGATGAGTACAAGACTCCAAGGAAGTTCTGGCCTGAAGCCATTGATACTGCATGCCATGTCATCAACCGTGTTTATCTTCACAAGCTTCTGAAGAAGACATCCTACGAACTCCTAACTGGTAAGAAGCCAAATGTCAGTTACTTCAGAGTATTTGGTGCTAGGTGCTAGATCAAGGATCCACATCACACTTCAAAATTTGCACCGAAAGCACATGAAGGTTTTATGCTTGGTTACGGAAAGGATTCGCACTCCTACAAAGTCTTCAACCTCTTTCACTATAAAGTGGTTGAAACTGTAGATGTGCGGTTCGATGAGACTAACGGCTCGCAAAGAGAGCACCTGCCAAATGTGCTAGATGAAGTACCTCCTAGTGAATCAATCAAGCAAATGGGAACCGGAGAGATCATACCTTCTGAGGCACAGGCTGAAGAGGAACTTATCATTTCTGCGCCTAATCAACCTGAAGACAATGCTCAGTCTGAAGCCAATCCTCAGAATGAAGACAATGATCAGCAAGAGCAAAATCTTCGTCGATTTCATCCTCGTGTTGCAAATGAAGTACAGATTGAGAAGATAATTGATAGCATCAATGCCCCAGGTCCACTCACTCGTTCAAGAGCAACACAGCTAGCAAATTTCTGTGGGCACTTTGCATTTGTCTCAATCTCTGAACCTAAGAAAGTAGCTGAAGCCTTTATGGAACCTGAATGGATTCAAGCTATGCAAGAAGAGCTCCAACAGTTCAAGCTGAACAATGTATGGGAATTGGTCAAGCGTCCTGACCCTCGCAAGCACAACATAATAGGCACCAAATGGATATATCGCAACAAACAAGATGTGCATGGTCAATTTGTCAGAAACAAGGCTCGTCTCGTTGCTCAAGGATACACACAAGTTGAAGGGATTGACTTTGATGAAACGTTTGCTCCAGTGGCTAGGCTTGAAGCCATTCGCATACTGCTAGCCTATGCAAATCATCATAACATCCTTCTGTATCAAATGGATGTGAAGAGTGCCTTTCTCAATGGAAAGATTGAAGAAGAAGTGTATGTTGCACAACCACCTGGCTTTGAAGATCCAAAACATTCTGATATGGTATACAAGCTCAACAAGGCACTGTATGGCCTCAAACAAGCCCCTCGCGCTTGGTATGACACACTCAAAGACTTCCTGAAGAGCAAAGGCTTTAAACCTGGTTCCCTGGATCCCACACTCTTCACGGAGACATATGATGGTGAACTATTTGTGTGCCAAATATATGTGGATGACATCATCTTCGGCTACACCAACCAGAAATACAGTGATGAGTTTGGACACATGATGCAAGAGCAATATCAGATGTCAATGATGGGTGAGCTGAAGTTCTTCCTTGGTCTTCAAATTCGTCAGCAAAGCAATGGCATTTTCACATCTCAAGAGAAATACCTCAAAGACTGCCTGAATAAGTTTGGAATGCAAGACTGCAAAGGTTACACGACGCCAGTGCCAACCAAAAGTCATTTGGGTCCTGACGCCAATGGTAAAGAGTTCGATCAAAAGGTATACCACTCCATGATTGGTTCTTTACTTTATTTATGTGCATCTAGGCCAGATATCATGCTTAGTGTTTGCATGTGTGCCCGATTCCAAGCGGCACCAAAGGAATCGCATCACTTAGCAGTGAAGCGAATTCTTCGATATTTGGCTTACACCCCAACACTAGGATTATGGTATCCAAAGGGCTCAGAGTTTGATCTAGTTGGATTCTCGGATGCTGATTATGCTGGTGACAAGGTGGATCGCAAGTCTACATCAGGCACATGTCACTTTCTGGGTCGATCACTTGTCTGTTGGTCTTCAAAGAAGCAGAACTGTGTATCGCTCTCCACTGCTGAATCTGAATACATTGCTGCTGGATCTTGCTGCGCTTAGCTTCTATGGATGAAGCAAACACTCAAGGACTATGGCATCCATCTGAAACAAGTACCACTCTACTGCGACAATAAAAGCGCCATCAAGATTGCCAACAACCCTGTTCAGCACTTGAAGACAAAGCACATTGAGATTCGTCATCATTTTCTCAGAGATCATGTCATGAAGGAAGATATTAACATCATTCACGTCAACACTGAAGAGCAATTGGCAGATATCTTCACAAAGCCCTTGGATGAGAAAAGGTTTTGCAAGTTGCGGTGTGAGCTAAATATCTTGGAATCCTCAAATGTCCTATGATTAGGCACACATCCTAACACTTGTGCATGTTGATGACTTAGGTGCGCAACACACGAAGTAATGTATATCTTCAATCAATGAAGACATACACTCTAAGTGTGAATACATTAAAACGGAATTTGACTTCGGAGCGCCACGATAATTGTGCGCCGTGTCTGGGTCTAATACTTCCTATACGGTGGGTAACGCCACCACCAAACTCTTGTTTGAAGTGTTTCCCTTGGTGTTATGATTGCAAAGTCTTCACATTTGATTTGTCTTCAACATTGATTTGAGTTCATGATTATCTTCACTATGTTGATTTGGTCTTACTCTGTTATATCAATATATTGTGTTCTGTCCTCTACAGCATTCACTTATAGCTATGTCTTCTTGCTTGAATCTTTTGATCTAAGTGATTGTGATCGGACCCTAACCTCTTCTATGCTTCTACCTCAAATTCTGTCCATCCAAATCATATGCATTCTATTGAAACTGTCGAATGTCTTCTCTGCGTCCTTGTCAGCAGAAGATACAGAGACAATCATTAAATCTGTTTTAAATGCTCAATCCTTTTTGCCTAAAACCCGGAGAAGCCGGAACGACCACCCCGACAATCTAGGCGCGCGTGGGAACATGGAACAACTCCCAATGTGTTGCATGCTTGCCACGTGTCCCTCAGATGTGAACCGCCAGGGGCACCTGCGTAATTGCGCTGTGCTGTCCCTTTCCTTATAAATACACATCCAACCACGGTCAAAACCTTCTTCCACCTCTACAAACCCTAGCGCCACCGCTAGCTCGCGATGACACCGGTGATGAAGCGCTTAGCTGCCGCGACCTCGTCAACGCCGTCCTCACGCCGGCCGCGGACCTCGTCTCCTCCTCCGTCGCCGTAGGTGTCTTCCGTCGCCAAGTTAGGGCACGGGAGATCGAACTGCTCGGCTTCATCTCTACTTCGTCTAGCAGTTCATCGTGTGGTAATTAAAACTTACTTTTTACCATCTTTCTCATCCAATAGATTCATCTCTTTTCACCAAAAGTGGTTTCTGAGGCCACTAGTTTGGATCTATCCTGTTCTGCATCTCATAGCATGCCTAGTATGTTCACTTATGCTTCACACATAGTTAGATTCCTCACTTGTACCTATTCTTGGATTCGTACAAATCTGGAACCAACTCACAACAAACAAGTGAATGTCTTCGCGGTATGAGGTCAATGTCTTCAAAACTGATTTATCTTCAAACTCTTCTGAGAATGCATATGACCTCTTCCCCTTCCCTCACATCTCTAATGCTGTCACAGGTACATGTCCATGGGAGAATCCCTTGGTTCTCATAGTCTGCATTCATTTGCAGAATTCTTATAGATCACATAAATTCTCCTGAAGCCAGTTCTTGTCTGATCAGCAGATGGAAGCCTTTGACAGCTTTGAATCCATTCAGTCTGAACTTCATGGCCACTGAAAAATCTGCAAGGAAGGGAGGCAGACAGCGCCGTGGGGGCACTTCCATGGATCTGCCCGAAGATCTTTATGAATTGTACAAAACTGACCCTGAAGAGAGCTATGGTCAGCGCAAGACACGAATCCAATGGATTCGAAGATATTGGGCCGAGCAATGGTTCAAGTACAGATTTGTCACCAAGGAATATGCTGAAAAGAATGCTATCAAGCGTCCTTAGGGAGATATTCTTTACAAAAATCTTCAACCCAAGACCAAATCTAAAGCTATTGCTCAGGAATTCTACCCGTGCATGGTTCGCGGACCACAACCAGAGGATGCTGACCCATCTTCTCTGCTATAGTGTCACGAAGATGATTTGTTCAAGCGGAACTTCAAGTTTGCCAAAGACTCTGCTGTAAAGAACAAGAAGGCATTTGGAGTTGACTTCAACCCAGGACCATCTGCACCTCGGAAAGATGGCACCCGTGAAGCCAATGAAAACAAAATTGGTCCCTTCAACAACTTTGATGGTCTCCTCTCCTACATTGCCGCACAGAGAGCTACTATGGATCAGCCTGGAGATGAAGCTGATTCTGATGAAGCACCTGCTCCTCCTCAGCCGCAGAAGCAGAAGAAGTCTAAGGCTTCAAATTCCACTGCCGCACCAAGAGCTTCGCGTGCGAAGCCTCTGGCCATGGCTCCTCCTGCACCAAGTGTGCCTTCTGAAGATCTTTCTCGCATCTCCAAGACTGAGAAGAAGAAGAAGCCCAAGAAAATTGCCAGTCAAGCACTGACCCCAGTTGCCGTTCTGAGAAATGAGAACGATGCCATTGATCTGTCAAGTGACGACGACCTTGCTGATGCTGCTCTCGAACTGCTGATAAAGAGCAAGCAGGAGGCTGAAATCTTCAATGATTTGCCTCTCTTTGACGTGAACATATTGAACAACTTCATTGATGAATGGTTTGACTGCCCCAATCTCAGCTTTGATGACCTTCAGCTCCCAATTGGCCTCAGCGTCTCCTTTCACGGAGCCATTGCTCTTGAGCTGGCTCTAGCTCAGAAAATTGTTGAGCTGAAGCACAAGATTGACTATGAAAAGGCCCAGTTCAAGAAGCATACGGCCAAGCTCAGTGTGACTGACGTCCAAAACTTCAAACAAATGATGCATGAGCTCAAGGAGGCGTTTCACAAGAAGCGTGACGAATCCAAAGGTTCACGAGAGCGCATGAAACTCATTGCTGCAAAATGTGTTCAAGCTTACAATGAAGCTGAGAAGCGCAAGGCACTTGGGCATCCTGGCATCGACCCCAAGATGGCTGCCAAGAAGAAGAAGTCTACTGTGGCCCCAACTAAAGAACCGAGGAGGGAAGAACCTTGCATTGTCTTCCCTGCCAGCATGACAGGCTCGAAGCCTAAGGTCCCCACAATGGCTTCAGAACAGAAGAAAACAAGGGAAGCAGAAGCCGAAGCCAGAAAGCGCAAGTCCAAGAACACCACTGATGATGCACCCTTCAAGAAGAAGAGAAAGACAAAGAAGAATCGGGCTGCTCCTATAGAGCCTCTCGTCGTCGAGCCAATTTCAGTTGCTCGTCCTGCGTCAGAACACCAAGAGCGTCAGTTGATAGTTCATGAGCCTGCTACCACAGAGGCTCCTGAAGCTCAAGAAGATCCAACTGTTGACAACACCGTAGCTGAAGACATTTGTCCCCAAGACAATGTAGAAGATGATGAAGTCCTTCCTCAGATCGAGCACAATGTGGTATCATCGCCTGTTCTCACGAACAACGAACTCATCAGCATTAGTCATCCTTTGACGCCAATCGCTCAGGATGATTCATGGGCTCATCACCCTCAAGAATCCCCCCGTGAAGAAGAAACACCAACTACTCCCCCAACTCAAGTCACCACGCCGGTCCTTGAAGATGAAGACTTTGTGGCCCGGACTACTCCATCTCCATAGGCGTCGCCAGTGTTTCGCAGGCTTTGCAAAGGACCAAGGCCACAAGTCACACTTTCGAGTGTTCCACAAGGAGAAGAGCACCAATCAGTATCTCGCCAAGTATTTCCTGAAGCCTCTCCAACTGCGAACATCTCCGTGTCTGAAGCCAAAGCGGCTGAAGATATTTCGGCTGCATCAGCCGATGAACAAGAAGAGCCAAGAGATGAAGAAGCACATGTTGCTACGCCCCCGTCCAACCCTGAAGTTGTTGTCGAGGAGAACGTGTCCGACCCTCCAGCTACTCAAGTGGAGGTTAACAATACTGAGGCGGCCACAAACAACTCAACTGAAGCCAATGACATAGTCATGGCCGAAGCTAATGAGGCGCCTGAAGCTAATATGGTGCCAGAAGTTAATGCACCTGAAGCCAATGCTGCACCTGATGCAAATCTGCAGCCTGAAGTCACTGCCACTGCTACTGCTCCTGTACCGCCTCCAAGGCCACACACCATCGAGCAAGCCTATGATCGTGGTCAGCTGGTTACTATCAGATGGCCCATTCTAGTTCCTCCACCTGCTGCCGGTCCACAATTTGACTAACATGTCGAGCACAGGCCTCAGGTCCAGAAGCCTAAGCCAAGACTGCCAAGATTTCCAGGTACTGCATCTGCGCCAGGATCATTCAATGTAAATGGCTTCATTGCACACAACACCTTCTTTGATAGCGACAAGAACCCGTACTCGAAGCCGAGGATTTCATCTGATCGGTTCTGGAGCTATCAGCAGCGCAACTACTACTCTTGCATTTTTTACAATCAAGGGCGCATATTTCCCCATATGCGTCTTGACACTGAAGCTATAGATGGCCTGCCCTATTCGGAAGAAGCGTTGGATTGCTTCAGAGATGCTGGCCTCTTACAATTTGTCACGGACAAGGAACACTGGAATGAAGAGCTGCTGCTACAATTCTATGCCACCCTCCACATTCGCGGCTACAACAGGGATCCGAAGACATGGATGCTTGAGTGGATGTCAGGCAATGTACATCATGAAGCCAAAGCTCTTGATATCATTGAGCTAACTGGCCTGCCCACTCCAGGTGATCTGTTTGAACCTGGTTGTCAGCTTCACCGTGATGCTTTGGAGAGCATTTTTCAGAAGCCCGAGCCCGACATGAGCCAGATGCTCAATATGATGAAGCCTTTGCCTCTAGATGCCGAATATCCTAAGGAGTTCTTTGTTGAAGACCTTGAGTATTTGCCACGCACCATCTACCACATCATACAGCGAACTCTTTGGCCTGTCAAAGGACATTCTCCAAATGCAAAGCTTGAAGGTTCAATGAAAACATTGGTCTTCTATACTCTCAATGGCAAATGCTTCAATGCTCAAGACTTCTTCATACGTTAACTTGCTGCATCAGGCTCCGACATCTTTGGACTGAAGTTCTATGCTCCCTGGGTAATGCGCCTCATCAAGCTTCATGCTACTACCAACTATCAACCCTCTGCACGAAACCACCTTGTCTTCTTGCCAGAGGTTGATCTGTCTATGGATGCCATTTACCCTGAGCCCGCAAAGGAGCCGCTTTATCTTCACAACGCTGATCATCAAAGCTTCTCTCAGCCAATTCCAAGTCATCATATACCCAATACTCGTGCTTATCCATTGGCCGGCAATAAACGTGCACCGCACCGTGCCCATACTGAAGCCACTGAAAGCACTATTGCTCAAAGGCCTCGGAAGTGATCTCGTGTTCTCAATGACCGAGAGCTTCTCGTCGCCCTACATCAAAAACAAGATAAGCATCATGACTGGCTGAAGCGCCAAATGCAAAGCCTCTTGGTGGATGTTAACCGCATTCGCAACCTTGCCACCAAGAATGCCTTTGTCACTCATGAAACCTGTCGGCGGACGTGGAAGGGTCTGACACTGATAAGCTCTGAAGATGATCTTAGAGCGGATGGCTTCTCAGAAAGATTCAAGTTTGATTCAACGCCTCCTAGGAATGCAGTTCTGCGTCAGACTCCATCTCTTGAAGACTCTGAATACTCATCTTCCGCAGCTATTGTGAATGCCAGAGTCATCAAGGATGAAGAAGATGTCACTTCTCCAACTCCTGCATCGCCGTGTGTCGACACTGCACCAAGTTCTTCTGCACCACCGAACCTCAACGACGACCCTGCTGATTCATCTTCTACCTCTGCGAACGAGTAGAAGCTCTATGTCTTCAAACCTTTTTGGTCCTTACTGACAAAAGGGGGAGAAGCATATGAGTTGATAGTCTTCAAGCGGGTCCTTATGTGGGTGGTTGCTTTATTTTTGCCAAGTGCTTACAACTCTCGCTTTTGATACATTTGGTTCTTTGAGTTGTGACACTTAAACCTGATGGTCGTTTGCTACTTTTTCTGCTATCCTCTGATGCGAAGATAAATTCCGCATATGCGATGATAAATGCCACACGAAGTCATATTGCAGACGTCCATTTTTCATTATGCATGTCATTATCTTCGTTATATCTTTTCATGCATGATGCATTGCCTTCATAAGGTGAAGAGGATCTCCACAAGTACAACCTGCCATGTGCATTTGCATTCCAAAAGCAAAATACTTATATGCACATCTTCAGGGGGAGCCTTTTGCTGCTTATGAAGACAATGTCGTAATCCTTTACAATTTCACATACTTTTATCCCCATTGAAAACTTCAACCAGTTTGTCATCAGTCACCAAAAAGGGGGAGATTGTAAGTGCATCTAGTGCCACCCCTAGTTGGTTTTGGAGTATTGACGACAAACCTGGTTGAGGGACTAATGTGTTTGTGAGAATTGCAGGATAACACAGGTAGTAGTCCCTCATTGATTCGGTTTACCTACCTGAGATGACCCCTAAAAATGTGTGAAGACATTGAAGACAATGGTGGTATGTGAAGACATTCACAACAAAGACTATGACGTGAGAAGACATTCACGTGAAGACTATGGGATGGGAAGACATAGTTGTTTCGTAGTTTCCTTTTCTTCTTTGTTGAGTCATAGGAACCACCGCACTGTTAAGTGGGGTCCAAGTGAACAAAGTCAGAGTGACTAATGTGATGCTCAACCAAATCCTATGTCTTCGAGTGAAGACAATGAGAGCAAATCTTATCCAGAGTTGGATGAGTCAGCTTTACTTGTAGCCCAAGTCAAGCTGCCGCGTGTGTTTGAAATCTGACCGTTGGAACACGTGTCAGTTCCTTAGTGACCCAGGGTCATTTCAGACAAATCAGGTCGGGTTGCCTAGTGGCTATAAATAGCCCACCCCTACACCATAAATTGGTGGCTGCTCAGAGTTTGTACACGGCTTTTGTCGTTTGAGAGCAACCCACCTCCGAAGCTTTTGAGAGAGAGAAATCCTTGCGAGGACATCACTGAAGTCTTTCTGTCTGTGTGACCTGAAGACTTGTTACACTTGAGGACTGCGAATCCTCCAGCCGATTAGGCGTCGCGTTCTGAGCATCCAAGAGTCATTGTGGATTGCCGGTGAATGAAGTCTGTGAAGGTTTGGAAGTCTACCTTGAAGACTTACCAGAGTGATTGGGCGGGGACTGGGTGTCCTCAGCTCAAGGGGAATAAGGTGAAGACGCGGTCTTCTGAGTTGAATCTCAGCCTCCCCAACCAGACATACAGTTGTCACAGCAACTAGAACTGGTCGAACAAATCTCTGTCTTCTCCAAGCTACTGGTTCTATCTCTCACTCTTCTTTACTCATAGTTTGTCTTCGCGAAGTCATTGCATGTTTACAGTATCTGTTTGACTTCATTGTGTGACTACTTGTTCTGTTTGGCTTCATACTATCTTCCATCCTGATCCTTACTACCTAGCTGCTTATAGTCTTCGTGCTTTAGCTTCATACTTGCTTGACTATGGCTTGTCTAGTGTAGTCTACCTTCCGCTGCATGTTTATAGGTACATTTCTATTGTTTGTCTTCGAAACTCCCATGTTTTGAAGACTTTCATAAAAATCGCCTATTCACCCCCCTCTAGTCGATAACTAGCACTTTCAGGGTAGTTCCGCTTCCAGTGGCCAGTTCCCTTTCAATAGAAGCACTCAGTTTACGGCTTGGGTCCAGCCTTGGGTTTCTTCACGGGAGTAGCAACTGTTTTGCCACCCTTCATGAAGTTTCCCTTCTTTCCCTTGCTCTTCTTGAAACTAGTGGTTTTATTCACCATCAACACTTGATGCTCCTTCTGGATGTCTGACTCAACGACTTTCAGCATCGCGAACAGCTCAAAGACTGACTTGTTCATCGTCCCTTGCATGTTATAGTTCAACACAAAGCTCTTGTAGCTAGGTGGTAGAGATTGTAGAACTCTGTCAGTGACAGCCTCTGGCGGGAGCTCAATTCCCAACTCAGCTAGACGGTTGTAGTACCCAGACATTCTAAGTACGTGCTCACTGACAGACCCGTTCTCCTCCATCTTGCAGACATAGAACTTATCGGAGGTCTCATACCTCTCGATCCGGGCATTCTTCTCAAAGATAAACTTCAACTATTGGAACATCTCATATGCTCTATGACGTTCAAAATGCCTTTGAAGTTCCGGCTATAAGCCATACAGCATGGTGCACTGAACTATTGAGTAGTCATCAACATGCGACTGCCAAGCGTTCACAACGTCCACAGTCGCTGGAGGGGGTGGCGCACCAAGCGGTGCATCAAGGACATAAGACTTATGGGAAGCCGTGAGGATAATCCTCAGATTACGGGCCCAGTACACAAAGTTACTTCCATCATCTTTCAGCTTAGCTTTCTCTAGGAACGCATTGAAATTCAGGGGAGCTACTACGCGAGCCATTGATCTACAACATAAGTTTGCAAAGATAACTTAGACTATGGTTCATGATAAATGAGTTCAATTAATCATATTACCTAAGAACTCCCACTCAAATCAACATCCCTCCGGTTGTCCGAGTGTAACACGATCCAAATTCACCAACCCAAGTCCGGTCATCACGTGAGATGAGGTGGTTTCAATGGTGAACATCTCCATGTTGATCATATCTACTATATGACTCAAGTTTGACCTTTCGGTCTCTTGTATTCCGAGGCCATGTCTGTACATGCTAGGCTCGTCAAGTTTAACCCAAGTGTTCCGCATGTGGAAAAACTGGCTTGCACCCGTTGTATGTGAACGTAGAGTCTATGACACCCGATCATCACGTGGTGCTTCGAAACGACGAACTTTCGCAACGGTGCACACTTGGGGGAGAACACAATTTTATCTTGAAATTTTTAGTGAGGGATCACCTTATAATGCTACCGTCGTCCTAAGCAAAATAAGATGCATAAAAGGATTAACATCACATGCAAATCATAAGTGACATGATATGGCCATCAACTTGTGCTTTTGATCTCCATCTCCAAAGCACCGGCATGATCTCCATCGTCACCGGCATGACACCATGATCTCCATCATCGTGCTGCCATCGGGGTTGTTACGCCAACCATGCTTCTACTACTATTGCTACCACTTAGCGATAAAGTAAAGCATTACATAGCGCTTAATGATCGACACACAGGTCATACAATAATTAAAGACAACCCTATGGCTCCTGCCGGTTGCCGTATGCATCGACATGCAAGTCGATATAAACTATTACAAACATGATCATCTCATACATCAAATATATCTCATCATGTCTTTGGCCATATCATATCACAACATACCCTGCAAAAATAAGTTAGACGTCCTCGAATTGTTATTGCATGTTTTACGTGGCTGCTATGGGTATCTAGCAAGAACGATTCTTACCTAAGCAAAGTCACAAGGTGATATGCAAGTTGCTATTTAACCTTCTACAAGGACCGCCTTTGTCGAATCCGATTCAACTAAGGTGGGAGAGACAGACACCCGCCAACCATCTTTATGCAACAAAGTCACATGTCTGTCGATGGAACCGATCTCATGTACATGGACATGTAAAGTTGGTCCGGGCCGCTTCATCCCACAATACGGCCGAATCAAGAAAAGACCAAGGAAGGAAGTAATCTGAATATCAACGCCCATAAACTCCTTTGTGTTCTACTCGTGATGTCATCTACACATAGACCTAGCTCATGATGCCACTGTTGGGGAATGTTGCATGGGAAAAAAATCCTACGAACACCCAAGATCCAATCTAGGAGATGACCATCTACGAGAGGAGAGATTGCATCTACATACCCTTGTAGATCGCTAAGCAGAAGCGTTAAGAAACGCGGTTGATGTAGTCGAACGTCTTCGCGATCTAATCATGATCCGTCCCGCGAACTCCCGATCCAAGTGCCAAAGGGATGGCACCTCCGCATTCAACACACGTATGGCTTGATGACACCTTCACCTCCTCGATCTAGCGAGCGACGGTGAAGTAGTAGCTCGAGTCCTCTGGCAACACGACAGCGTGGTGGTGGTGGAATCTCAGCAGAGCTTCGCTAAGCATTACAGAGAGGAAGAGGGATGCGAGGGAGAGGAGAGGCAGCGACGTGGCATGGAGATGTGCTCTTGGGGTGCGGCTGCCCTCTCTCTACCTCTATATATATAGGGGAAGGGAGGAGCGGTGGGGGCCCCTAGGGTTTCCCCTAGGGGGGCGGCGGCCAAGGCAGATGGGATCTCCCCTAGGGCTACTTGCCCCCCAAGCCGGGAGGTGGGAAGCCCTAGGGGGGTGCCCCCAACCCTCCTGGTTACATGAGATGGGGTGAGGGGGGCGCTCAGCCCCTTAGTGGGCTGGTTTGCCCCCTCCTCTTGGCCCATGGGGCCCCCCAACACTTGCCGCCCCCCCGAAACCCCTCTCGGTGACGCTGGTCATCACCCGGTACCACAGAACAATTCCGGACTCCAATACCCTTCGTCCAATATATCGATCTTAACCTCCGGAGCATTCCGGAGTTCCTCGTCATGTCCAGGATCTCATCCGGGACTCCGAACAACCTTCGGTAACGACCATAATGACTCAACTATACTTATATCATCACCAAACATTAAGTGTGTAGACCCTGCGGGTTCGAGAACTATGCAAACATGGCCGTGACACCTCTACGGTCAATAAACAATAGCGGGACCTGGATTCGCATATTTGTTCCTATATATTCTATGAAGATCTTATCGGTTGAACCTCGATGTCAAGGATTCAGCTAATCACGTATGCAGTTCCCTTTGTCTATCGGTATGTTACTTGCCCGAAATTCGATCGTCGGTATCTCCATACCTAGTTCAATCTCGTTACCGGCAAGTCTCTTTACTTGTTCTGTAATACAAGATCCCATGACTAACTCATTGGTCACATTGCTTGCAAGCTTATTGTGATGTTGTATTACTGAGTGGGCCCGGAGATACCTCACCCTCATATGAGTGACAAATCCTAGTCTTGATCCATGCCAACTCAACAGACACCCTCGAAGATACCTGTAGAGCACCTTTATAGTCACCCAGTTACGTTGCGACGTTTGGTACACACAAGGTACTCCTCCGGTGTCAATGAGTTGCATGATCTCATGGTCATAGGAACATATACTTGACATGCAGAAAACGATAGCAATAAACTTGACACGATCATATGCTATGTTCATAGTTTGGGTCTTGTCCATCACACCATTCTCCTAATGGTGTGATCCCATTATCAAATGACAACTCATGTCTATGACTAGGAAACCATAGCCATCTTTGATCAACGAGCTAGTCTGGTAGAGGCTCACTAGGGACATGTTGTTGTCTATGTACCCACACATGTATTTGAGTTTCCAATCAATACAATTATAGCATGGATAATAAATGATTATCTTGAACAAGGAAATATAATAATAACCACTTTATTATTGCCTCTAGGGCATATTTCCAACAAAAAGACCAAAAGGGGCTTGGATCTTTTCACCATGCCACATAAGGAGGGCTTGTTCTTATCCACCAAATGGTGGAAGGAAGCCCCAAGGCCCCTCAAAGCCCATGAACGAAATTGGCTGCCACCTTAGGGGGGCCCACCACCCTTCTTCCACCTTATCCTCTCTCCAAAATAGTGAATACCTTCTAGAAGGAAACCCCATTAAAACCAGCCCATGAATAGTAGATCTTGTCCCCTATCAGGGAACATCAATTTTTCGCGCCAGATCTCTCTGGAAAAAATTCGGAAGGTCCCAGAACATTTCTGGCACCCTCCAAAAGTTCCAGGCGCGTGCCGAAACCTATTTGGCTCGATTGTTTACTTCGAAACAACTTTTTGGTTTCACCGATTTTTCGATTTTTCTCTCTGAAACCTTTTTTCGTTGTCTCCAGAACTATTCGGGTTTCTTCCTCTTGAACTCACTGTCTAGTACTCAGAAGATAGATGACCCCTAAGTGTGTGACCTAATAACTGACACGTCTCCAATGTATCTATAAGTTTTGATTGTTCCATGCTATTATATTATCTATTTTGGATGTTTTATATGCATTAATATGCTATTTTATATTAATTTTGGGACTAACTTATTAACCTAGAGCCCAGTGCCATCTTTTAATTTTTCCTTGTTTTGGGTTTTACAGAAAAGGAATATCAAACGGAGTCCAAACGGAATAAAACTTTCGCGATGATTTTTCTTGGACCATAATACACCCAACAAACTTGGAGAAGGGGGCCAGAGGATCCCCGAGGAGGCCACAAGCCCTAGGGGTCCATAGCTAGTAGACGTGTCCATAGCTTCCAGCACTATAAATTCCCAAATATTCCCCCAACATCAGAAGCATCCACGAAGATACTTTTCCCCCACCGCAACCTTCTGTTCCCGTAAGATCCCATCTTGGGGCCTTTTCTGACACCCTGCGAGAGGGGGATTCGATCATGGAGGGCTTCTACATCAACTTTATTGCCCTTCCGAGGAGGCGTGAGTAGTTTACCACGGACCTACGGGTCCATAGCTAGTAGTTAGATGGCTTCTTCTCTCTCTATGATCCTCAATACCATGTTCTCCTCGATGTTCTTGGAGATCTATCCGATGTAATATTCTTTTGCGGTGCATATCCAATGAATTGTGGATTTATGATCAATTTATCTATGAATATTATTTGTATCTTATCTGAATTCTTATATGCATGATCTGATATCTTTGTATTTATCTTCGAATTATCGGTTTGGTTTGGCCAACTAGATTGGTTGTTCTTGCAATGGGAGAGGTGCTTAGTTTTGGGTTCAATCTTGTGGTGTCCTCACCCAGTGACAAAGTAGGGGTAGCGAGGCACGTATTGTATTGTTGCCATCAAGGGTAAAAAGATGGGGTTTTCATCATATTGCTTGATTTTATCCCTCTACACCATGTCATCTTACTTAAGGCGTTACTCTGTTCTTATGAACTTAATACTCTAGATGCATGCTGGATAGCGGTCGATGTGTGGAGTAATAGTAGTAGATGCAGAATCGTTTTGGTCTACTTGACACGAACGTGATGCCTATATTCACAATCATTGGCTTGGATATCCTCATAACTTTGCGCTTTTCTATCAATTGCTCGACAGTAATTTGTTCACCCACCGTATTATTTTCTTTCAAGAGAGAAGCCTCTAGTGAAACCTATGGCCCCCGAGTCTATTTTCCATCATATATTTTTAGATCTATAAACCAAAAAACCCAAAAATATCTCGCTGCAATTTATTTGTTTTTTACTTTGTTTTGCATTTTAGTAATCTTTTATATCTATCTCTATCAGATCTCATCCTTGCAAGTGACCATGAAGGGATTGACAACCTCTTTATCACGTTGGGTTCAAGTGTTTGATTGTTTCTGCAGGTGCATAGATTGGAGACTTGCTTATACCTCCTACTGGATTGATACCTTGGTTCTTGAAATTAGGGAAATATTTATCTCTACTTTGCTGCATCACCCTTTCCTCTTCAAGGGAAAAACCAACGCAAGCTCAAGAAGTAGCAATAACCCACAAGTATAGGGCATCGCAACAGTTTTCGAGGGTAGAGTATTCAACCCAAATTTATAGATTCGACACAAGGGGAGCCAAAGAATATTTGCAAGTATTAGCAGTTGAGTTATCAATTCAACCACACCTGGAGATTAAATATCTGCAGCAAAGTGTCATTAGCACAATAATATGATAGTTTTGATAGTAGTAGTGACAGCAACAATAACGGTAACAGTGATAGCAATGATTCTGTAGCAGGTGTAACAGTAACAATAGCAGTAGTAACTTAGCAAGAACAATATGTAGAAAATTGGTAGCCATTGGATCGGTGGATTCGTTGGATGATATTCATCATATAACAGTCATAACCTAGGGCAATTCAAAACTAGCTCCAATTCATAAATATAATGTAGGCATGTATTCCGTAAAGAGTCATACGTGCTTATGGAAAGAACTTGCATGACATCTTTTGTCCTACCCTCCCGTGGCAGCGGGGTCCATAATGAAACTCAGGGATATTAAGGCCTCCTTTTAATAAAGAACTGGAACAAAGCATTAACACATAGTGAATACAAGAACTCCTCAAACTACGATCATTACCGAAAAGTATCCCGATTATTGTCACCCCGGGGTTTACGGATCATAACACGTAATAGGTGAATATGACTTGCAAGATCGGATCTAGAACATAGATATAATGGTGAAAAATAAACGGTTCAGATCGGAAATCATGGCACCAGGGCCCAAAGCGACAAGCATTAAGCATGACAAAGTCATAACAACGTCAATCCCAGAACATAATGGATACTAGGGATCAAGCCCTAACAAAACTAACTCGATTACATGATGAATCTCATCCAACTCCTCACTGACGAGCGAGCCTATGAAGGAATTACTCACTCCCGGTGGGGAGCATCATGGAATTGTGGATGAAGGAGGGTTGGTGATGATGAATATCGAAGATCCCCCTCTTCGGAGCCCAAAACGGACTCCAGATCTGGCCTCCCGATGAAGAACATGAGGTGACGGCAACTACGTATCGTGAAACGCGATGAAACTGAAGGAAATATGCCCTAGAGGCAATAATAAAGTTATTATTTATTTCCTCATATCATGATAAATGTTTATTATTCATGCTAGAATTGTATTAACCGGAAACATAATTCATGTGTGAATACATAGATAAACATAGTGTCACTAGTATGCCTCTACTTGACTAGCTTGTTAATCAAAGATGGTTAAGTTTCCTAACCATAGACACGAGTTGTCATTTGATTAACGAGATCACATCATTAGGAGAATGAAGTGATTGACTTGACCCATTCCGTTAGCTTAGCACTTGATTGTTTAGTATGTTGCTATTGCTTTCTTCATGACTTATACATGTTCCTATGACTATGAGATTATGCAACTCCCGTTTACCGGAGGAACACTTTGTGTGCTACCAAACGTCACAACGTAACTGGGTGATTATAAAGGTGCTCTACAGGTGTCTCCGAAGGTACTTGTTGAGTTGGCGTATTTCGAGATTAGGATTTGTCACTCCGATTGTCGGAGAGGTATCTCTGGGCCCTCTCGGTAATGCACATCACTATAAGCCTTCCAAGCAATGTGACTAATGAGTTAGTTGCGGGATGATGCATTACATAACGAGTAAAGAGACTTGCCGGTAACGACATTGAGCTAGGTGTTGAGATACCGACAATTGAATCTCGGGCAAGTAACATACCGATGACAAAGCGAACAACGTATGTTGTTATGCGGTTTAATCGATAAAGATCTTCATAGAATATGTGGGAGCCAATATGAGCATCCAGGTTCCGCTGTTGGTTATTGATCGGAGACGTGTCTCGGTCATGTCTACATAGTTCTCGAACCCGTAGGGTCCGCACGCTTAAAGTTCGGTGACGATCGGTATTATGAGTTTATGTGTTTTGATGTACCGAAGGTAGTTCGGAGTGCCGGATATGATCACAGACATGACGAGGATTCTCGAAATGGTCGAGACATAAAGATCGATATATTGGACGGCTATATTCGGACACCAGAAGTGTTCCGAGTGGTTTCAGAGAAAACCGGAGTGCCGGAGGGTTACCGGAACCCCCCGGGAGAAATAGTGGGCCTTATGGGCCTTAGTGGAGAGAGAGAGGGCTGGCCTAGGGTAGGCCGCGCCCCCTCCCCCTCTGGTCCGAATTGGACTAGGAGAGGGGGGCGGCGCCCCCTTTCCTTCTCCCTCTCCCCCTTCCTTTCCCCTCCTAGTAGGAGTAGGAAAGAGGGGAGTCCTACTCCTACTAGGAGGAGGACTCCTCCTCCTGGCGCGCCCTACAGTGCCGGCCGGCCTCCCCCTCGCTCCTTTATATACGGGGGCAGGGGGCACCTCTAGACACACAAGTTGATCTGTTGATCTCTCCCAGCCGTGTGCGGTGCCCCCCTCCACCATATTCCACCTCGGTCATATCGTAGCGGTGCTTAGGCGAAGCCCTGCGTCGGTAGCAACATCATCACCGTCATCACGCCGTCGTGCTGACGGAACTCTCCCGTGAAGCTCTGTTGGATCGGAGTTCGCGGGACATCATCGAGCTGAACGTGTGCTGAAATCGGAGGTGCCGTACATTCGGTACTTGGATCGGTCGGATTGTGAAGACGTACGAATACATCAACCGCGTTGTGCTAACGCTTCCGCTTTTGGTCTATGAGGGTACGTGGACAACACTCTCCCCTCTCGTTGCTATGCATCACCATGTTCTTGCGTGTGCGTAGAATTTTTTTGGAAATTACTACGTCCCCCAACAGTGGCATCCGAGCCAGGTTTATGCGTAGATGTTATATGCACGAGTAGAACACAAGTGAGTTGTGGGCGATACAAGTCATACTGCTTACCAACATGTCATACTTTGGTTCGGCGGTATTGTTGGATGAAGCGGCCCGGACCGACATTACGCATACGCTTACGCGAGACTGGTTCTACCGACGTGCTTTGCACACAAGTGGCTGGCGGGTGTCAGTTTCTCCAACTTTAGTTGAACCAAGTGTGACTACGCCCGGTCCTTGAGAAGGTTAAAAAATCACTAACTTGACGAACTATCGTTGTGGTTTTGATGCGTAGGTAAGAACAGTTCTTGCTCAGCCCCTAGCAGCCACGTAAAACTTGCAACAACAAAGTAGAGGACGTCTAAATTGTTTTTGCAGGGCATGCTGTGATGTGATATGGTCAAGACATGATGCTATATTTTATTGTATGAGATGATCATGTTTTGTAACGGAGTTATCGACAACTAGCAGGAGCCATATGGTTGTCTCTTTATTGTATGCAATGCAATCGCCCTGTAATTGCTTTACTTTATCACTAAGCGGTAGCGATAGTCGTAGAAGCAATAGTTGGCGAGACGACAACCATGCTACGATGGAGATCAAAGTGTCGCGCCGGTGACGATGGTGATCATGACGGTGCTTCGGAGATGGAGATCACAAACACAAGATGATGATGGCCATATCATATCACTTATAATGATTGCATGTGATGTTTATCCTTTATGCATCTTATTTTGCTTTGATTGACGGTAGCATTATAAGATGATCTCTCACTAAATTTCAAGGTAAAAGTGTTCTCCCTGAGTATGCACCGTTGCCAAAGTTCATCGTGCCGAGACACCACGGGATGATTGGGTGTGATAAGCTCAACGTTCATCTACAACGGGTGCAAGCCAGTTTTGCACACGCAGAATACTCAGGTTAAACTTGACGAGCCTAGCATATGCAGATATGGCCTTGGAACACTGAGACAGAAAGGTCGAGCGTGAATCATATAGTAGATATGATCAACATAGTGATGTTCACCATTGAAAACTACTCCATTTCACGTGATGATCGGTTATGGTTTAGTTGATTTGGATCACGTGATCACTTAGATGATTAGAGAGATGTCTATCTAAGTGGGAGTTCTTAAGTAATATGATTAATTGAACTTAAATTTATCATGAACTTAGTACCTGATAGTATTTTGCTTGTCTATGTTGTTGTAGATAGATGGCCCGTGCTGTTGTTCCGTTGAATTTTAATGTGTTCCTTGAGAAAGCAAAGTTGAAAGATGATGGTAGCAATTACACGGACTGGGTCCGCAACTTGAGGATTATCCTCATTGCTGCATAGAAGAATTACGTCCTGGAAGCACCGCTGGGTGCCAGGCCTGCTGCAGATGCAACTGACAACGTTAAGAACGTCTGGCAGAGCAAAGCTGATGACTACTCGATAGTTCAGTGTGCCATGCTTTATGGCTTAGAACCGGGACTTCAACAACGTTTTGAACGTCATGGAGCATATGAGATGTTCCAGGAGTTGAAGTTAATATTTCAAGCAAATGCCCGGATTGAGAGATATGAAGTCTCCAATAAGTTCTACAGCTGCAAGATGGAGGAGAATAGTTCTGTCAGTGAACATATACTCAAAATGTCTGGGTATAACAATCACTTGATTCAACTGGGAGTTAATCTTCCGGATGATAGTGTTATTGACAGAATTCTTCAATCACTGCCACCATGGTACAAGAGCTTCGTGATGAACTATAATATGCAAGGGATGGATAAGACAATTCCCGAGCTCTTAGCAATGCTAAAGGCTGCGGAGGTAGAAATCAAGAAGGAGCATCAAGTGTTGATGGTCAATAAGACCACCAGTTTCAAGAAAAAGGGCAAAGGGAAGAAGAAGGGGAACTTCAAGAAGAACAGCAAACAAGTTGCTGCTCAGGAGAAGAAACCCAAGTATGGACCTAAGCCTGAGACTGAGTGCTTCTACTGCAAACAGACTGGTCACTGGAAGCGGAACTGCCCCAAGTATTTGGCGGATAAGAAGGATGGCAAGGTGAACAAAGGTATATGTGATATACATGTTATTGATGTGTACCTTACTAGAGCTCGCAGTAGCACCTGGGTATTTGATACTGGTTCTGTTGCTAATATTTGCAACTCGAAACAGGGACTATGGATTGAGAGAAGATTGGCTAAGGACGAGGTGACGATGCGCGTGGGAAATGGTTCCAAAGTCGATGTGATCGCCGTCGGCATGCTACCTCTACATCTACCTTCGGGATTAGTTTTAGACCTAAATAATTGTTATTTGGTGCCAGCTTTAAGCATGAACATTATATCTGGATCTTGTTTGATGCGAGACGGTTATTCATTTAAATCTGAGAATAATGGTTGTTCTATTTATATGAGTAATATCTTTTATGGTCATGCACCCTTGAAGAGTGTTCTATTTGTATTAAATCTCGATAGTAGTGATACACATATTCATAATGTTATGGCCAAAAGATGCAGAGTTGATAATGATAGTGCAACTTATTTGTGGCACTGCCGTTTAGGTCATATTGGTGTAAAGCACATGAAGAAACTCCATACTGATGGACTTCTGGAATCACTTGATTATGAATCACTTGTTACTTGCGAACCATGCCTCATGGGCAAGATGACTAAAACACCGTTCTCCGGAACAATGAAGCGAGCAACAGATTTATTGGAAATCATACATACTGATGTATGTGGTCCGATGAATATTGAGGCTCGCGGCGGGTATCGTTATTTTCTCACCTTCACAGATGATTTGAGCAGATATGGCTATATCTACTTAATGAAACATAAGTCTGAAACATTTGAAAAGTTCAAATAATTTCAGAGTGAAGTGGAAAATCAACGTAACAAGAAAATAAAGTTTCTACGATCTGATCGTGGAGGAGAATATTTGAGTTACGAGTTTGGTCTACATTTGAAACAATGCGGAATAGTTTCGCAACTCACGCCACCGGGAACACCACAACGTAATGGTGTGTCCCAACATCGTAATCGTACTTTACTAGATATGGTGCGATCTATGATGTCTCTTACTGATTTACCGCTATCGTTTTGGGGTTATGCTTTAGAGACGGCTGCATTCACGTTAAATAGGGCACCATCAAAATCCGTTGAGACGACGCCTTATGAACCGTGGTTTGGCAAGATACCAAAGTTGTCGTTTCTTAAAGTTTGGGGTTGTGATGCTTATGTGAAAAAGCTTCAACGTGATAAGCTCGAACCCAAATCGGAGAAATGTGTCTTCATAGGATACCCAAAGGAAACTGTTGGGTACACCTTCTATCACAGATCCAAAGGCAAGACATTTGTTGCTAAGAATGGATCCTTTCTAGAGAAGGAGTTTCTCTCGAGAGAAGTGAGTGGGAGGAAAGTAGAAGTTGATGAGGTAACTGTACCTGCTCCCTTATTGGAAAGTAGTTCATCACAGAAATCGGTTCCTGTGACACCTACACCAATTAGTGAGGAAGCTAATGATGTTGATCATGAAACTTCAGATCAAGTTACTACAGAACCTCGTAGGTCAAACAGAGTAAGATCCGCACCAGAGTGGTACGGTAATCCTATTCTGGAGGTCATGTTACTTGACCAAGGCAAACCTACGAACTATGAAGAAGCGATGCTGAGCCCAGATTCCGCAAAATGGCTTGAGGCCATGAAATCTGAGATGGGATCCATGTATGAGAACAAAGTGTGGACTTTGGTTGACTTGCCCGATGATCGGCAAGCCATTGAGAATAAATGGATCTTCAAGAAGAAGACTGGCGCTGACGGTAATGTTACTGTCTACAAAGCTCGACTTGTTGTGAAAGGTTTTCGACAAGTTCAAGGGGTTGACTACGATGAGACTTTCTCACCCGTAGCGATGCTTAAGTCTATCCGAATCATGTTAGCAATTGTCGCGTTTTATGATTATGAAATTTGGCAAATGGATGTCAAAACTGCATTCCTGAATGGATTTCTGGAAGAATAGTTGTATATGATGCAACCAGAAGGTTTTGTCGATCCAAAGGGAGCTAACAAAGTGTGCAAGCTCCAGCAATCCATTTATGGACTGGTGCAAGCCTCTCGGAGTTGGAATAAACGTTTTGATAGTGTGATCAAAGCATATGGTTTTATACAGACTTTTGGAGAAGCCTGTATTTACAAGAAAGTGAGTGGGAGCTCTGTAGCATTTCTGATATTATATGTGGATGACATATTGCTGATTGGAAATGATATAGAATTTCTGGATAGCATAAAAGGATACTTGAATAAGAGTTTTTCAATGAAAGACCACGGTGAAGCTGCTTACATATTGGGCATCAAGATCTATAGAGATAGATCAAGACGCTTGATAAGACTTTCACAAAGCACATACCTTGACAAAGTTTTGAAGAATTTCAAAATGGATCAAGCAAAGAAAGGGTTCTTGCCTGTGTTACAAGGTGTGAAGTTGAGTCAGACTCAATGCCCGACCACTGCAGAAGATACAGAGAAAATGAAAGATGTTCCCTATGCTTCAGCCATAGGCTCTATCATGTATGCAATGTTGTGTACCAGACCTGATGTGTGTCTTGCTATTAGCCTAGCAGGGAGGTACCAAAGTAATCCAGGAGTGGATCACTGGACAGCGGTCAAGAACATCCTGAAATACCTGAAAAGGACTAAGGATATGTTTCTCATTTATGGAGGTGACAAAGAGCTAGTCGTAAATGGTTACGTCGATGCAAGCTTTGACACTGATCCGAATGATTCTAAATCGCAAACCGGATACGTGTTTACATTGAACGGTGGAGCCGTCAGTTGGTGCAGTTCTAAACAAAGCGTCGTGGCGGGATCTATGTGTGAAGCGGAGTACAAAGATGCTTCGGAAGCAGCAAATGAAGGAGTCTGGATGAAGGAGTTCATATCTGAGCTAGGTGTCATACCTAGTGCATCGGGTCCAATGAAAATCTTTTGTGACAATACTGGTGCAATTGCCTTGGCAAAGGAATCCAGATTTCACAAGAGAACCAAACACATCAAGAGACGCTTCAATTCCATCCGGGATCAACTCCAGGTGGGAGACATAGAGATTTGTAAGATACATACGGATCTGAATGTTGCAGACCCGTTGACTAAGCCTCTTCCACGAGCAAAACATGATCAGCACCAAGACTCCATGGGTGTTAGAATCATTACTGTGTAATCTAGATTATTGACTCTAGTGTAAGTGGGAGACTGAAGGAAATATGCCCTAGAGGCAGTAATAAAGTTATTATTTATTTCCTCATATCATGATAAATGTTTATTATTCATGCTAGAATTGTATTAACCGGAAACATAATACACGTGTGAATACATAGACAAACATAGTGTCACTAGTATGCCTCTACTTGACTAGCTCGTTAATCAAAGATGGTTAAGTTTCCTAACCATAGACATGAGTTGTCATTTGATTAATGGGATCACATCATTAGGAGAATGAAGTGATTGACTTGACCCATTCCGTTAGCTTAGCACTTGATCGTTTAGTATGTTGCTATTGCTTTCTTCATGACTTATACATGTTCCTATGACTATGAGATTTTGCAACTCCCGTTTACCAGAGGAACACTTTGTGTGCTACCAAACGTCACAACATAACCGGCTGATTATAAAGGTGCTTGTTGAGTTGGCGTATTTCGAGATTAGGATTTGTCACTCCGATTGTCGGAGAGGTATCTCTGGGCCCTCTCGGTAATGCACATCACTATAAGCCTTGCAAGCAGCGTGACTAATGAGTTAGTTGCGAGATGATTCATTACATAACGAGTAAAGAGACTTGCCGGTAACGAGATTGAGCTAGGTATTGAGATACCGACGATCGAATCTCGGGCAAGTAACATACCGATGACAAAGGGAACAACGTATGTTGTTATGCGGTTTGACCGATAAAGATCACCGTAGAATATGTGGGAGCCAATATGAACATCTAGGTTCCGCTATTGGTTATTGACCGGAGATATGTCTCGGTCATGTCTACATAGTTCTCGAACCTGTAGGGTCCGCACGCTTAAAGTTCGGTGACGATCAGTATTATGAGTTTATGTGTTTTGATGTACCGAAGGTAGTTTGGAGTCCCGGATATGATCACGGACATGACGAGGAGTCTCGAAATGGTCGAGACATAAAGATCGATATATTGGACGGCTATATTCGGACACCAGAAGTGTTCCGGGTGGTTTCGGAGAAAACCGGAGTGCCGGAGGGTTACCGGAACCCCCCGGGAGAAATAGTGGGCCTTATGAGCCTTAGTGGAGAGAGAGAGGGCTGGCCTAGGGCAGGCCGCGCGCCCCTCCCCCTATGGTCCGAATTGGACTAGGAGAGGTGGGGCGGCGCCCCCCTTTCCTTCTCCCTCTCCCCCTTGCTTTCCCCTCCTAGTAGGAGTAGGAAAGAGGGGAGTCCTACTCCTACTAGGAGGAGGACTCCTCCTCCTGGCGCGCCCTACAGGGCCGGCCGGCCTCCCCCTTGCTCCTTTATATACGGGGGCAGGGGGCACCTCTAGACACACAAGTTGATCTGTTGATCTCTCCCCGCCGTGTGCGGTGCCCCCTCCATCATATTCCACCTCGGTCATATCGTAGCGGTGCTTAGGCGAACTCTCCCGTGAAGCTCTGCTGGATCGGAGTTCGCGGGACGTCATCGAGCTGAACGTGTGCTGAACTCGGAGGTGCCGTATGTTCGGTACTTGGAACGGTCGGATCGTGAAGACGTATGACTACATCAACCACGTTGTGCTAACGCTTCCGCTTTCGGTCTACGAGGGTACGTGGACAACACTCTCCCCTCTCGTTGCTATGCATCACCATGTTCTTGCGTGTGCGTAGGAAAATTTTGGAAATTACTACGTCCCCCAACAGAAACTTCCTCCCTCGATTTTTCTCTCCAAATATGGGATTTTATAGAGTCGGAATCAGGGTCTACGGGGCCACCAGGTGGGCACAACCCACCTGGGCGCGCCTGGAGGGGGTGCGCACCTTGGTGGGTTGTGCTCACCAAGGGCCCCCCTCTGGTGGTTCTTGGCTCCAGTATTTTTTATATATTCTGAAATAATTCTCCCAAAAGTTTCGTTCCATTCCGAGAACTTTTATTTCTGCACAAAAACAACACCATGGTAGTTCTGCTGAAAACAATGTCAGTCTGGGTTAGTTTCATTCAAATCATGCAAATTAGAGTTCAAAACAAGAGGAAAAGCGTTAGGAAAAGTAGATACGACGGAGACATATCAACTCCCCCAAGCTTAAACCTTTGCTTTTCCTCAAGCAATTCAGTTGATAAACTGAAAGTGAAAAAGAAAAACTTTTACGAACTCTTTTGCTCTTGTTTACATAAATAAGCTTAAGTAGCACCCAGGTTTTCAGCAAAGATCATGACTAACCATGTCAACAATAAGTCTTAAAAATTATATTAACTCATATAAATGGCATAATGAACTAGCGAGCAATAATAAGATATCTCAAATGCCAACACCTTGTCAAAACAATCACGATATAATATGACAACAGTAGTATCTCTCTAGCCCTTTCGGAGACCGCAAAACATAAAAGCAGAGCACCTCTAAAGTTCAAGCAGCGACTAAATATTGTAATTCATGGTAGAAAAGATCGAATCATGATGCATCCAACATTAACTATACACAATGCATGAGGATGACAATAGTGCTGTCAGATCTAGCGCTTATTTGAGAAGGCGATGACTCAACATAAAATTAAATAGATAGTCCTGATACGTCTCCAATGTATCTACAATTTTTGATTGTTCCATGTTGTTATATTATCATTCTCGGATGTTTTACAATCATTTTATAGCAACTTTATATCATTTTTTGGGACTAACCTATTAACATAGTGCCTAGTGCCAGTTGCTGTTTTTTGCTTGTTTTTTACTTCGTAGAAAATCAATACCAAACGGAGTCCAAACGCAGCGAAACTTTATGGAGATTTTTTCTGGACCACAAGACACACGATGGGCCAAAGAAGTACCAGAGGGGGGCTCCGAGGGGGCCTATGCACGCCCTGGTGGGTTGTGCCCACCTCGGCCGCCTCCCGCACCACCTCTTTGCTCTGTAAATACCCCAAAAATGCAAAAACCCTACTGGAGTCGACGAAACACAATTCCAGCCGCCGCAAGTTCCAGAAACACCAGATCCAATCTAGACACCATCACGGAGGGGTTCATCATCCTCATTGGTGCCTCTTCGATGATGTGTGAGTAGTTCATTGTAGACCTTGGGGTCTGTATTTAATAGCTAGATGGCTTCCTCTCTCTCTTTTAATTCTCAATACAATGGTCTCTTGGAGATCTATTTGATGTAACTCTTTTGCGGTCTATTTGTTGGGCTCCGATGAACTTTGAGTTTATGATCAGTTATTTGAGTTTTGATCTCTTATATGCATGATTGCTTATAGCTTCGTATTTCTTCTTCGAATCTTTGGTTTAGTTTTTTCTTGCCATGGGAAGAGGTGCTTTGTTATGGGTTCGATCTTACGGTGCTCAATCCAAGTGACAGAAGGAGACATGGCACGTATGTATCGTTGCTATTAAGGATAACAAGATGGGGTCTATTCCTACATGAATAGATCTTGTCTACATCATGTTATCATTCTTATTGCATTACTCCGTTTCTCCATGAACTTAATACACTAGATGCATGCTGGATAGCGGGTCGATGTGTGGAGTAATAGTAGTAGATGCAGGCAGGAGTCGGTCTCCTAATCTTGGACGTGATGCCTATATAATGATCATTGCCTGGATACTGTCATAATTATTTGAAGTTCTATCAATTGCCCAACAGTAATTTGTCTACCCACCGTATGCTATTTTTCTCGAGAGAAGGCACTAGTGAAATCTACAGCCCCCAGGTCTATTCTTTATCATATTTGCCTTCGAGATCTATTTTTATTTGCCTTTATTTTCAGATCTATTATTTAGAAAAACCCAAAAATACTTGCTTCACTTTTCTCTTATTTATTTTATTTTCCTTATTGCGAGATCTATTTATCCAATCTACTACAAAACAAATCTATCTTACCCGGGAGGGATTGACAACCCCTCTTACGCGTCGGGTTGCAAGTATTTGTTCTTTGTGTGCAGGTACCATTTACATAGTGTTGCTTGGTTCTCCTACTGGTTCGATAACCTTGGTCTCATCACTGAGGGAAATAACTACCTTAGCTTTGCTGCATCATCCCTTCCTCTTTGGGGAAATACCGATGTAGTTCAAGCCGCATCAAGTCCCTTCGCAAAGGGGAGCATGGATTTGCAGCGGTGCCAGAGCTCAGATTTTTAAAATAGATATAAATGAAATTTTGGGAAATGCACCCTTCCTGTTTACGTCAAGACCGAAAGTTATCAATATCTTCCATTTTAAACATATTAGTGGCGGTTCCCAAGCGATAAAAGTAAAGGTTTACTCCCCCTCCACCAACAAACACACTCCACGACTAGCTGAATCCACGGGTACCGTCCACAACAACATCAGTCCTGGGGGAGTTTTGTTTAATTATTTGCAATTTTTGAATTCGGGACTGGGAATCCCTATTACAACCCCTCTCGTGCAAGGACAAGTGATTAAAAACTCATGATGAGAATAAACCGCTTAGCTTGGAAGATACCGACTACCCCCTGTCGCTCTATGAACAATCCAGGCACACAAAAACATATGTTTATTTGAAGTTTTTAGAGGTGGCACATGCAAATTTACTTAGAATGGTAGGGTAATACCGCATATAGGTAGATATGGTGGACTCATCTGGAATAATTTGGGTTTTAGGATTTTGATGCACAAGCAATATTTCCGCTTAGTACAGGCGAGGCTAGCACATAGGTTGAGAAGCGGCCAGCTAGAGAGCGAAAACGGTCATGAACATGCATTATGAATAATGAACATTGGATACTAGCATGAGTAGGATATGGACACCATGAACATAAACATCATACAGGCTATGTTGGTTTTTATTCAACTACATGCATGAACATGTGCCAAGTCAAGCCACTTGAAACATTCAGAGGAGGACACCATATCATCATACCACATCACAATCATTTTAACGCAATGTTAACATCCAAGATAAATCATTATCCACTCCTAGCTACTTAAGCATGGCATGAGAAACTATAATCTCTAATTGTCATTGAAAACTTGTTTGATCATAATATGCTGAATCATGGATACTAGGTTAAACATATTTACAAAAACATAACAAGTTGAGTTCATACCCGTTTCTCTCTGCCACAGCTAGTTCATCAAATATCATCATTATTGCCTTTCACTTGCACAACCGAATGATATGAGAATAATAATAGTGCAAGAGTGCCATGGACTAAGCTGGAATCTATAAAAAAATATTCAAAAGGAGAAGACAAAGTAATTTGGGCTCTTTGTTAGATTGACAATAATGCATATGAGAGCCACTCAACATTTTCATCATGGTTTTCTCCTTGGTATGTCTCAATAAAAAGAAAAGAATTTCAGAGAAATACACTGAAATATTTTTGGAGTTTTTAGTTTTTCTTGAAGAAAGCAAAATAAAGAAAAAGAAAAACGAAATCAAGAAAATCTATTTACACGGGAAAGCTCCCAACAAGAAAGAGAAGAACAAGGAAATCTTTTTGGGTTTTCTTTTTACAAGTAACTAAACTAGAAAGAAAAACCAAAAATAAGCAAGAAAGATTTTTTGGGTTTTCTCAAAGGTTTTCCAAACACACAAGAAGAATGCGAGAAAATAAATCTAGCATGGATGATACAATGAAAAAGTGTGGACACCGACAACTGGAATGAAATGTGTGAGCATGAATATAATGTCGGTGGAAACACGTACTCCCCTAAGCTTAGGCTTTTCGCCTAGGTTGGTAATCACCACCCGTAGTAGCCATCTGGTCCCATGTCAAAGTGTTGTGGCGGCAACACCTGGGCGTCCCACTCCTGGGGCTCCTCCTCTACCACCGTATGGGCGTTCCGGTAGGCAATGATGTCATCTGACATGATCTTGTATCTGCCCCTGGCAACAGAATCAAACAAAGCAGGTGCAGGCAACAGAATAATATCACGGGTATCCACACTGAAAACTAAGTTCTAAGGAATATCATGAATAGAGTTATCAATATCAGTAAACTGGTGATCCTGCATCGCCTGGTGATCTAGATAAACCTTGTGTAATCGATAATCATGTTAACGGATTTGAACATTAAAGTGACTCGTTAAATGAGTAGCATAAATACCACCATGAATCTTGCCCTTGGTTCTGTTAAGGTGCAGACGACATGCAATAATAGCCCCTAGGGTAAAGGTGTTATCGTCGTATAGTGCACGGCGTAAGATGGCGAAGTCGGGGGCACTAAGTGCACCGACCTTATCTCTAGCAATTAAACACTTAGCAATGAGAAGCTAAAAATAATGCACAGAAGGAAACTGCAAGCTAGTGGCTGCGACACTCGACACGCCCCTCTCGTCTCCCACTGACAGAGTGCGATAAAAGTACTCAAACTCTGCAGGTCTAGGCTCTCTTATTTCCCCGTCAGAAGGGATCAAGCATATATCACAAAAGTCAGTGAGTGGCATCTGATGGGTTTCAGCATATAAATTAAACTGCACCTCAGGGGGGTTATTCCTACTCAGAATATGAAAATTTTGCACAAAAGAATTTGTAAGGAGATGGTATTGTTCACACTCAGCTACGATGAAGTCGGTAAGCCCAAAATTAGCAGCAAATTGCACGAACTCTTGACGGATCTCGTCTCCATCCATGAAGGGGTTATGCTGCCATTCGCACGGCTGCACCTCCGCCCTTCTCCGAGTATGGAGGTCATTGTCCGATGATTCCCCAATGACTCCCTTAGCACTCTTCTTGGAGTCAAACTTCCTAAAGAAACTCATCTTATTCCTATGAATAAAATGCTGAAAATTTTAGTACACAATTTTATGTCAACAAAACTTCACAAGATTGATACCAACTACTCATAAGGAGGCATAGAGGCTATATTGAGCATTCAAACTACTTAGAATTCTAAGAATTCAACATTCAAGCTCATCTACAGCAGCACCAAGAGTAGCTAATTATTCAAAATATGAACCACTAAAGCAAAAACTAATTGGAGCGATGGAGGAGTCACATACCAAGTAGTAATCCCCCAAGACAGTTTTGGAAACGGAGCTTCGAGCAAAGAGATCGAAATCCGCGGGTTTGAGAGCAAGAACACGAGAGAGTGAGAGCAATGGTGATTTTTTCTGGAGGTAGGAGATGACATGGGCTAAAGAGATAAGTGAGGGTCCCATGTGGGGACCACAACCCACCAAGGCGTGCTTGGGGCTGCTGGCGTGCCCAGGTGGGTTGTGCCCACCTGGTGCACCCCCTCTAATGCTATTTGTACTAAAAATTCAGAAATACTCAAAAAAAACCGTGTTAAATATTTAGGGCATTCTAAGCACTTTCATTTTTGGGTCATTTTTTATTGCACGGGAAATTCAGAAAACTGACAAAACATGGCATTTTATTTTATTTAACTAAGAAGAAGAGAAAACAAAAGGTAAGGACAGAAGGTAGTGCCTACTAAGTTCATCAACTTCATACTTCTCAAAAATGATCCATTAATAAGGTTGACCAAGTGTTATTAACAACCACCTTCGATTAGCATGAAACCGAAGAACTTTCGTAAAACACTAAGTTACCTCAACGGGGATATGCATGTTCCCAACAATACGTATATCATATTTCTTTTTGGCAGTAGGTATAGGTAGTTGAAAACTTCCAATAGTGAGTGTTAGAGATTTTTCAATAACATTAATACCATTAACTTTGGAATTATTTCTTCGGAAAGTGCATCGTACGCTCATTACCATTGATATGAAAAGTGACCTTGCTTTTATTGCAATCACTAACAACCCCTGCAGTATTCAAAAAGGGTCTACCAAGGATAATCGACATGTTGTCGTCCTCGGGCATCTCAAGTATAACAAAATATGTTGAGATAGTAACATTTGCAACAACAACGGGCACATCCTCACAAATACCGATAGGTATGGCAGTTGATTTATCAGCCATTTACAAAGATATTTCAGTAGGTGTGAGTTTATTCAAATCAAGTCTTTTGTATAAGGAGAAAGGCATAACACTAACACCATCTCCTAAATCACACAAAACAGTTTTAACATAATTTCTTTTGATGGAGCAAGGTATAGTTGGTATTCCCAGATCTCCAAGTTTTTTAGGTACTCCATCCTTAAAAGAGTAATTAGCAAGCATGGTGGAGATTTCAGCTTCCGGTATTTTTCTCTTATTAGCTAGTGATGATGTCTTTCATGTATTTTGCATAAGGGGTCATCTTTAAAATATCAGTCAGTGAGTGCACAAAAAGACTAGCCTAAGAATTTCAGCAAAGCGTCCAAATTCTTCATCATCTTTCTTCTTATTTGGTTTGGGTGGAAAGGGCATGGGTTTTTGAACCCATGGTTCTCTTTCTTTACCATGTTTTCTTGCCACAAAGTATTTTTTATCATATCTTCTATTTTTAGGTTGTGGGTTATCAAGATCAACAGCTGGTTCTATTTCCACATCATTATCTGGTTGTTTATCATTGTCTGGTTGAGTGTCTTCATGAACATCATCATTATCTTTTTCATTATCACTAGCTGAATGTTCATTACCAGATTGAGTTTCAGCATCAGAGATAGAAACATCATTATTATTATCAGGAGGTTTTTTTATTTCAAGATCACTAGAGGTATGCAAAGTCCTATCACTTTTCTTTTTCTTTTTCTTTCTAGAAGGACTAGGTGGATCGGTGTTAATTCTTTGAGAGTCTTGTTCAATTCTTTTAGGATGTCCCTCAGGATAAATTGGTTCCTAAGTCATTCTACCTCCTCTAGTTACTACCCTAATAGAATGGTCCTTCATATTATTATTCATTACATCAAGCAATTCTCTTTGATATTTAGCAACTTGTTCTAACTGAGTGTGAACCATAGAGGCATATTTTCCTACGCCTCTAACATCATTAGAGATTCTAAATAACAAGTCACTCAAGCGAGCAATCATATCACAGTTGTATTTCAATTGTTTCGTAACATTTTCATTGAAGTGATCTTGTTTTATAATATAATTATCAAACTCATAAAGGCATTGACTAGGATGCATATTATAAGGGTTGTCACTTTCGTCAAATTTCATCAAATAGTTTACCTCTACCACTGAGGGAGTCCTAGATTATGGGGTCCTCGGGCGTCCGGGCTATGCGACACGGGTCGGACTGATGGGCCATAAAGATACAAGATAGAAGGCCTTCCCTCGTGTCCGGATGGGACTCTCCTTTGCGTGGATGGCAAGCCTGATGTCCGGTTGTGTAGTTTCCTTTCTCTGTAAACCGACTCTATACAACCCTAGGCCCATCCGATGTCTATATAAACCAGAGGGTTTAGTCCGTAGAGGCTATCACAAATCATATAGGCTAGACATCTAGGGTTTAGCCATTACAATCTCGAGGTAGATCAACTCTTGTAACCCCTATACTCATCAAAGTCAATCAAGCAGGAAGTAGGGTATTACCTCCATCAAGAGAGCCCGAACCTGGGTAAACATCGTGTCCCCTTTGTCTTCTGTTACCTTCGACCCTCAGGCGCACAGTTTGGGACCCCCTACCCGAGATCGGCCGTTTTTGACACCGACATTGGTGCTTTCATTGAGAGTTCCGCTGTGCCGTCGACAGAAGGTTCGATGGCTCGTTCGATCATCTACAACGATGCTGTTTCGGGGGAGACTTTTCTCCACGGTCAAATTTTTGTGTTCGACGTCTTCGCGCTACGTGCCAACTCGATTGGCCACCTTGAACCGATCAACAGCTACGCCCCTGGTCATCAGATCAGTTTTGGGAATTTGAATTATGTCGCTGATATCCTAGGAGACTTGGTCTTCGAAGGGTTTGCGGCCTCGACCACCGCTCTGGCTTTAGATCCGGAGCAAATTACCAGGTCCGAAGATGGGAGTTTAGAGCCCACCGGACTCCCTGCAATTATGAAGCTCGCTACCGGAGATCCGAAGGGGACTGTGTCATTGGTAAGCCCGGAGTCAAACTGGGCTCCCCTTGTCATTGGAAATCCGGACTCGCGCCCGGACACTAGCTCCTAACTCTCGAGGTCCATGCCAAGTGAGCATGGCCAGGAGTCTGCCCTGCCTAGCTCCGCGGACTTTTGCTTCCCCGTCCAAACCTCGCTCTTGAATGAGGCACTGGACTTAATGTGATCCCTCGCCATCAGAGAGGAATCACCTCCGAATTACGCCCAGCCCAGATTAGTGGCTGAAAGCAGGGAATGTTTCATCCCGCCCACCACCCACTACATAGCCAGTGTCGAAGACTTAACCGACATGCTGGATTATGCCTCCTAGGGGAAAGGTTGGTAGGAGTTAACCATCACGCGATCCCGACCTCCACACATAAGGAAGACAGTCAAAGAAACACCTCATGCTTCAAATTTGTTACACAATGGTTACCATACGTGCATGCTACGGGACTTGCAAACCTCAACACAAGTATTTTTCAAATTCACAATTACTCTACTAGCATGACTCTAATATCACCATCTTCATATCTCAAAACAATCATAAGGAATCAAACTTCTCTTAGTATTCAATGCACTTTATATGAAAGTTTTTATTATATCCCTCTTGGATTCCCATCATATTAGGACTAAATTCATAACCAAAGCAAATTACCATGCTGTTCTAAAATACTCTCAAAATAATATAAGTGAAGCACTGAGAGTTCATCTATTTCTTCAAAATAAAACCACTGTCGTGCTCTAAAAATATATAAGTGAAGCACTAGAGGAAACGACAAACTACTCCGAAAGATATAAGTGAAGAGCAATGAGTAGTTGAATAATTATGTAACTATGTGAAGACTCTCTAACATTTAAGAATTTCAGATCTTGGGATATTATTCAAATAGGAAGCAAAAGAAAACAAAATGACATTTCAAGGATAGCACACATCATGTGAAGAAGCAAAAACTTAGGTTCAACCGATACTAACCGATATTTGTTGAAGAAGAAAGGTGGGATGCCTACCGGGGCATCCCCAAGCTTAGATGCTTGAGACTTCTTGAAATATATCTTGGGGTGCCTTGGGCATCCCCAAGCTTGAACTTTTGCATCTCCGTAATTCCTTTTATATCTCGGTTTCCCTAAATCTCAAAAACTTCATCCACACAAAACTCAACAAGAACTCGTGAGATAAGTTAGTATAAACCAATGCAAAAACCTTATCATTCTCTACTGTAGCAAATCACAAAAATTATTATTCAACATTTCATACTAAATGCCTCTGCATATTTAATACTCCTATCCTCAAATAGAATCATTAAACAAGCAAACATATGCAAACAATGCAAACATAACAGCAATCTGCCAAAACATTACAGTCTATAAAGAATGCAAGAGTATCAATACTTCCCTAACTCCAAAAATTAAGAAAATTTACCACACTTTAGAAAATTTATCAGAGCTCAATATGCAAAAGGTTTCAACACTATCATATTATAAATTTTCTAGGGAATTTTGCAACAACGATAAACTTTCTGTTTTGAAACAACAACATGTATACTTGCAAAATAAGCATGGGAAATGCTATCCTTAACATTTTTATTGAAAATAAAGGTGCAAAACATTATTCTAAATAACAGGAAGCAAATACTAACAAAATAAATTGACGCTCTAAGTAAATCACATATCATGTGGTGAATAAAAATATAGCTCCAAGTAAAGTTACCGATGAACGAAGACGAAAGAGGGGATGCTATCCGGGGCATCCCCAATCATAGGCTCTTGTTTGTCCTTGAATATTACCTTGGGGTGCCTTGGTCAGCCCCAAGCTTAGTCTCTTGCCACTCCTTGTTCCATAGTCCATCGAATCTTTACCCAAAACATGAAAACTTCACAACACAAAACTCAACAGAAAACTCCTAAGCTCCGTTAGTATAGGAAAATAAAACCAACACTTAGGTACTGTTGTGAACTCATTCTAAATTCATATTAGTGTAATATCTACTGTATTCCAACTTCTCTATGGTTCATACCCTCCGATACTACTCATAGATTCATCAAAATAAGCAAACAACACATAGAAAACAGAATCTGTCAAAAACAGAACAGTCTGTAGTAATCTGTAACTCTCGAATACTTCTGTAACTCCAAAATCCTGATCAATTAGGAAGTCCTAATAAATTTGTTTATTAATCTTCTGCAACAAGAATCAACTGAAAATCACGTTCCTGTGATTTAAGAAAATTATTTTTCTTCGCGCAAAAGTTTTTGTTTTTCAGCAAGATCAAATTAACTATCACCGTAGGCTATCCTAAAGGTATTACTTGGCACTTTATTGAAACAAAAGTTGTAAAACATGATTACTACAGTATTTTAATCGTGTGAACACACAAAAACAGTAGGGGTAAATATTGGGTTGTCTCCCAACAAGCGCTTTTTTTAATTACTTTTAGCTAGGCATGATGATTTCAATGATGCTCACATAAAAGATAAGATTTGAAACATAAAGAGAGCATCATGAAGAATATAACTAGCAAATTTAATCCTAACCCACTTCCTATGCATAGGGTTTTTGTGATCAAACAATTTATTGGAGCAAGAATCAACTAGCATAGGAAGGCAAAGCAAGCGTAACTTCAAGATTTTCTACACATAGAGAGGAAACTTGATATTATTGCAATTCCTACAAGCATATGTTCCCCCTTCATAATAAATTTTAGTAGCATCATGAATGAATTCAACAATATAACTATCACATAAAGCATTCTTTTCATGATCTACTAGCATAGAAATTTTACTCTCCACATAAGCAAATTTATTGTCATGGATAGTAGTGGGAGCAAACTCAACAAAATAACTATCATGTGAAGCATAATCCAATTGAAAATTAAAATCATGATGACAAGTTTCATGGTTATCTTTATTCTTTATAGCATACGTGTCATCACAATAATCATCATAAATAGGAGGCATGCTTTCATCACAATGCATTTGCTCATCAAAACTTGGGGGACTAAACATATCATCTTCATCAAACATAGCATCCCCAAGCTTGTGGCTTTGCATATCATTAGCATCATGGGTATTCAAAGAATTCATACTAACAACATTGCAATCATGCTCATCATTCAAAGGTTTAGTGCCAAACATTTTAATGCATTCTTCCTCTAGAAGTTGAGCACAATTATCGGAACCCTTATTTTCACCGAAGACATTAGAAAGATGAAGCATATGAGGCACCCTCAATTCCATTTTTTTGTAGTTTTCTTTTATAAACTAAACTAGTGATAAAACAAGAAACTAAAAGATTCGATTGCAAGATCTAAAGATATACCTTCAAGCACTCACCTCCCCAGCAACGGCGCCAGAAAAGAGCTTTGTTGATGGGGTGTTAGTGCCACTTACCTAGTCTCCCCGGCAACGGCGCCAGAAAAGAGCTTGATGTCTACTACACAACCTTCTTCTTGTAGACGTTGTCGGGCCTCCAAGTCCAGAGGTTTGTAGGATAGTAGAAAATTTCCCTCAAGTGGATGACCTAAGGTTTATCAATCCGTGAGAGGCGGAGGATGAAGATGGTCTCTCTCAAACAACCCTACAACCAAATAACAAAGAGTCTCTTGTGTCCCCAACACACCCAATACAATGGTAAATTGTATAGGTGCACTAGTTCGGCAAAGAGATGGTGATACAAGTGCATTATGGATGGTAGATATAGGTTTTTGTAATCTGAAAATATAAAAACAGCAAGGTAACTAATGATAAAAGTGAGCACAAACGGTATTGCAATGCTTCAAAACAAGTCCTAGGGTTCATACTTTCACTAGTGCAAGTTCTCTCAACAATGATAACATAATTAGATCATATAACAATCCCTCAACATGCAACAAAGAGTCACTACAAAGTCACTAATAGCGGAGAACAAACGAAGAGATTATTGAAGGGTACGAAACCACCTCAAAGTTATTCTTTCTGATCGATCTATTCAAGAGTCCGTAGTAAAATAACACGAAGCTATTCTTTCCGTTCGATCTATCCTAGAGTTCATACTAGAATAACACCTTAAGACACAAATCAACCAAAACCCTAATGTCACCTAGATACTCCAATGTCACCTCAAGTATCTGTGGGTATGATTATACGATATGCATCAGACAATCTCAGATTCATCTATTCAACCAACACAAAGAACTTCAAAGAGTAACCCAAAGTTTCTACCGGAGAGTCAAGACGAAAACGTGTGCCAACCCCTATGCATAGATTCCCAAGGTCACGGAACCCGCAAGTTGTTGACCAAAACATACATCAAGTGAATCACGTGAATATCCCATTGTCACCACAGATAAGCACATGCAAGACATACATCAAGTGTTCTAAAATCCTTAAAGAGTCTATCCAATAAGATAACTTGAAAGGGAAAACTCAATCCCTTACAAGAAGATAGAGGGGGAGAAACATCATAAGATCCAACTATAATAGCAAAGCTCGTGATACATCAAGATCGTGCCATATCAAGAACACGAGAGAGAGATCAAAAACATAGCTACTGGTACATACCCTCAGCCCCGAGGGTGGACTACTCCCTCCTCGTCATGGAGAGCGCCAGGATGATGAAGATGGCCACCGGTGATGGATCCCCCCTCCGCCAGGGTGCCGGAACAGGGCCCCGATTGGTTTTTGGTGGCTACAGAGGCTTGCGGCAGCGGAACTCCCGATCTAGGTTTGTTTATGGGGGTTTATGTATTTATATGAATTTTGGGCGTCGGTCTCACGTCAGGGGGGGGTCTCCGAGTCATCCACGAGATAGGGGGCGCGCCATGGGGGGTAGGGCTTGCCCTCCACCCTCGTGGATGGCTCGGGACTCTTCTGGTCCAACCCTTTTACTCCGGGGGCTTCTTTTGGTGCATAAAAAATCATCAAAAATTGGCATGTCAATTGGACTCCGTTTGGTATTCCTTTTCTGTAAAATTCAAAAACAAGGAAAAAACAGAAACTGGCACTGGGCTCTAGGTTAATAGGTTAGTCCCAAAAATCATATAAAATAGCATATAAATGCATATAAAACATCCAA
The DNA here is from genome assembly GCF_002575655.3 of Aegilops tauschii subsp. strangulata. Taxonomy (NCBI): domain Eukaryota; kingdom Viridiplantae; phylum Streptophyta; class Magnoliopsida; order Poales; family Poaceae; genus Aegilops; species Aegilops tauschii. The sequence continues at coordinate 544,879,614 of NC_053037.3, read as the reverse complement.
GATGGATAATATAATAGCATGGAACAATAAAAAATTATAGATATGTTGGAGACGTATCAACGATGATGCTGGAGACGAACAAGGCCAAGACTCGCCGTTTACCGAACGTTGGACGGCCACCTCCACATACGACATGTATATGGTGGACACACCCAAAGAGGATGACGACGACGGCAGGAAGGATCCGGTTGACGACAAGCCTGCTGAGGCACCACCAAAGCGTCGATGTCAGCGGCGCCACTCAAAATCGCGTCGCGAAAGAGACAGCAATACCGGCACCGGAGACAATAACACTCCGGAGAACGCCGAAGATCCCGAAGCCCCCGTCGAGCCAACATCCGAACATGATGATTGGGAGGAGGGGCAAGTTAACCCTGACGATACGGTTAGGAACGAGGACTCAGAGGATAGTAACTATCTACCAATCTCCGAGGATGATGTGAGCCTCGGCGATGAAGACTTCATCATGCCAGAGGAACCCCTCGAGCAAGAGCGCTTTAGGCGCCAGCTAATCGCAACAGCGAGAAGCCTAAAAAAGAAGCAGCAACAACTTCAAGCCGAACATGATACGCTCAATGACAGATGGACTAAATTCCTGGCAGCCGAAGAATACGGCATCGAACGCCCAACAAAGAGCTACCCGAAGCGCAAGCTACTACCACAATTTGATGACGAGGCCCTTGAGCCAATACCGCCAAAGTATAAACTTGCTGACGAACCTGACCGACCACCGCGTGGATAGGACTGAGCGGCTATTCATGCCGAACACCAGCCCGCACCACCCCGTCGTAGAGGCAACGAGGTAGCAGCTCTGGGCTACACCTACGACCTAGGCAAGGACCTGGACAATAGAGACGGTCAGACCAGATCAATCTATGGATCAAGGGGGCGTGCTCCAACGCGGGAGGACGACCATCAGGGCCGGTGCGACAAGCATAATCTCACCCGGGCTGAAAACCGAACACGGATGTCGTCCGAACTCCGTCGTGACGTCGCCCAATACAGAGGCGCCGCACACCCCTTATGCGTCACCGATGAGGTAATGGAGCACCAGTTCCCAGAAGGGTTTAAACCCGTGAACATTGAATCATACGATGGAACGACAGATCCCACAGTATGGATTGAAGATTTTCTTCTCCACATCCACATGGCTCGCGGTGATGACCTCCACGCTATGAAGTACCTCCCACTAAAACTAAAGGGACCAGCGCGGCACTGGCTAAACAGCCTCCCAGAGAACTCCATTGGTAGCTGGGAAGATTTGGAGGACGCCTTTCGAGACAACTTCCAAGGTACCTATGTCCGGCCTCCGGACGCCGATGACCTAAGTCATATAGTCCAGCAACCCGGAGAGTCAGCCCGCAAACTCTGGACTAGGTTCTTAATTAAAAAGAACCAAATCATTGATTGTCCGGATGTCGAAAGCCCTCGCGACCTATAAACATAGTGTCCGCGACGAATGGCTTGCCCGACACCTCGGCCAAGAAAAGCCGAAGTCTATGGCAGCCCTTACCGCACTCATGACCCGCTTTTGCGCGGGGAAGATAGCTGGTTAGCTCGTAGAAGCAACAGTACCAGCGACCCTGGCACCTCCGAAGCCAGAGATGGCAACGGTAGGCCACGCCGCAACAAACACAAGTGCCGAAGCAACAATGAAGATACCGAAGACACGATGGTCAACGCCGGATTCAGTGGCTCTAAATCCGGTCAGCGGAAGAAGCCATTCAAAGGAAACAAAGATGGTCCATCTAGTTTGGACAAAATACTCGATCGGCCTTGCCAGATTCACGGCACCCTTGTCAAGCCTGCCAATCATTCCAACAGAAATTGTTGGGTCTTTAAACAGGCCGGTAAGCTAAATACCGAACACAAGGGGAATGGGCCGCCAAGCGAGGACGAGGATGAGCCTCGCCCACCGAATACAGCAGGGCAAAAGAAATTTCCCCCCGAGGTGAAAACAGTGAACATGATATATGCCACTCATATCCCCAAGAGGGAGCGCAAGCGTGCGCTAAGGGACGTCTATGCTGTAGAGCCAGTCGTCCCAAAATACAATCCCTGGTCGGCTTGCCCGATCACCTTCAATCGTAAGGACCACCTGACCAGTATCCGACATGGAGGTTCGGCAGCCTTGGTCCTTGATCCAATCATCAATGGATTCCATCTAACCCGAGTCCTTATGGACGGCGGCAGCAGTCTTAACTTGATTTATCAAGACATGGTCCGCAAAATGGGTATTGACCCGTCAAGAATCAAGCCTACTAATACCACCTTTAAGGAGTGATATCTGGCGTAGAAGCCCACTGCACGGGCTCAATAACATTGGAAGTAGTCTTTGGTTCACCGGATAACTTCCAAAGTGAAGACTTGATCTTCGACATCGTCCCCTTCCGTAGTGTTTATCACGCACTGCTCGGATGAACCGCCTTCGCTCGCTTCAATGCGGCCCTGCATTATGCTTACCTAAATCTCAAAATGCCCGGACCCTGCGGCATTATTACAGTCGATGGAAACACAGAGCGTTCGCTCCGTACCGAGGAGCATACCGCGGCCCTTGCGGCCGAAGCACTGAGCGGCCTCCTTAGGCCGAACACCTCATCAGCCATCAAGCCCCTGGACACTGTTAAACGCGTCCGGTCTACTCTGCATGATGACAGCTCGGCGACTCCAGACCTAGACTAGCAGTTTTGCCACTATCGATCGTCACACACATCCGTGGCACATGTACCGCGCGTGCATAATTACACACTCAAAATACCCTGGGCAACGACGGAGGCACAATACGTATAGGTCTATAGTACGGCTCAACCCTAGGTGACCTTGACCTTTTTCCTTTGATCTTTTTTATATACCACAGGTGCATTAAAACCTAGCTGCTCCACGGTCATGAAAGGACTCTTCCCGAGCCCATTCTTGTATAGACGACCGTGGGACGTTCCTCTCAAGGAATCTCTCCCACAAAGGCGAAAGCGACGCAGACGTGCGACAGGATCTCCAAAGGATCTTTAAGACCACCTCTTCTTTTTTTTAGAACCTGTATACAGCTTTCCCTTGTTCACAAAATCTTGGCATGTAAAATAGCCTTGATGCTCATGGCATCCTTAGTAAGAGCATGTTTTGACGTATCAATCAGACTATAATGGAAACAGTTTCACCCAGCCCTATTCGGTATTGGCTTATTTCATAATCTGTATTCCCTCTTCACGTCAGGTTGGCATATACACCTCGGCACGATCTAAATTTCCAAGGCTCTATTCGGCCACATATATTTTTGAAAACAAAGTCCGAACACTTTTATAGTATACTTCGGTGTCCCAAATATTGCATTATATGCCCGAATCATGTCTTTGGTCAATAGTTGGGTTGCCCGGCTCCTGTGATTACCACCTTACGTTTCGCTTGATCGGCTAAGGTAGTAAAGAGAGAACTACTACGATTGTGTTTCTGGTTCGTCCGGTCAAACACCTCAGTAGAGAAAGCCGAAAACTGACTGTTATGATACAGCGAGAGCTGGTCAGCGATTTGGTGACTTACTAAATCTCTTGCGATTTTCCCGTATTGTACGAAGGACTGGCCTCCACCCAGTCACGTGCCTAAGGCATCCAAGTTTGGATAGCCGAACACGCACCAGGGGCTAGCTCATAGTCCCATTATCAAACTCCTATGGCTAAGTGAGAGTGATAAAGCCGCATAGTCTGATTGCCTGGTTCGCTGCACTGACACCTCCTTCACGGACCAAGACGTTGGGTCAAGTGTGGTCATGTGCTATTCCGAACACTCCCGTAGTATCTACGTGGGTGCTGAAGCCGACGACTGGTAAACTTTCAAAAATAAAAACGGCCACATAGGAGGAAAATAATTTCAGATAAAGGCACAAATATATTACAAAGCCTTAGTTCATAACACAACGTCTGGGTAGTTCGGATACATTCACTCAAACATGATATCCTTCGAGCATTGACCCTCTACTAAACGGGCACCCTCTAGGACGTCTTTGAAATATCGCTCTGGCTTGCAGTGGTCCTTGCCTTCGGGTGGGCCCTCGACTGCCACGACGGCGGCCTTCATCTTCGCCCAGTGCATCTTGACACGGGCAAAGGCCATCCGCGCACCCTCTATGCATGACGAACGCTACACAACTTCAACTCGAGGCAGGGCGTCGCTGAGCCGCTTGACCAGGCCGAAGTAGCTGCTAGGAATGGGTCTGGCTGGCCACAGCCGGACTATGATGTCCTTCATGGCCAAGCCGAACATCCAATGCAGCTCTGCCAGCTGCATCATCTGGTTGTTCAACAGCGCCGGACGCTCTGGCGCCAGGTACTGTGACCAGAAGAGTTTCTCCGTGGTGTTCCCCTCCTGGGCCCGGAAGAATAGTGTGGCGTCGGCCGCACTCCTCGGAAGATCCGCAAAGGCGTCTGGAGAACTCCATAGTCGATTAAGCAAGGCATATCTCGGACCGCCGAATATACTCTATAAAAGAAAGGGCTTACCAGCCGCTATCTGTTCAGCCTGCTTGATCTCCTCGCGAGCCGCCCGGGACTCGGTCCGCGCCTCCTTGGCCTCCTGAAGAGCCTTGGTGAGATCGACCGCTTGGGCCTTATTCTTCTCCTCCAAGGCCTCGCACTTGCTGGCGGCATCTTTGAGCTCCTGCTCCACTTCGGTCACCCGCTCCTCGTATCGGCGGCGGGCGACCTGCTCGGCCTTTAAATCCGCGGCCGCTTTGTCAGCGGCCGCTTGGCTCACTCGTGACTGATCCTTCGCTTTGGCAAGTGCACTCTTCAGGGTGTCGACCTTGGCCGCACTACCTGCAATAATACTCAGGGCAACATAGGAGATTAGACTCCGCATGGGCATATTACTTCCGGTGTGTAAACGATTTTTTAAAACATACCTTGCGCCTTGAGGGAGTCCTGGACTAAGGGGTCCTCGGGCGTCCGACCTGTTAGCCATGGGCCGAACTGATGGGCCATGAAGATGTGAAGACCGAAGACCCTCTACGTGTCCAGATGGGACTCTTCTTGGCATGGAAGGCAAGCTTGGCGATCAATTATGTAGATTCCTTTTTATGTTACCGACTCCATGTAACCCTAGATCTCTCCGGTGTCTATATAAACCGGAGAGAGTCCGGATAGGCGGACACACATTATCATAACCATAGGCTAGCTTCTAGGGTTTAGCCTCTACGATCTCATGGTAGATCAACTCTTGTAATACTCATATTCATCAAGATCAATCAAGTAGGAAGTAGGGTATTACCTCCATAGAGAGGGCCCGAACCTGGGTAAACATCGTGTCCCCCGTCTCCTGTTACCATCGACCTTAGACGCACAGTTCGGGACCCCCTACCCGAGATCCGCCGGTTTTGACACCGACTTTGGTGCTTTCATTGAGAGTTCCACTGTGCCGTCGGCAAAGGGTCTGATGGCCCCTTCGATCGTCTGTAATGACGTTGTCCAGGGAGAAACCTTCCTCCCTGGACGGATCTTTGTATTCGCCGGCTTCGTACTGCGGGCCAATTCGCTTGGCCATCTGGAGCAGATCTGTCGGGTGGTAGGTGCGACATATGCCAATGGGTGGCTTATCATTGTGGGAGCCAGTAAGACATCGCAAGTGCCTGGAAACGGGATAAGGCAAAGACATGCACGCCAGCGAATCTTACCGAGGTTTGGGGCTCTGCTTGGAGATAACACCCCTAGTCCTGCTCTGCGGGGTCTCCGCATGATCACTAGATCAACACAAGTGGCTACAAGAGGCTCCTTGAGCTGTTTGGCTAGAGGAAGAAGAAGGGCAAGGCTATCTCTCCTCTTCTCTCTATGTGGTGTGTAAAACTCTAATAGATCAACCCTTTGCATGGGTGCCCTGGGGGGTTTATATAGGCCTACCCCCCAAGGGTACAATGGTAATCCGGCTGGACGCGGGTCCAGGCCGTCAGTGTCTGTAATTGCCGGCTTCTCCGCCGACCGCAGGGGCCCGCCGACTGGTGGGTCCCGCTGGCTACCGGCCTCTTGGTCGACAGGCCGGCCCCACCGCGTGGGGGTCTTGTCGGTGGCTGGTTACTGTAGCCTCACTCTTGGTGACGATGGCTTTGTCGGGATAAGCATGGCTACAGTGCCGCCGCCTGGTGGGTTCTCACTGTAGCCTTACCCCGTCTTATCTTCTTAATGGCGCATGTACTTCGAGGGCAGGGTGAGCCGGCTGTTGGGAGTCGGCCTCCCCCCAAGCCGACTGGGTAGAGCTCGCCCGCCTTCCGATGTCTCTCTGGCTGAAGGGGCCCGCCGCCTGCAGGCCGTACTGACAGCCTATCATGGGGGATCTTGGCCGCCTGCTAGGAGCCAGCCTTCTGGTGGCTGGCTGCTAGGAGTCGGCCCTCTTCGCGAGAGCTTCCAGAGCCTTGCCGCCTTCCAGTAGCCGGCCGGTGGGCCAGCCGGCCAGAAGAAGGTGGCCATGTGTCTTGAACGTTTGAGAGCTCGGCTGGCCCGATATTTCTTGAAGAGCCAGGGGGAGCCGGTTAGGCTACTCGTGGTCATTTACTCCGACAGTAGTCCCCGAAGCTGGTTGGGCTTCGCGGCTGTAAGGAGGACGAGAAGCCTGAGCAGCTTCCTATCCTGAAGAGCTAACAGCTGGGAGTCGGCCCTAATTAGACGCACCGTCTTTGAGGGTTTTTGAAGCCTGAAGGCGGGAACCAGCTGGCACGTGCGCCGGGCTGCGGGCCGGCCGCCCACCGCCTGCGCGCCACATGGCCCCCTACGGCTGGAACATCCCGCCGGCCGCCCGCCGCCTACACGCCACATGGCCCCCTTCGGCTGGAAAATCCCGCCGGCTGCCCGCCGCCTGCGCGCCACATGGCCCCCTTCGGCTGGAACATCCCGCTAGCCCACGCTGGCGACGAGACTTCGCCGTAGGCTGGGGCCCGCCACTTCCACACCTCGGCCCACGCGTGGATCCTCTGTGGCCCAAATGGGCGATTTGCCTTCCAGCGGCGGTTTCCGCATGTTGTTAAAGGCGCGATAATCGTGGGTCGTGGGGGAGTGGGTGCAGTTAATCCCACGCCCCCCACGTTTCGCCCCCTCGGCTTCGCTGCGCCGAGGCTATAAATAGGGGGAGGAGGGGGAGCGGCAGACGCTCGCACGCTCGCCCCCGCTCCGCCATTTTCTTCTTCCTCCTCCTCTCCGTTGCCGCCGCCGCTCGCCGCCCCGCCGTTCCATCGGTCTTCTTGCTACGCCGTAGCGTCGCCTCTGCGGGGTTGCGCTCTCACCGCCACCGTGCCTTCTTCGTCAGCCTTTGACCCTCATGGCGCGCGCCGGAGCTTGGGACAACTCTAATGTCCCCGAGGACCACATCGATTTCCTCCGCAAGACGCGACGGCTGCCTGGTGAAGATTATGTGTGGGTGCGTCTCGCGCCAGAGGGGGAGATCTCGCTGGCGCCGGAGGAGGGCGAGCGGGTCATCTTCCGCTCGCACTGCCTACGCCGCGTTGGCATGCCTGCGAGCGGCTTCTTTCGCTCCTTCCTCGAGTTCTACCAACTACAGCCGCACCACCTCACTCCGAACACGGTGGTGCTGCTGTCCGCCTTCGTCACTTTGTGCGAAGGCTTCCTTTGCGTCCTCCCCACCCTCGAGCTCTGGGGGAAGTTCTTCCAATCCAAGCTCGGCACCGTCGCCAAGGGCGTGCCGGCTCGATGCGGCGCCTTCATCGCGGTGCGGAGGCCGACAAGCGAAAATCCATTTCCTTCCATCACGTTGATCCAGTCATTGAAGCTATGGCAAAAGTCCTACTTCTACGTGAAGAGCATCGCCCCGCAGGGCGACTGGGTCAACTTGCCGGCTGGGAGGCGGCCCCAATCGTCCTATCGAGCCAAGACGTTGTCGCCTTCTGGAGCCGCCGCCGTCGCACGGCTCCGGGTGTTGGTCCAGTCGGAGGGTCTGACCGGGCCCGACCTGCTGGCCGCCTTCGTGGCGCGCTGGGTGCTCCCGCTCCAGGGCCGCCCTCATATGATCTGTCAGATGAGTGGGCACCTCGATCCGAGCCGGTTGTGCACCAAGGAGATGCCTCACGTAGAGGTAGCTCACATGGTGAACTACATCGCAAACTGTAAGCTCACCGAGGAGTGGCAGTTTGGCAAGGAGCCGTACTCTCGCGCCAATCCCCCGCCTACAGTAAGTTTCCTTTTCTTCTCTCTTTCTCTTCTGTCGCCGAGTTCTTCTTGGCCGACTCTAACCAATCGGCTTGTTTTGACAGAGCCCCCTTCTTCGTCCGGCAATCGGCGCCGCGGGGCTGGAGCGCCCATATCTCCTCGACCGGTCGACGAGCGACGTGGACGACCCCGACTTGGGGGTGGCCGCCTTGGACGACGATGCCGTGCGGGGAGGCGGCAAAGCAGGCGGCTCCGGGCTTGGAGCCGGCCTCGAGGACTGGCCGGACGATGATGAGGCGGAAGTCGTCCCGCGCCGCCAGCCGGCGTCCGATCAGCAGGGTGCGAGCTCATCTGCCGCGCCGGCCGCCCGAGGCGGCGCACACAAACGCCGGGCCGCGCCAATCCTATTCGGCAGTCGGCCGAAGAAGCCCAAGAGCTCGGCGGCGGCGACCAAGCGGGACGAGGCGGCCGCGAAGGCCGCCCGTTTCCGCAAGGTGGTGAAGCAGCCGTAGATGGTTTCTGCGTAAGTGCCAATTCTCTTACGCGTTCCTTTCTACTTTCTCGTTGATATTCCTTTGAATTTTTGTCTTGGCCTGAAAACAGGGCTCCGCTTTCTCTCGAGCGGACTACCGCCGCCTCTGTGGTTGGGGCAGCTGGAGGCTCCGCCAGCGCCCACCTCGTGGACCCTCGCGCCGAGCTTCAGGCGGTGACGGAGCGAAATGCGTGGGAGGCGCGGGAGGAGTGGGAGGCGGAGCAGCAGAAGGCGGCTGCCGCTAAGGCGGCGCAGGAGGCGACGGAGGAGGCGGCGAAGGCGCAGGCCGATGCCGCGGCCAAGGCCAAGGCGGAAGCCGCAGCCGCGGAGCATGCAACGGAGGCCTTGCGTAACCAGCCTCCGCAGCTCGTCATCCCCCTCCGCTCTGTGGCGCCTGAGATCCCGGTGATCCCGCCGGAGGGAGCCGGTGGCGGACAGCCAATGATGGAGAGGGAGGAGGGCGACGTCGTCGTCCTGGAGAGGGAGGCGGCCCTGCCATCACCGACTGGGGCGGACCAAGGCGGCCAGCCCAGCGCGCCGCCCATGCCACCGACTGGAAGCGAGCCGGCTGCAAGGGTGGACCTCGCGGTCTGGTCTCCGGCATGCCAGCGCGAGGGGAAGGCGACTTCGGCGCCGAACCCGCAGAAGGCCGCGAGCCCAAGCTCGCCGGGGCAAGATCTGGAGGCGGCCAGCGTTAGCTCGCCGGGGTGGATGCCGGGCGGTGGGATGGTCGCGCTGAACGCGGCGGCGCAAGATGTCCGGAACCGGCTTCAGTCTAAGGCCACCGTGCTGAAGGCATTCAACCAGGAGTTCCTGGCGACGCGGGCAACAATTCGGGTAAGCTTCTCGCTTTTTTGTTTCTTGGTCTTGATCTCTTCCGTGGGGGCGCGTCAGCGCACCCACTGGGTGTAGTCCCCGAGTTCCGAGCCGGCTACTGAGCAGGCGGCTTGGAACTTCTTAGTAGGCTTCGGGTACTAACTTGTCTTTATTCGTTCTTCTGTCCTATTTGCAGGATTATCATAACCTCCGCGCGGCTACCTTCAACTCCCAAGCCCGGGAGCTGAACCAGAAAACCACCGATTTGTCTAAGAGCCGGAGTAAGTGTTCCATCTTCTATCTCTCGTGGGGGCGCGTCAGCGCACCCACTAGGTGTAGTCCCCGAGATTCGGGCCGACTGTTGAGCAGTCGGGCCGGATCTTTTCTGGCGACTTCTTTCTTATTGCTTTTTCTTGTTTACCACCTCCATAGAGGCCAACGCTGACTTGCGACAGCAACTGGGTGAGGCCCAGACCGCCCTTCGCGTCAAGGAGGCTGAGTACAACACCTTGGCTCAGGAGCGTGACCGCCTGGTCAAGAAGCTGACCGACCAAGAGGAGAGCCAAAAGGCGGCCCTGAAGGCGGTGAAGGACAGCGAGGCCGCCCTCCAAGCCAAGTACGCGAACGAAGCGGCGAACTGGGCCGAGTCGAAGCAGGCGCTGAGCGACGGCTATGGCCAGATTGAAGACCTGGTTGATGGTAAGCCGCCTTCCTCTTCGTCCATTTGTTCACCGCCTGCCGCTTGGTCCGACTTCTGACTCTCTATTTTTTCTTTTTTCTTCTTCATGCAGAATACTTCCCCGACTATTCTGTTGCCGCCAGCCAAGTCATCGAGGCCCACTGCGATGCGCAGAGGCGGGCTGGCGTTGAGATTGCGCCGGATGCTCGCCGGTCGCTCGAGGAGCAGCTTCTGGCCATCCAAGCCCGCCTTCAGCCGGCCCACCGCATGCTCCGCCGTCTTCAGCGCGTTGGAGCCCAAGTGCTGTCCGCCCTCTGGCCTGGCGAAGTGGTTCCCCGCACCCCCCGTCGGACTGCCGATTGGCTGGAGGTGGTGGTTGGCCGCTTCGAGGCCTTGAAGGCTTCTTCAGCTCGGGCTGGCGCTGGAGTTCGTCCGGGCATTGTATCCTAGGCTGAACTTGGCGCAGCTGACCACATGGCGGCAGGAGGCCAACGAGGAGCTGGAGGAGGTGCGGTCGGCTATCATCCAGCGCGCCTCGGCGATCACCGAGTACACCGACACCAGCGCCTTTGCCCCCGAGCTCAATGACGACGGTGTTGCACAACCGGAGGAGAGGTTCGGGCTGAACCCGGCGGATGGTGAAGACTCGGCGGAGGAGATCGACTCCAGCGACGAGGGTGAAGAAGAGGAGGGAGAGGATGGTGAAGACGCCATGCCGGATGGCGGGGCAGCCGGCCAGCCTCAGCTTGACCGTGTCTCCAGCAACGAGACGCGTGCGAGCGCGCGGCCTGCCGCTGGTGATGATCAAGCCGAGACTCGCCAGCCGGCCACTCCTCCAGCCAGCACCGCTGTCTCTATGGAACTGCCCAACTCGCCCGTTGCACCTTTGGCCTGAGCCGCCATCTTTATCTTTGCTTTTCCTGCTCATTACTCTTTGAACAATATTTGTTAAATTTGCGCAGTTCCACCCACTGGGGGTGTCTTCAGACTATGTTGAATGCCGGCCCTTCGAAGGCCTTTTGTGTAAATATAATCTTGCACGTGTTTGACTTCCGACTGTGCTTGCTTTTCATCTTTTTCGGCTGTTTCCTTTGCCGCCCTCCTTTGGTCGCCGCCTTCTAGCCGGACAGCTGCTCTGCAGTCTGTGGCTAGGAAAGTGCTTGGCCATGTGGGAGGGCAAGTACTTTAGCTTTCTTAGATTGTAGCAAGGTGAGTGGGAAGCCGGCCAGCCGGCTGTTTTAACAGTCGGTTGGCGGGGTGGGGAGCCGTCTTGTCTTATGTAAGTTCGTTGGTCCTTAGCCTTTTTTTTCGTGTGGGCATCCTTTCCTGCCTTTGACTCTTGCCAGTCGGACAGTCGATTCTGCGAGCTGCGACTTTCGACAAGATTGGGATTGGGTGCCGGCACACTACTTGTCTGACTACAGGTGGAACTTAAGATAATTCAAGGCGGCAAGTCCCCGGGCCGACTGGTCGAACCCGGTGCCGGACATAAGAACAAATGTAGAAACACATTCATAGGCATGATACTCATCATATAGATAAAAGAGGGTAGTCCCCGAGTGCTCCTCGGGGGGCCTGATATCTTGTACTTAATACAAGAGGTAGCGTGGTACATACTGCATTTAACTGTAAAATCTTCGGAGGAGATTGGCATTTCATGGTCGTTCTGACTCCTTGCCGGAATCATCTCTCTTGTGCGCCTTGGGCTTCTATGCGTCGATCAGGTAGTAGGAGTCATTGCCCAAGGCTTTGCTGACGACGAAGGGGCCTTCCCAAGGGGCCGAGAGCTTGTGCTGGCCGGCTGTTCGTTGGATCAGCCGGAGCACAAGATCGCCCTCTTGGAAGGATCTCGGCTTGACCTTCCGATTGTGGTAACGGCGCAAACCCTGCTGGTAGATGGCGGATCGGCTGAGTGCTAACAGCCGACCCTCTTCAAGCAGGTCAACGCCGTCTTCTTGCGCTTCCTTGGCCTCCGCCTCCGTGTACATGGTGACGCGAGGTGAGTCGAACTCGATGTCAGTTGGGATGACAGCCTTGGCACCATATACAAGGAAGAAAGGAGTGAAGCCGGTTGACTTGTTCGGGGTAGTGCGCAAACTACAGAGGATGGCCGGCAGCTCCTCGAGCCAGCAGCCGGCCGAGCGCTCGAGTGGCACGACCAGTCGGGGCTTGATGCCGGACAAGATGAGGCCGTTTGCTCGCTCAACTTGGTCGTTTGACTGCGAGTGGGCAACGGACCCTAAGTCCAGCCGGATGCCCTGCGTCGCGCAGAAACGTGCCAATGCTACTTTGGCAAAATTCGTGCCGTTGTCGATGAGGATGCTGTGTGGTATGCCATACCGGGTGGTGATGTCTGCGATGAATGTCACAGCTGTCGGCCCATTCAGCTTTTTGATTGGCTTCGCTTCGATCCACTTAGTGAACTTTTCCACGGTGACAAGCAGGTGTGTCATGCCGCCGTGTGCTGTCTTGAATGGGCCCACCATGTCCAGCCCCCAGACGGCAAAGGGCCAGGTGAGGGGGATGGTCTTGAGTGCAGAAGCCGGCAGGTGTTGCTTGGAGCTGAAAACTTGGCACCCTTTGCAGTGTTTGACTAATTCTTTGGCATCTTCCAAAGCAGTCGGCCAGAAGAAACCATGGCGGAAAGATTTGGCGACGAGTGATCTTGAAGCCGCGTGGTGGCCACATTCGCCTTGGTGAATGTCCTTGAGGATTGCAATGCCCTTCTCTGGCTCGACGCAGCACTGGAAGACTCCAGTGACACTGCGCCTAACGAGTTCTCTGTTCACTATTGTGTAAGCTCCGGCTCGGCGTCGAACTTGTCTTGCCGAGATCACATCAGTCGGCAGCTCTCTATTTATCAGAAAATTGAGGATGGGCTGGGCCCATGACGGAGCTGTGACTTCTTCTATTGCCAACACGGCTACGACGACCAGGGTGGGTGGGCTGGGCTATGAAGAGTTGGAGTCGGCCACCGCCTATTGTGTTGTTGTAGACCCCGGGCCCACTGCTGCAGTCCCCGGGCTGGGTTCTGAAGTCCCCGAGCCGGGTGTGACTACAACAGTCCCAGAGCCGCCTGTCGAAGTCCCCGAGCCACCTGTTGGGTTTCCCAAGTCAGATCCGACTGCATCAGGGTCAGGCGGTATGAAGATGGAATCTGATTCTGGAGACGGCTTGACAGACGGCTTTAGGAGGCGTTGGAGATAGACGCCGGTTGGTATAGCTTGTCGGGTGGAGCCGATTCGTGCCAGGGCGTCTGTTTGCTCGTTGTCGGCCCGTGGCACATGGAGAAACTCGCATCCTTCAAAGTATCCACTGAGTTGCTGAACAAGGAAGCGGTAGCTCGCCATGTTTGCGTCCTTGGCGTCCCAATCGCCAGATGATTGTTGGATCACCAAGTCCGAGTCGCCATAGCACAGGATCCGGCGGATGCCGAGTTCTTTGGCTAGCCAGAGCCCATGTATGAGCGCTTCGTACTCGGCCACGTTGTTGGAGGCGGCAAAATGAATTTGCAATGTGTATCTAATCTTGTCACCCTTGGGAGAGGTGAGGATGATGCTGACTCCCAAGCCGGTGCGCATCTTGGATCCGTCAAAGTGCATCCGCCAATGTGTGGAGTCGGGAGCCGGCGGTAGGTACTGGGTCTCGGCCCAGTCGACAAGGAAGTCGGCTAATGCTTGGGACTTGATGGCGGTGCGAGGCTGGTAGAAGATGGTGTAAGGAGCCAGCGTAATGGCCCACTTGGCCACCCGGCCCAATGCATCCTGGCTGCCTATGATCTCGGCAAGCGGGCAGTGCATATGACCGTGATGGGGTGTTCCTGAAAGTAGGGCTTGAGATTTTTGGCGGCGAAGTACACGCCATAGCACATCTTCTGGTAGTGGGGGTAATTCTGCTTCGAGGTTGACAGTACTTCGCTCAAATAATACACCGGCCTCTGGACTAGCTGAGCTCGGCCTTCGTCTGGGCGCTGAACCATGATGACAGTGCTGACCACCCGGCTAGTCACAGCAATGTAAAGGAGCATGGGCTCTTTCTCAGTTGGCGCCGCCAGGACAGGTGGCGTGGTCAACATCTTCTTCAGCTCGTGAAAAGCTTGGTCCGCCTGGTCGTTCCACTCGAAGTGAGTGGATTTCCTCATGAGCCGGTACAGGGGGAGAGCCTTCTCTCCTAGCCGACTGATTAAGCGGTTAAGGGAGGCCAGGCACCCGGTGAACTTTTGGACATCTCAAAGCTTGGTGGGAATCTCCATCCTTTCTATGGCCTTGATCTTCACTGGGTTGCACTCGATGCCGCGTTTAGAGACCAGGAAGCCTAGGAGCTGGCCGGCTGGTACTCCGAACAAGCAATTCTCAGGGTTGAGCTTGATCTGAAATCGGCACAAGTTGTTGAATGTTTCTTTGAGGTCTTCTAGCAGGGTGCCTCGCTTCTCCGTCTTCACCACAATATCGTCTACATAGACGTGGGCATTTCTGCCGAGCTGCTTGAGGAGGCATTTCTGCATGCAACGCTGAAAAGTGGCACCGGCATTTCTCAAGCCGAATGTCATAGTAATGTAGCAGAAAGCTCCGAATGGTGTGATGAAGTTGGTCTTCAGGTGGTCGGCTGGATCCAACTTGATCTGATGGTAACCTGAGTAGGCATCCAAGAAACTCAACAACTCACATCCGGCTGTGGAGTCTATCACTTGATCGATTCGAGGCAAAGCAAACGGATCTTCGGGGCAGGCTTTGTTGAGGCTGGTATAATCTATTCACATGCGCTATTTCTTGTTTTTCTTCAACACGAGAACCGGGTTGGCAAGCCATTCTGGAAAGAAAACCTCCATTATGAAGCCGGCTGCCAGAAGCCAGGCTATCTGTTCTCCAACAATTCTTCTCTTTTCCTCCGACAGTCGGCAGAGGGGCTGCTTGACTGGTTTTGCATCTGCTCGGACATGTAGCTTGTGCTCGGTGAAATCCTTCGAAACACCCGACATGTCCTTGGGGGACCATGCAAAGATATCCCGATTCTCACGGAGGAAATCGACGAGCTCGCCTTCCTATTTGCTGTCCAGGTTTGCTCCTATAACAGCAAACCTCTCCGGGAGCTCCGGGTCTAGAGATATCTTCTTTGTTTCCTTGGCCGGCTGGAAGGAGCCCTGAGCATCTAATTCCTTGGGGTCAGGTGACAGGTTCGGCTGCTTGCCGGCCATGGCCACAACCCGGTCTAGCATCTTCTTCTCAGCAGCAATCACGAGGGACTCGGCTAGCCGGCTACTGGCTGCAGCACAAGCAGAGGATTTCTTGTAGTCTTCGACTATGGTGATGATGCCCTTGGAGCTCGGCATCTTCATCTTGAGGTAGGCATAGTGGGGCACAACCATGAACTTGGCCATAGCGGGTCGGCCATGTAAAGCGTGATAAGGGCTCTCTAGATCCACTACTTCAAACCAGATTGCTTCGCGGCGGAAGTGATCCTTGTCTCCGAAGAGAACGTCCATCTTGATCCTGCCGATTGGTGAGCAGGACAGGCCAGGTACAATGCCATGGAACACGGTCCAACTGGGCAAAAGTTGCTTTGTCTTGATGTTCAGCTTCTCCATGGTGTCACGGTATAGGATGTTGATGCTGCTGCCACCATCAACCAGAACTCGAGAGAAACGAGCAGCTCGCCTTTCTATTGCAAAGGTGGCATCTAGCACCATCGCATAAGATCCTGGAGACGGCATCACCTCTGTGTGATCAGCCCGGCTCCAGCTGATGGGCTTTTCAGACCAATGCATAAACTCTGGAGCTTGGGAAGCGACTGCATTGACTTCTTGGTGCTGTCGGCGCCGGCTGCGCCTATCCTCGGCTTGGCTTGTGAAGATGATGTAGGCTGCGTGTTAATCAGGGAACTCGTCTTGAATGGCTCCGACTGCTGGGCGAGCGGCCGGCTGCTGAGGGGCCGTAGGCGGCTGGCCAGCAGGCGGAGGAGGCACCAGCCCTTCGCCCTTGGAGATTCGTGTTAGCCAATGGCATTTCCGAGTTGTGTGGTTGGACGGCTTTGCGTCGCTATGGAACTTGCAGGGGGCATCAAGGGTTTGCTCGTAGGAGAAAGCCGGCTGCCAAGCCGGCCTGCCGCCCTTTGGTCTTCGACTGTGGCCACCTGCCGACTGGTGGAAGGCGGCGCAGGAGCCTTGCGCTTGTTGTCGTTCTGGTGCGGGCGTCGATTGGAGTCGCCAGCCGGCGTCTTGGGAGCCGGAGGAAGCACCTTTCCAGAGGCGTCTACTCGGAGCTCGGACTTCATCGAAGAGTCGGCCGTGGCATACTTGTGTGCTATGATCAGCAGTTCGTCAAGTGTAGCTGGCTCGTCGCAGAGAAGTCGGTGCTTGAGGAGGGTGCCCTCTCGGCACCCGACAGTGAAGTACTCTATTGCTTGCACCTCGTGCACCCCTTCGCAGGAGTTGCGGAGCTCGGCCCAACGCGTGAGGTAGTCGCGAGTCGATTCGCTGGGGCCTTGGACGCACAAGGAGAGCTGGCGGGGCTTGGGAGGCCGCTTGTACGTGCTGGTGAAGTTGCGGATGAAGACTTCCGTGAAGTCTACCAGCTATTGACGCTGTAGGGCTTGAGGCTGTTCAGCCAGGTGCGTGCCATGCCTTGAAGCATGAGAGGGACGTACTTCATGGCAATGCGCCTCTTGCCGTTTGCTATGCGGACTATAGTGGAGTAATCGATCAACCAATCTTCCGGCTTCACCGAGCCGTTGTATTTTGGTGTGTCTCTTGGGAGTGAGAACCCTTTGGGGAAGGGCTCGTCGCGGATGCGGGGGCTAAAATAGGGCGGGCCAACATCGTCTTCTTCTTCTAGCGCCAGGGATCGCGCCAGGCGGTCGATCCGATGGCGGGCATCATTCTCGCCGACTCCTTCGCGGCGGCCGAGTCGGCCGCTGAGAGTCGGGTGCGTGACAGGCGGCGGGGTGGGATATCTCTCCCCGCGACGCGGAGGAGGAGGCTAGTTGCCTTGTCGCTCCACGGCTCGGGGGCGGCCTTCTGCATCGCGCTCGATGGTGAGGCGAGTCCGACTGCGGCTAACAGTCGGCTCCTTGTGTTTTCTTGCGCGGGCGCCTTCTGCAGTCAGCGTCCGGGATGTCGCGTCGTGCTCTCGGCGGTGGGGGAGGACTCTCAGCGCAGGCGCTAGCTTCGAGCCGCTCTACGGCCGCGTCGATCAGCTGCTGGATGCGTCTGGTCATGTAGTAGAGCTCGTCGCCCTCCAGCGCGTTCAGCTCATCTACGGCCGCCTGGGCGGCACACAGTTTCTCGAGTGTCGTGGCGTAGACTGGGCGGTCGGCGCCCAGCATGCTGGCGATGGCCGCGCCGCGCTTCTTGACGACACCGATCTGGCTGGGTCCGCCAGCAGGCGGCGTGCCAAAGGCTGCACGATCAACCTCGCGCTGGTGAGCCTCGGTGAGGCCTCTCATGGATGCTATCTTCTGGCCGTCCGTGATGAGGGTGAGGCGGCATGCCTCCAGAGTTTCGGCATCGGCGCCGGCCGGGATGGGGGCAGATAGGTCGTGCAGCGCCGTCTGCAGGGCGTCGTGGGCGTTTTCGCCAGAGGCGGCACCGTGGCTGATGACCAGCACCTCGGTGATGGTGCTGCCGCCGCTGTCGGCTCAAGGAAGAGGGTCGTCGATGACCACCACGTTGGTGGGGAAGGCGTCAAGCGATGCCTTGTCGGAGTCGACAAGCATTGGGTCGGTGGAGCGGACGGACTCCAAATCCGCAGCAGGCTCGCTGGAGACGTGCAGTTGGTCGAGGAGGCTGACGAGGCGGCTCTCGGGGCAGTCTGTGCCTGCGTCGGACGCAGGCTCGTCGGAGAGGTGGACCTCGCCGAGAAGGTTGGCGAGGCAGCTCACTGCGCAGGCATCGTCGACGCCATGCAGCGCGTTGGGGCAAGCGCCATCGGGCATGCCGGGCTGGCTACGCTTGCTGGGGAGGAAAAGGGTTCCCGTCCAGAGCAGGGCTCCGGACGACGGTGCACCTGGCCCCACGGTGGGCGCCATATGTCAGGTGGTAGGTGCGACATATGCCAACAGGTGGCTTATCATTGTGGGAGCCAGTAAGACATCGCCGGTGCCTGGAAACGGGATAAGGCAAAGACATGCACGCCGCCAAATCTTACGCAGTTTTGGGCCTCTCCTTGGAGATAACACCCCTAGTCCTGCTCTGCGGGGTCTCTGCATGATCACTAGATCAACACAAGTGGCTACAAGAGGCTCCTTGAGCTGTTTGGCTAGAGGAAGAAGAAGGGCAAGGCTAGCTCTCCTCTTCTCTCTATGTGGTGTCTAAAACTCTAATAGATCAACCCTTTGCATGGGTGCCTTTGGGGTTTATATAGGCCTACCCCCCAGGGGTACAATGGTAATCCGGCTGGACGCGGCTCCAGGCCATCAGTGTCTGTAATCACCGGCTTCTCCGCCGGCCGCAAGGGCCCGCCGACTGGTGGGTCCCGCCGGCTGCCGGCCTCTTGGCCGACAGGCCGGCCCCACCGCGTGGGGATCTTGTTGGCGGCTGGTTACTGTAGCCTCACTCTTGGTGACGACGGCTTTGTCGGGATAAGCATGGCTACAGTGCCGCCGCCTGGCGGGTTCTCACTGTAGCCTTACCCCGTCTTATCTTCTTAATGGCGCATGTACTTCGAGGGCAGGGGTGAGCCGGCTATTGGGAGTCGGCCTCCCCCCAAGCCGACTGGGTAGAGCTCGGCCGCCTTCCGATGTCTCTCTGGCTGAAGGGGCCCGCCGCCTGCAGGCCGTACTGACAGCCTGTCGTGGGGGACGTCATGGTCGACATGGCAACAGTGTCGCGCCGGATGGGGAGTGACCTCTCCGTACGGCGCACTATGGCCACGCTTGCTACGGGATTCGGGGTGGCAGGCTTCATTGTAGCCACGCCCCGTCTCATCGCTGTTATGGGGGTGCAGACTTTGAGGGGGCGATCTTGGCCGCCTGCTAGGAGCCGGCCTTCTGGTGGCCGGCTGCTAGGAGTCGGCCCTCTTCGCGAGAGCTTCCAGAGCCTCGCCGCCTTCCAGTAGCCGGCCGGTGGCCAGCCGGCCAGAAGAAGGCGGCCATGTGTCTTGAACGTTTGAGAGCTCGGCTGGCCCGATATTTCTTGAAGAGCCAGGGGGAGCCGGTTAGGCTACCCGTGGTCATTAACTCCGACAAGATTGATAGCTATGCCCCTGGCCATCAGGTCAGGTTTGGAAGCTTGAACTATGTCGCGGACATGCGTGGAGACTTGATCTTCGACGGATTTGAGACCACCGCAACCGCACCCCTTCGCCACGGTAAACATGGCTTAAACCTGTCATTGGGCCGCATCCAGGAGATAGCTCCTGTAACTACTCTGGCCTTAGATCTGGAGCAGATCAAGTCATCCGAAGATGGGAAGCTCAGCCCCATCACGGAGGCTACCGATTCCTCGGCGCTAAAGCCGCACACGGATCTTACTTCGCATGATATCTGTACCCACAGAACCCTGGACTCGCCTCTGGCGACAAGCTCTGAACCCTGCGAGCCCGCAGATACTGAACCCGATCGGTTATCGATCTTTAAGTTCAGCGCCGCTGACGTCTTCCAACACTCGCCCATGTGCGACGTACTAAACTCACTAGAAAGCCTATCCCTGGCAGGTGATTCGCCGCCGAACTATGTCCGGTTCGAATTTGCGACAGATGATGGAGAATTTCGCTTCCCACCCGCCACCCACTTCATAGCCACTATCAAGGACCCAATCAACACGATGGACCTCGGCCCCGAAGAGACCGACTGTATGGACGACGATGAGGGGCAAGGCTAGAACTTGCTATCCACTAGACACGGTGCGGCCACTTCATGGTATGAAGTGTGTATGATAGACACATCCGACGACGCTCCCAATGATGACAAGAAGGAACCAGTTGAGGATAAACCTCCTGGTACACAGTCCGAACACCGGCGCCCCCGTCGCCACCCCAAGTCGCGTCGCCCAAAAGAAAACAATACTGGCACCATAGAAGATAACACTTCGGACATTGAAGACCCTGTTGGGGAAGGATCCGAACAGGAGGGACAAGAAGACGGGCAAGATAGCCCTGACGAACAGGCCACATATGGAGGCTCGGAGGACAGTAATTATCTCCCACTCTCTGAGGTAGAGGAGAGCCTCGGCAACGAAGATTTCATCGTGCCTGAGGAACCTCTCGAGCAGGAGCGCTTTAAACGCCGGGTAATAGCCACTGCAAGGTGCCTAAGAAAGAAGAAGCTGCAACTTCATGGGAGCCAAGACTTACTCAATGATAGATGGACCGAGGTCCTGGCCACCGAAAAGTACGGCCTTAACGGCCCAGACAAAAGACGCCCCAAGCGTAGCTGGCCCCCTCAATACGACAGCGAGGCGCTGGAGCCCGCACCACCATCAAACAATGCGGCATGCCGATCACAGTTCGATCCGGACCAAGCAGCAGCCCAAGCAGAACACCACACCACCCCACTCGGCCGTCTAGGCAAGACCAAAACAGCTCAGGGGCACACTCGAGACGTCCAACAAAGCCTAGAGGGCAGAGCAGGACACACAAGATTGGTGTACGGATCGTGGGGACATGCCCCGACAGGCGATGATGGTTACCTATTTGGACGCCACAGACCCGACCACGCCCGGTCCGAAAGTCGCAGACGGAATCCACCGGAGGTGCTCCACAGTGTGGCTCAACATAGAGGAGCCGCACACTCTCTCTGCTTCACCGATGAGGTAATGGAGCATGAATTTCCAAACGGGGTTAAACCCATTAACATCGAATCATACGATGGAACAACAGACCCCGCGATTTGGATTGAGGATTTCCTCCTCCATATTCACATGGCTCGAGGAGACGACCTTCACACCGTCAAATACCTACCTCTCAAGCTCAAAAGGCCAGCGCGGTACTGGCTAAACAGCTTGCCAGAAAATTCTATTGGCAGCTGGGAAGATTTGGAAGACGCCTTTCGAGACAACTTCCAAGGAACATACGTCCGGCCACTAGATGCCGATGACTTAAGTCATATCTTCCAACAGCTCAGTGAGTCAGCCAGGGAGCTCTGGACTAGGTTCTTAGTCAAAAAGAACCAGATTGTCGACTGTCCGGACGCGGAGGCCCTCGCGGCCTTGAAACATAGCGTCCCGGATGAATGGCTAGCACGTCACCTCGGCCAGGAAGCACCTAAGTCCATGACAGCCCTTACCGCTCTAATGACTCGCTTGTGTGCGGGAGAAGACAACTAGCTTGCTCATAAAAGCAATAACGCCAGTGACCCGGGCACTTCCGAAATACGGGACGGCAACGGCAAGCCACGACGAACTGAACACAACAGTTGCAATAACAATGAAAGTTCATGCGACAAAGCGGTCAACGCAGGATTTAACAATCCAAAACCTGGTCAACGGAAGAAGCCACTGAAGGCAAACCAAGACGGACCATCCACCCTTGACAGGATATTGGACCGACCTTGCCAGATTCACGGTCATCCTGATAAGCCAGTTAATCATACCAACAGAAACTGTTGGGTCTTCAAGCAGGCAGGCAAGCTCTACGCCGAACACAAGGGGAGGAGGCCGCCAGGTGATAAAGACGACGGAGCGGCTCACCAGCCGAATACCAGGGGCCAGAAACAATTCCCCTCCGAAGTTCGATGACTCCCGGAACGGAAATAGCAGTTCGGCTTCCATCAACCAGCTCTTATACCAGCAAGGTTCACACTGCACGTACATCATTACGCACTCAAGATACCATGTGCGTCGACGGAAGCACAATATGGACAACCCTGCAAACATCCCCGTAACATTTTTTAACTGTTTTATGTATTTCTTTCTTTATTATCTCTTAAGAAATAGGTGACGAAAAGGACAGCATCTACAACGGACTCTATCGGAGTTCGGATTTGTATACTCACCTAAGGGGCTACTCCCGTTAAGGATTCCCCCACCCCCGAGGACGGGCAACGCAGACGTGCGACAGGAGGTCCAAAACAACTTTTTGTAGACCACACTCTTTATTTTTGAGCCTGTATTATGCCTTTTTTCCTCTGTTCCCGACCCGTACATGTCAAATAGCCGGGTTTGTGGTTTGTTTATACATATGAATTTATCATTGGCATATTGCTCTGCTCCTAGTAAAACTTTATCCGAACTAATCTTCAATACCCTCTCAACAATGAGTACGGCCTTAACGGCCGCTCTACTTATGCACCTCAGCACTACCTGCCAGGGGGTCGGTACGGGAACAAATGAGTCGCCAGCAAAGTCCGAACAGCTTTATAGCATACTTCAGCGTCACAAGTTTTGGCGTTATATGCATCAGCTCCGAATCATGTCTTGGGTCAATGGTTGGGTTGCCCGGCTCCTGTGCTTGCTACCTTATGTTCTGCTCTATCGGCTAAGGTAGTAAAGGGAGAACTACTGCGATTCTGCCCTGGCTTAGACCGGATGAGTGCCTCAGTAGAGAAAGCCGAAAACCGACTGTCATGATGTTGCGCGAGCTGGTCAACCACTCGATGACTTATTGGAATATGTCGTGATTCTTCCGTGTAACATGAAGGACCTCCTTTTTAGGTCATATATGTAACGCACCACATCGGAATAAGTCATACGCATACCAGGGGCTATATCGTAGCGCCAACTATAAAAATCCTATGGCTAAGTGTAAGTGTTAACGCCCTATAGTCTGATTGCCTGGTTCGCCGCATTGTCACCTCCTTTATGGACCAAGACGTTGGGTCCAGAGTGATTACATGCCTTTTCCAAACACCCCCGTACTTCCTACGAGGGGGCTGAAGCCGACGACTAGAAAACTTTCAGATTATATTAAAACGGCCGCACAGGGGGAGCATACGCTTTTGAGCAAAATATAAAAATATATTACTTATAAAATTGTCTTTTACAACTCCAATACACTTCACTTGAACATTATGTTCTTTGAGCATTGACCCTCTATCTGGTAGGAAGCTTCCAGGACGTCTTCAAAATAATGCTCTGGCCGGTCCTGGCCCTTGGGCGGACTCTTCGCCGCAACATCGATGGCCTTCATCTTCACCCAGAATGTCTTGACTCGGGCAAAAGCCATCCGTGCACCTTCAATGCACGCCAACCGCTTCACAGCGTCGATACGCGGCACTACGTCAACAAGACGCTGCACCAAACCAAAGTAACTCTTTGGAATAGGCTCGTTCGGCCACAACCGGATTATGATGTTCTTCATGGCGTCGCCGGATATCCTATGAAGTTCGGCCCATTGGGACATCTGTTCATTCAGCAGTAGAGTGCGCTTTGATGCACCAAATTGTGACCAGAAAAGCTTCTCCATTGTACACCCCTCTTGCGCTTGGTAGAACCGCGCCGCATCGGAAGAACTCTTCGGCAAGTCTAAAAATTCAGCCGGAGAACTCCAGACCTGGTTCAGCTCAGCATAGTCCGGATAGCCAAATTTGGATTGAAGCAAAAAGGGCTTACCAGCCGCTATCTCCTTAGCCTGCCGAATCTCCTCACGAGCTGCCCTGGACTCAGACCGAGCTTCACTCGCCTCTTGTAAGGCCTTATCAAGCTCAGCCGTTTTGGCTTTACTCTCCTTTTCAAGGTACTCACAGCGGCCGGCAGCATTCTTCAACTCAAGCGCCAGTGCAGATATTTTCTCCTCATTTTGGCGCCGAGCTGCTTGTTCGGCTCTCAGATTAGCCTATGCCTTTTCGGCAGCCGCATTACTACACTGGGCCTGCTCCTTGGCCCGGGCTAGCTCCGCCCGAAGAGCTTCAACGGCGGCAGCAGCATCTGCATTTCATGCACATTTTCTATAAAACTCTTCTCCGCGCCAGGCCTCAACTACAAGCAAATTGGTGTAAAGAATGCTCGAAATACATACCTTGCGAGTCGTCAAGACGCCTGTTGATCAATGCAATGTCATCCCCCGCAATATCCAGCTTTCGCTGCAGTTCGGCCACTTCCATATTCCGGGTAGCCACCGGGGAGGAGACAACCTGTATTTAATATTAAATCAAGGTTAGTACCTAAGCATATCTTTTTTGATCCTCTGATCGCCTCCTTGGGCAGGCAATCCGAGTCTCAGGGGCTACTGCATATACAACAGGTGCATTCTGTCAATAAAATTCAATTGGCAAAATTACATCACAAACCTCGAAGCCTCTTAGAAGGCTCGTAAAGGCCTCGTGCAATCCGCTTTTTGCGGACAGAACCTTTTCGACCACTGTAGCCATCAAGGCACGGTGCTCCTCTGAAACGGACGCTTGTCGCAGCATGTCCGTTAGCAGTTCCGGCGCTCCAGGGTCTTCGGACACCACCGCCGGAGTATGGCATTCCTTTGAAGGAATCCGCTTACTCGCCTCCAGAATTGTTTCCGGCTGCAAACCGGATAGTGCGGGGCCGTCATTCTTGACTTCCAAGCCTTGAGGGGCAGAGGCACCACTTTTGGGTAATGCCTTCTTCGCCCCCTGCACTGCTTGTCGATTGGGAGGAGCCCTCCGGGACGATACCTCAGAATCATCCGCCCTGTTGGGCGAGGAAGCCGGAGATGGCGTGCCACTCTCCATCATCTTCGGAAGAAGGTCTCCCGAGGAGGAGGACAGTTGAGAAACACCAGGCGTTAACCTATTAAGATGTACATACATCGGACGATTACTTCACTGATAGGAAAAGAATGAGGTACGTTTAAAGTGCCCCGCTTCACTTGCGGCTTGGCCAGAGGTTTGTCCTCATCATAAAGTTCTGCAGCAACATCGCTTGCCCGGCCCGAGCCGCCCGTCGATGGCATTTTTCCTCTCTTGGAAGGCTTCCCCTCCTGATCTTGGGGAGCAGCCCTCTTCTTACCATGGAGGGCTCCCTCTGTATCTTTACCTTCGGGCAAAGAGGTTTTGGTTTTCCCGAACACAGCGTCTAAATTATCCCCGGAGCTGAGAGTACCTGTAGTCTCCTTGTTCTCGCCCTCCCCTGCAGCCACCTGGCACGGTGTCGGAGTCAGCATTCTCGTCAGCAGTGCGGTCGCAGAGTCTTCGGGAAGGGGCGCCGGACACCAGATTAGCTCTGCTTTCTTTATCCAGTCCTGCATAGAGATGGATTGTTCAGTATCTTGTCAGGAGATGCTTGAACGGAAGATATGCGGAAAGCAAATACTTACCTCAGTGTCCGGATGATTGCAGTCAAGGCCAACATCTTCAGTGGTGTCTGGCCATTGCCCTCGTTCCCCGAAATATAATTTCCACATTCCTTCGTGCGTGGTGCCGAAGAAGTGCTGAAGAGTCTGCCGCCCTTCTGGATTAAACTCCCACATACGGAGAGGCCGCCGCTGACACGGCAAGGTCCGGCGGACTAACATTAGTTGAACGACGTTCACAAGGTCGAGGCCCTATTTGATGAGGCTTCAGAGGAGACTCTGCAGAGTCTGCACATCACTGGCGGATCCCCAGTCCAATCCCTTATTGATCCATGAAGGAAACTGGATGGGAGGGCCGGGTCGAAACGCGGGCGTAGCCGCCCACCTGGAGCCACGCGGCTCGCTAATATAAATCCACCCTTGCTGCCATAGGTAGGAGGACTCGGCGAAAGACCCTTCAAACCAAACCGTGCTGGCAATCTTGCCTATTATGGCGCTGCCGCATTCTGCCTATCCCTCCTCTGTCACCTGCGACCTCACGTCAAAGGTCTTGAGCCACAAACCAAAGTACGGAGGAGTTTGGAGGAAGGCCTCACACGTAACGATAAATGTCGAGACAAGGAGAATGGAGTCCGGGGCCAGATCATGAAAATCAAGTCCATAGTAAAACATGAGCCCCCGGATGCGCGAACCCTAACCCGTGAAGGATGTGGGCCACAAATACTACCCTATCGCCGGATCAAGGGGTAGGTACAACCTGCCCTGCTGCTGGGAGCCGATGAAGAATCTCTGGGGTCAGATATCTCGCCGCGCGGAGCTTCGCGATATCCTCCTCCGTGACAGAAGAAGCCACCCACCGGCCTGAACGGCTAGATCCGGACATGATTGGGGCTGGTGGTGATTGGAACCCGAGGGTTAGAACTCGAGGTGGCTGGGGTTGAGGAGGAAGCAAGCGCAATGGAAAAAGACGAGCCTGGGTCCCTATTTAAAGACCCCAAATACCGAGCGTCTCCTCCTGGGTCTCGAGACTTACCTATCTCCAAAGAGTTGTACCCGAGGGACGATTGGGTTACCCACGCTCGCATTGATAAAAATCCCGTGAATAAAGGGGACACGATCTCTGCTTTGATAAGACATGCCAGTGAAACCGCGCCCCGAGACATGGGGCGACGGGCTAGCCAAACGGTTCGGAACAATAACCAGGCGGGCGTGACGTCATAAACAATTGTCAGCAGGTTGGGATCAAGAAATATTGTATTCTCTGCAATTGCATACACAGGTCCGGATATACTTACTACATCCAAAGACTATTCTAGAGTTCGGAAGAAGGGAACCCGCCTTGCAATGCCGAAGACAAATCTGCGTGCCGGACTCCTCGTCATTGAAGCCAGGTTCAGGGTCTACTGAGGGAGTCCTGGACTAAGGGGTCCTCGGGCGTCCGGCCTGTTAGCCATGGGCCGGACTGATGGGCCATGAAGATGTGAAGACCGAAGACCCTCTACGTGTCCGGATGGGACTCTTCTTGGCGTGGAAGGCAAGCTTGGCGATCAATTATGTAGATTCCTTTTTATGTAACCGACTCCATGTAACCCTAGATCTCTCCGGTGTCTACATAAACCGGTGTCGGGTGGTTGGTGCGACATATGCCAAGGGATGGCTTATCATTGTGGGAGCCAATAAAACGTCGCCGG
The DNA here is from genome assembly GCF_002575655.3 of Aegilops tauschii subsp. strangulata. NCBI lineage: Eukaryota > Viridiplantae > Streptophyta > Magnoliopsida > Poales > Poaceae > Aegilops > Aegilops tauschii. The sequence goes on along the minus strand of NC_053037.3, from coordinate 544,852,630 downwards.
TGCCTGGAAACGGGATGAGGCGAAGACATGCACGCCGGCGGATCTTACCCAGGTTCGGGGCTCTCCAAGGAGATAACACCCCTAGTCCTGCTCTGCGGGGTCTCCGCATGATCACTAGATCGATGAAAGGTAGCTACAATCACTCCTAGAGCTGTTGAGATCGAGGGAGAAGAAGAACAAGACTAGCTCTTGCTTCTCTCTGTCTATGGTGTGTGCGCTATGCTTAGGAGGCAACTCTATGCTCAGAGGCCAACTATGCTTAGCCGCGAACCCTTTGCATGGGTGCTCCGGGGGGTTTATATAGGCCTACCCCCCGGGGGTACAATGGTAATCCGACTGGGCGCTAGTCCCAGCCATCAGTGTCTACGCTCGCCGGCTTCTCCGTCGGCTGCTGGGTCCCGCCGGCTGCTGGGTCCCGCCGGCTGCCGGCTACTTAGTCGACAGGCCGGCCCCACCGCCTAGGGTCTTGTCGGCGGCTGCTTACTGTAGCCTCGCCTGTGATGACGAGGGCTTTATCAAGGTAAGCGTGGCTACAGTGGGCCGCCTCGGGGGCTATCATTGTAGCCTTACCTCGTCTTGTCTCCTTAATGGGGCTCCTGCTTCGAGGAAGGGAGTAGCCGGCTTCTGGAGGCCGGCTATGCTCTTGGCCGACTGGGAAAGGCCGGGCCGCCTTCACGCCTCTCTCTGGCTGAAGGGGCCCGCAGTCCTTGGGCCGTACAGGAGTTGGTCGTGGATGACGTCGAGGCTAGCATGGCTACAGTGCCGAGCCACACGGGAGACGGCCGTCCCGTACGGCCCCCTGTAGCCATGCCCGCCTCGGGCTTCGGGGGTAGTGGGCCGCACTGTGGCCACACCCCGTCGTGTCACCGTTATGTGGGAACAGCTTTGGTGGTTGTGGTCTCGGCCGGCTGCTAGGAGCCGGCGTCCTTCTTGGCCGGCTTCTTGGAGTCGGCCACCCCGTAGTCGTCCTGGGGAGAGGTTGCTCGAGGCTGGGTTGCCTTCTGGGAGTCGGCTTCAGAGATAGCCGGACAGGGAAGGCGGCCCAAATGCTTGGAGTGCTTGAAGGCCCAAAGGCCTGATAATTTTTCTGAAGAACCAGGGGTAGTCGGTTGGGCTACCCGTGGCCATTTACTCCGTCAGTAGTCCCCGAAGCTGATTGGGCTTCGAGGTGGAGTAGGGGTTGAGAAGCTCGATCAGCTTGCTATCTTGACAAGCCGGCAGCTGGGAGCCGGCCTTGGTCAGGCGCGCCTCCTGAGTCGAAATCTTCTGGAGTCGGAGGGCGGGAACCCGCTGGCACGTGCACCGGGCCGCGGGCCGGCCACGGGCCGTCGGCGAACCACGTGGCCGGAAAGCCTGCCAGCCCACGCGTGTGACGGGACGTCGCCGCAGGGAGGGGGCCCGCCACGTCCGCGCCCTGGCCCTGGCGCGGATCCTTTGTATCCCGAAACCGCCCGGACGTTCCGTGCGGCAGTTTCGGCTCGCACTTATGCGCAATAAACGCGAGACGTGGGGGGAGTGGGCACAGTTAATCCCACGCCTCCCCCCCACGTCCGGCCTCTCTGGCCTCGTGAGGCTATAAGTAGGGGGAGGTGGAGGGCGGCAGGCCCTCGCACGCTCCTCCTACTTCCACCGTCTTCTTCGCTCGCCCGTTCTCGCGACAGCGCCTCGCCGCCGCGCTCTTCCACCACACGCTCCTCCGCCGCCGTGCTAGCTTTCGCCATGTCTCCCACCGTAGAGCAGCTTGGCGGGGATTGGGACGGATCCAACGTCCATGACGACCACGTCGACTTCCTCCGCGACACGCGGCGGCTGCCCAGCGCGGACAAAGTGGAGGTCCGCCTCGCGCCGGCGAAGGAAATCTCGCCGAGGCCGCAGGAAGGCGAGCAGGTGGTCTTCCGCTCGCACTTCTTGCGCGGCTTCGGCCTGCCAGTGAGCGCCTTCTTCCGCTCCTGGCTCGAATTCTATCAGCTCCAGCCGCACCATCTCACCCCCAACGCGGTGGTGCTGCTGTCTGCCTTCGTCACCCTGTGCGAGGGCTATCTCGGTGTCCTCCCCACCGTTGAGCTCTGGGGGGAGCTTTTCTAGTCGAAGCTGGGCACGCGCAGCAAGGGCGTGCTAGCTCATACTGGCGCCTTCATCGCGTCGCGGAGATCGGGCGCCGACAACCCCTTCCCCGTCATCACGCTGATCCAATCGGTGAAGAAGTGGCAAAAGTCATACTTCTACGTGCGGAACATCGCTCCACGGGGCGACTACATCAACCTGTCGGCTTACGTAGCCGGCCCACCAGCGGGCAGGCTGCCCCAGTGGTCCTTCCGGGCTGTGACGCTGTCGCAGGCGGGAAACGCCGCCATCGCCCGACTGCGGGTGATGGTCCAGTCGGAGGGCCTGACGGGGCCCGACCTCCTGGCCGCGTTCGTCACGCGCCGGGTTCTTCCGCTCCAGAGCCGGCCTCATCTGATCTGTCAGATGAGCGGCCAGCTCGATCCGAGCCGAATGTGCACCAAGGAGATGCCGCGCCATGAGGTCGCCTACATGGTGAACTACCTTGCAAACTGCCAACTCACTGAAGAGTGGCAGTTCGGCAAGGAGCCATATAGCCGAGCCAATCCTCCGCCTACGGTATGCTCCCCTTGTCTCTTTTTCTCTCTCTCTCAGCCTTGTTGCCGAGCATCTCTTGGCTGACTTTGACTTAGTCGGCTTGTTCTTCGACAGAGCCCTCTGCTTCGGCCGGCCGGCGGGTCAGACGCGGAGCGCCGCTTCGTCCCCGACCGGACCGAACATGACCTGGAGGACCCCGACCTGGGGGCTGTCCATATGGACGACGCCGTCGAGCCGGGCGGTGGCCAAGCCGGCGGCGAAGCAGGCGGCTCCGGGTTCACTGCTACCTTCGACGACTGGCCGGACGAGGATGAAGCCGAAGCCGTCCCGCGCCGCCAGCCGGCATCTGGACGCGGCGCGGGCTTCTCCGCCGCGCAGCCTGCTCGGGGTGGCGGGCAGAAGCGTCGCGCCGCCCAGGGTCTATTCGGCAGCCGAACGAAGAAGCCCAGGGGCGGGGCGGCAGCCACCAGGCGGGAAGAGGCGGCCGCGAAGGCGGCTCGTTTCCGCAAAGTGGTGAAGCAACCGCAAACCGTGTCGGCGTAAGTCCGAATCTTTCTTTGTGTATTCTCTTTCTTTCTTTCTTTGGTGGTTCTTGAACTCCCGTCCTTTTCTTCGACGATCAGAGCTCCGTTGTCACTTGAGCGGGCGGCTGCCGGCTCCGTCGTCGAGTCGCCAAGGGGCTCTGGGAGCACCACCCACCGCGTGGACCCCCGCGCCGACCTCCAGGAGGCGACGGAAAGGAACGCGCGGGAGGCGCGGGAGGAGCAGGAGGCACGGGAGGCGGAGGCACGGAAGGCAGCCGCCGCCTAGGCAGCACGGGAGGAGGAGGCGGCGAAGGCACTCGCCGAGGCCGCAGCCAGGGCCCAGGCGGAGGCTGAGGCCGCGGCCGCGGCAGGGGAGGTTTTGATGGTCACCCCCCTGCGCGTCGTGGCGCCTGGGGATGTGGAGCCCTCGCCAGGGGGAGCCAGCAGCTCCCAGCCGGGGCTGGGAGGAAGCGGCGACGACGTCATCATTTTGGAGAAGGGGCCGGAGCCGACCCCGCCAACTAGGGCGGCCCAAGGCGGCCGGCCTGATTCGCCACCTGCACAGTCGGCGGAGGGCGAGCCGGCTGCGAGGGCGGAGGTGGCGGTCCGGATTCCGCCAAGCCGGCGTGCGGGGAAGGCCGCGTCGGAGCCGCAGAAGGCCGCGTCGGAGCCACAGCCGGCCGTAGGCTCCAGCTCGTCGGCCCGAGATGCGGAGGCGGCCAGTGCTACCTCGGGGTGGACACCAGGCGGGGGGACGGCCGTGGTGAACGTGGCTGCGCAAAACGTCCGGACCCGGCTCCAAAGCCAAGCCGCGGCGCTGAGGCAGTTCACCGATGAGTTCCTCGCAACGCGGGCGGCCATCCGGGTTAGTATTCCCATCTTGTTTCTTCTTGAACTTGATTTCTTCCCTTGATCTTGATTTCTTCCGTGGGGGCGCGTTAGCGCACCCACTGGGTGTAGTCCCCGAGTTCCGAGCCGGCTGCTGAGCAGGCGGCTTGGAACTTCTTGGAGATTTTGCCTTTGCTGTTTTTGTTCTTACTTTGGTCTTCTATCCATCTTGCAGGACTACCACAACCTTCGAGCGGCCGCCTTCAACTCCCAGGCTTGGGAGCTGACTCAGAAGACCGCCGACCTTACTGAGAGCCGAGGTACGTGACTTGATCTTTATCTCATGTGGGGGCGCGTCAGCGCACCAACTGGGTGTAGTCCCCGAGATTCGGGCCGACTGCTGAGTAGTCGGGTCGGATCTTCCTTGACGACTTCTTATTGTTCTTCTTCTTCTTCCGTTTCTGCAGCGGCCAACGCCAGTCTGAGGGCACAGCTGGGGGAGTCCCAGACTGCTCTTCGTGCCAAGGACGCCGAGCTTGCCGCCTTGGTGCAGGAGCGCGACCGCCTGGTCAAGAAGCTGGCCGACCAGGAGGAAGGCCACAAGACGGCGCTGAAGGCTGCGCAGGATCGCGAAGCCACCCTCCAGGCCGAGTTCAAGACGGAGGCGGCCGGCTGGGCAGAGGCCAGGCAGACTCGCCAACCGCCGGCCGCTCGCTGGAGGAACAGCTCATGGCGATCCAGGCTGGGCTATGGCCAGATCGAGGATCTGGTTGACGGTAAGCCGTCTACCCCTTCGTCGTTTCTTGCCATCTGCCACTTTGGCTTGTTTTCTGATTTTGGTGTTCTTCTCTTCCTTTCTTCTTCGCGCAGAGTATTTCCCTGGCTATTCGACTGCCGCCAACCAGGCCATCGAGGCCCGTCGCCAAGCGAAAAGGCAGGCTGGCTTCAAGATCTCGCCAACCGCCGGCCGCTCGCTGGAGGAACAGCTCATGGCGATCCAGGCTCGCATCCAGCCGGCTCACCGACTGCTCCGCCGGCTTCAGCGTGCCGGGTCACAGGTCTTGGCCGCCTTCTGGCCCGGCCAAGTGGTCCCTCGCACCCCCAGTCGGATTACCGACTGGCTGGAGGTGGCAGTCGGCCGCTTCGAGGCTTGGAAGGCGTCGGCGGCTCGCTCCGGTGCCAGGCGGGCGCTGGAGTTCGTCAAGGCCTGGTATCCCGGCCTGAGCCTGGACCAGCTGGCTACCTGGCGGCAGCAAGCCGACACGGAGCTGGAGCCGGCGCGGCTGGCCATCATTCGGCGGGCTTCGGCGATCGCCGACTATACCGACACCAGCGTCTTCGCCCCCGAGGTAGACGACAATGGAGTCGTCCAGCCGGAGGAGTGGTTCGGGCTGGACCCGGCGTACGGCGAAGACTCGGCGGAGGAGATCGACTCCAGCGACGAGGGTGAAGAAGAGGAGGAGGAAGGTGAAGACGCCGAGCCGGCTGGTGGAGCAGCCGGCCAGCCTCAGCCTGACCGCACCTCCAGCACCACGTCGCGTGCGAGTGCGTCGCCTGCCGTAGGTGGTGGCCAAGCCGAGACCCGCTAGGCGGCCACTCCTTCAGCCGGCGAGGCCGCCTTCACCGACCAGCTCGGCCTTCATGTCGCGCCTCGTCTGCCGCCTTTTGCTTTTCTGCTTTCTTACTCTTTAGAACAATGTTTGGTTATATTCACACAATTCCACCCACTGGGTGTATTCGAAGTTATGTCAGTTGCCGGCCTGTTGGCGGCTTTTATGTATATAACTTATGCATTCGGCCTTTTCCTTGTGCTTTGCTCTTTGTCCTTCTGCTTTTTCCTTTGCCGCCCTCCCTTGGTTGCCGCCTCCCTAGTCAAACAGTTGCTCTGCAATCTGTAGCCGGGGAGTGCCTGGGCGATTGGGGAAGGGGAAGTACTTTGGCTCTGCTGGACTAAAGCTATGTTTTTTAGGAAGCCGGCCAGCCGGCTGCTTTGACAGCCGGCAGGCATATTTGGAGGCCGTCTCTTTGCTATATAGGTTAGTTGTTCCTTAGCCATTTTTCGTGTGGGCGTCCTTTCTGTCTTCTCTCTTGCTAGTCGGACAATCAGTTCTTTGAGCTGCGACTTTCAACAAGAGAGGACTTGGGAGCCGGCGCACTACTTTTCTGACTTTAGGAAAAACTTTCGATATAGCTCAAGGCGGCCAGTCCCCGGGCCGACTAGTCGAACCCGGTGCCGGACAAAAATTCAAAATGTAATAATACATTCATGGATATGACACTCGTCATTCATAGATAAATAAAAGGCAGTCCCCGAGTACTGTTCGGGGGGCCTGTTGGTTTGTACTTAATACAAAAGGGGTAGCGTGATACATACTGCTTTTCAGCTGTAAAATCGTCTTAGGAGGTTTGCGTTCCATGGTCGCTCCGATTCCTTGCCGGAGTCGTCTCTCTTGCGTGCTCTTGGTTTTTGCGCGTCGATCAAGTAGTAGGAGTCGTTGCCGAGTGCCTTGCTGACGACGAAGGGGCCTTCCCAAGGGGCCGAGAGCTTGTGCTGGCCGGCTGTTCGCTGGATCAGCCGGAGCACAAGGTCGCCCTCTTGGAAGGATCTTGGCTTGACCTTGCGGTTGTAGTAGCGGCGCAGCCCTTGCTGGTAGATTGCGGACCGGCTGAGTGCCAACAGCCGGCCTTCTTCCAGTAGGTCCACGCCGTCTTCTCTTGCTTCTTTGGCTTCCTCCTCCGTGTACATGGTGATCCGAGGCGAGTCGAACTCGATGTCTGTTGGGATGACAGCCTCGGCACCGTACACGAGGAAGAATGGGGTGAAGCTGGTTGACTTGTTGGGTGTAGTGCGCAGACTCCAGAGGACAGCCGGCAGCTCTTCGAGCCAGCAGCCGGCCGATCGCTCCAATGGTACAACCAGTCGGGGCTTGATGCCGGAGAGGATGAGTCCATTTGCTCGCTCGACCTGGCCGTTTGACTGCGGGTGGGCAACGGACGCTAAGTCCAGTCGGATGCCCTGCGTCGCGCAGAAACGTGCCAGTGCTCCTTTGGCGAAGTTCGTGCCGTTGTCAGTGATGATGCTGTGCGGCACGCCGTACCGAGTGGTGATGTCGGTGATGAATGTTACGGCAGTCGGCCCATTGAGTTTCTTGATTGGCTTTGCTTCAATCCACTTTGTGAACTTGTCCACAGAAACAAGTAGATGCGTCAGGCCACCGCGGGCTGTCTTGAAAGGGCCCACCATGTCCAGTCCCCAGACGGCAAAAGGCCAAGTGAGGGGAATGGTTTTGAGGGCAGAAGCCGGCAGGTGTTGCTTGGAACTAAAAACTTGACATCCTCTGCAGCTCTTGACTATTTCTTTAGCATCCTCCAAGGCAGTCGGCCAGAAGAAACCATGGCGGAAAGCCTTGGCCACAAGGGATCTTGAGGCTGCGTGGTGGCCGCATTCGCCTTGGTGGATGTCTTTGAGGATTGCCACTCCTTTTTCTGGCTCGACACAACGCTGGAAGACTCCAGTGACGCTGCGTTTCACAAGCTCTCTGTTGATTATTGTGTATGCTGCGGCTCGTCGTTGCACTAGTCTTGCTGAGATCTCGTCAGCCGGCAGCTCTCTGCTGATTAGGAACTTGAGGATGGGCTGGGCCCATGAGGGAGCTGTGACTTCTTCTTCTGTTAATGTGGCCACCATGACTCGAGTGGGTGGGTTGGGTGTTGAATTGGGGTCGGCCACCGCTTCTTGTGTCGTTGCAGTCCCCGGGCCGACTGCCGCAGTCCCCGGGCCGGGTTCTGAAGTCCCCGGGCCGGGTGCCACTACGGCAGTCCCCGGGCCAGTTGTCGAAGTCCCCGTGCCGCCTGCGGGATTTCTCCAGTCGGATCCGGCTGTATCTAGCGCAGGCGGTACGAAGATGGAATTCGACTCTGGAGACGGCTTGATGGACGGCTTGAGGAGGCGCTGGAGGGAGACGCCAGTCGGTATGGCTTGTCGGGTGGAGCCGATCCGTGCTAGGGCATCTGCTTGGTCGTTGTCGGCCCTTGGCACGTGAAGGAACTCGCACCCTTCGAAGTATCCGCTTATCTGCTGGACGAGGAAACGATAGCTCGCCATGTTCGTGTCCTTGGCGTCCCAGTCGCCAGATGATTGCTGGACCACCAAGTCTGAGTCACCGTAGCACAGGATCCGGCGTATGCCGAGTTCTTTGGCTAGCCGGAGCCCATGTACGAGTGCCTCGTACTCGGTGACGTTGTTGGAGGCGGCGAAGTGGATCTGCAGCGTGTACTTGAGCTTGTCGCCTTTGGGAGAGGTGAGGACGATGCCGGCTCCCAAGCCGGTGCGCATCTTGGACCCGTCAAAGTGCATCCACCAATGGGTAGAGTCGAGAGCCGGCGGTAAGTACTGGGTCTCGGCCCAGTCGACGAGGAAGTCGGCCAATGCTTGCGACTTGATGGCGGTGGGGGGTTGATAGAAGATCGTGTAGGGCGCCAAGGCAATGGCCCATTTGGCCACCCGGCCGGATGCATCCCGGCTGCCTATGATCTCGGCGAGCGGGGCGGTGCACACGACCGTGATGGGGTGCTCTTGGAAGTAGGGCTTCAATTTCTTGGCAGCGAAGTACACCCCATAGCACATCTTCTGGTAGTGCGGGTAGTTTTGATTTGAGCTGGATAGTACTTCGCTGAGATAGTAGACCGGCCTCTGGACTAGCTGGGCTCGGCCTTCCTCCGGGCGCTGGACCACAACAACGGTGCTAACGACTCGGCTAGTCGCGGCGATGTAGAGGAGCATGGGCTCCTTCTCAGTCGGCGCAGCCAGGACAGGCGGAGTGGTCAGCATTTTTTTCAACTCATGGAAGGCTTGGTGGGCTTGATCATTCCACTCAAAGTGAGTGGACTTCTTCATGAGTCGGTACAGGGGGAGGGCCTTCTCTCCTAGTCGGCTGATAAAACGGTTCAGGGAGGCTAAGCAGCCAGTGAACTTCTGCACATCTCGCAGCTTGGTGGGAATCTCCATCCTCTCGATGGCCTTGATCTTGATGGGGTTGCACTCAATGCCGCGTTCGGAGACTAGGAAGCCTAGTAGCAGGCCCGCTGGCACTCCGAACACGCACTTCTCGCGGTTGAGCTTGATCTGGAATCGGCGCAAGTTGGCGAATGTTTCTTTCAGATCTTCCAGCAAGGTACCGCGCTTCTCTGTCTTCACCACAATGTCGTCTACGTAGACGTGGGCATTTCTGCCGAGTTGTTTCAAGAGACATTTCTGCATGCAACGCTGAAAAGTGGCACCGGCATTTCTCAAGCCGAATGTCATTGTCAGGTAGCAGAAAGCTCCAAAGGGTGTGATGAAGGCAGTCTTCAGGCGGTCAGCCGGGTCCAACTTGATCTGATGATACCCTGAGTATGCATCCAAAAAACTTAACAGCTCGCATCCGGCCGTGGAGTCTATCACTTGGTCAATCCGCGGCAGAGCAAACAGATCCTTTGGGCAAGCCTTGTTCAAACTCATGTAGTCTATACACATACGCCACTTGTTATTCTTCTTCAGAACCAGAACTGGGTTGGCAAGCCACTCTGGAAAGAACACTTCCATGATAAAGCCGGCGGCAAGGAGCCGGGCTATCTCTTCTCCCACAATTCTTCGCTTCTCTTCAGACAGTCGGCGGAGGGGTTGCTTGACCGGCTTCGCATCAGCTCGGACATGTAATTTGTGCTCGGCGAAATCCTTCGGGACACCCGGCATGTCCTTTGGGGACCATGCAAAGATGTCTCGATTCTCACGGAGGAAGTCGACAAGCTCGCCTTCCTATTTACTGTCCAAATTCACCCCAATCACAGCGAACCTCTTCGGGTTCTCCGGGTCCAGAGGTATCTTCTTCGTCTCTTTGGCAGGCTGGAAGGAGCCCTGCGCATCACAATCCTTGGGGTTGGGGGACAAGGCCGGCTGCTTGCCGGCCATGGCCACAACCCGTTCCAACATCTTCTTCTCTTCTGCCACCACGAGGGACTTGCCAGCCGGCTACTGGCCATGGCACACTCGATGGACTTCTTGTAGTCGCCAGCTACCATGATGATCCCTTTTGAGCTCGGCATCTTCATCTTCAGGTAGGCGTAGTGGGGCACAGCCATGAACTTGGCCAAAGCAGGTCGGCCAAGCAGTGCATGATAGGGGCTCTCCAAATCCACTACCTCGAACCATATTGCTTCCCGGCGAAAATGATCTTTGTCTCCGAAGAGAACATCCATTTTGATCTTGCCGATTGGAGAGCAAGATAGGCCGGGTACGATACCATGGAAGACGGTGCGGCTCGGCATGAGCTGCTTTGCTTTGATGTTCAGCTTCTCCATGGTATCGCGGTACAGTATGTTGATACTGCTACCGCCGTCTATCAGGACGCGGGAAAACCTGGCAGCTCGCCTCTCCGTTGCGAGGGTGACGTCCAAGACCATTGCATAGGAGCCAGGCGAAGGCATCACCTCTGGGTGGTCGCCCTGGCTCCAGCTGATTTGCTTTTCTGACCAGTGCATGAACTCGGCGGTGCTAGAGGTGACTGCGTTCACTTCTAGGTGCTGCCGGCGCCGACTGCGCTTGTCGTCGGCTTGACTGGTGAAAACGACGTAGGCGGCGTGCTCTTCGGGAAATTCGTCTTGGATGGCGCCGACTGCCGGCCAAGCCGCCGGCTGCTGGGGGGCTGGAGGCGGCGGGCCGGGAGGCGGTGGCGGCAACATCCCTTCGCCCTTGGTGATGCGGGTGAGCCAGTGGCATTTCCGTGTTGTGTGGTTGGACGGCTTCGCGCCGCTGTGGAACTTGCAAGGGGCGTCGAGTGCTTGCTCGTAGGAGAAAGAGGGCTGCCAGGGCGGCCGGCCACCCTTCTTCTTGGGAGCGGGCCGCTCTTTGGGCTGCTCGTCTTCAACTGTGGCCACCTGCCGACTGGAGGAAGTCGGCATGGGGCCCTTGTGCTTGTGGTCGTTCTGGTAGGGGCGCCGATTAGGGTCGCCAGCCGGTGTCTTGGGAGCCGGAGCAATTACTTTCCCCGAGGCATCTACTCGCAGCTCGGTCTTCATCGAGGAGTCGGCGGTGGCGTACTTGTCGATGGTGACCAGCAACTCATCGAGGGTAGCCGGCTCGTCGCAGAGGAGTCGGTGCTTGAGGAGGGTGCCCTCTCGGCACCCGGCAGTGAAGTACTCGATGGCCTGGACCTCGTGCACTCCCTCGCAGGAGTTGCGGAGCTCGGCCCATCGCGTGAGGTAGTCGCGGGTCGACTCGTTGGGCCCCTGGACGCAGAGGGAGAGCTGGCGAGGCTTGGGAGGCCGCTTGTAGGTGCTGGTGAAGTTGCGGACGAAGACTTCGGTGAAGTCCAGCCAACTGTTGATGCTGTAAGGCTTGAGGCTGTTGAGCCATGTGCGTGCCGTGCCTTGCAGCATGAGGGGGACATACTTCACGGCGACGCGCCGATTGCCGTTGGCTATGCTGACGGCCGTGGAGTAGTCGATGAGCCAATATTCCGGCTTCACTGAGCCGTTGTACTTGGGCGTGTCTCTAGGGAGCAAGAACCCTTTGGGGAAGGGCTCGTCGCGGATGCGGGGGCCAAAACATGGCGGGCCGACATCGTCTTCTTCTTCTAACGCCAAGGATCGGGCAAGGCGGTCGATCCTGTGGCGGGCGTCACTCTCGCCGACACCTTCTCGGTGGCCGAGTCGGTCGCCAAGAGTCGGGTGTGTGATGGGCGGCGGAGTGAGGCATCTTTCTCTTCGAGGCGGGGGAGGAGGCAGGTTTCCTTGGTGCTCTACTGCTCGAGGGTGGCCCTCCGCGTCGCGCTCGATGGTGATGCGAGTCCGGCTGCCGCTGGCAGCCGGCTCCTTGTCTTTCTTCTGGCGCGCGCCGCTCGCAGTCGGCGAGCGGGACGTCGCGGCGTGCTCCCGGCGTGGGGGATGACTATCAGCACGGGCGCCGGCTTCGTGCCGCTCTGCAGCCGTGTCGATCAGCTGCTGGATCCGTCTTGTCATGTAGGGGAGCTCGTCGGCTCCCAGCCCATTGAGCTCCTCTGCAGCCGCCTGAGCGGCTCGCAGATTCTCGAGCGGGGTGGCATAGACGGGGCGATCTGCGCCCAGCATGCTGGCAACGGCCGCGCCGCGCTTCTGGACGAAGCCGGCTCGGCTCGGGCCGCTAGGCGGCGGCGTGCCAAAGGCGGCGCGGTCGACTTCGCGCTGGTGGGCCTCGGTGAGGCGTCTCATCGAGGCTATCATCTGGCCCTCCGCGATGAGGGCAAGGCGGCGTGCCTCCAGGGTCTCGGCGTCGGCGTCGGCCGGGATGGGGACGGAGAGGTCGTGCATCGCCGCTCGCTGAGCGTCGTGGGCATTCTCGCCCGAGTTGGAGACGTGGCTGATGACCAGCACTTCGGTGACAGCGCTGCTGCCGCTGTCAGCTCGAGGAAGGGGGTCGTCAAAGACCACCACGTCGGAGGGGTAGGCGTCAAGCGATGCGGTGTCGGAGTCGACGAGCATCGGGTCGGTGGAGTCGACCGACTCCACATCTGCAGCAGGCTCGCTGGAGACGTGAAGCTGGTCGAGGAGGCTGACCAGGCGGCTCTCGGGGTAGTCGGTGCCTGCGTTGCACGCAGGCTCGTCGGAGATGCGAGTCTCGCCGAGCAGATCGGCGAGGCAGCTCGCTGCGCAGGCGTCGTCGACGCCTTGCTGCGCGTCGAGGCAAACGCCATCGGGCGCAGCAGGCTGGCTGCGCTCGCGGGGGAGGAAGAGGGTTCCCGTCCAGAATAGGTCTCCGAACGACGGTGCACCTCGCCCCACGGTGGGCGCCAAATGTCGGGTGGTTGGTGTGACATATGCCAAGGGATGGCTTATCATTGTGGGAGCCAATAAAACGTCGCCGGTGCCTGGAAACGGGATGAGGCGAAGACATGCACGCCGGCGGATCTTACCCAGGTTCGGGGCTCTCCGAGGAGATAACACCCCTAGTCTGCTCTGCGGGGTCTCCGCATGATCACTAGATCGATGAAAGGTAGCTACAATCGCTCCTAGAGCTGTTGAGGTCGAGGGAGAAGAAGAACAAGACTAGCTCTTGCTTCTCTCTGTCTATGGTGTGTGCGCTATGCTTAGGAGGCAACTCTATGCTCAGAGGCCAACTATGCTTAGCCGCGAACCCTTTGCATGGGTGCTCCCGGGGGTTTATATAGGCCTACCCCCGGGGGTACAATGGTAATCCGACTGGGCGCTGGTCCCAGTCGTCAGTGTCTACGCTCGCCGGCTTCTCCGCCGGCTGCTGGGTCCCGCCGGCTGGTGGGTCCCGTCGGCTGCCGGCTACTTAGTCGACAGGCCGGCCCCACCGCCTAGGGTCTTGTCGGCGGCTGCTTACTGTAGCCTCGCCTGTGATGACGAGGGCTGTGTCGAGGTAAGCGTGGCTACAGTGGGCCGCCTTGGGGGCTATCACTGTAGCCTTACCTCATCTTGTCTCCTTAATGGGGCTCCTGCTTCAAGGAAGGGAGTAGCCGGCTTCTGGAGGCCGGCTATGCTCTTGGCCGACTGGGAAAGGCCGGGCCGCCTTCACGCCTCTCTCTGGCTGATGGGGCCCGCAGTCCTTGGGCCGTACAGGAGTTGGTCGTGGATGACGTCGAGGCTAGCATGGCTACAGTGCCGAGCCGCACGGGAGACGGCCGTCCCGTACGGCCCCCTGTAGCCATGCCCGCCTCGGGCTACGGGGGTAGTGGGCCGCACTGTGGCCACACCCCGTCGTGTCGCCGTTGTGTGGGAACAGCTTTGGTGGTTGTGGTCTCGGCCGGCTGCTAGGAGCCGGCGTCCTTCTTGCCGACTTCTTGGAGTCGGCCACCCCGTAGTCGTCCTGGGGAGAGGTTGCTCGAGGCTGGGTCGCCTTCCGGGAGTCGGCTTCAGAGATAGCCGGCTAGGGAAGGCGGTCCAAATGCTTGGAGTGCTTGAAGGCCCAAAGGCCTGATAATTTTTCTGAAGAACCAGGGGTAGTCGGTTGGGCTACCCGTGGCCATTTACTCCGACAACCGGAGAGAGTCCGGATAGGCGGACACACATTATCATAACCATAGGCTAGCTTCTAGGGTTTAGCCTCTACGATCTCGTGGTAGATCAACTCTTGTAATACTCATATTCATCAAGATCAATCAAGCAGGAAGTAGGGTATTACCTCCATAGAGAGGGCCCGAACCTGGGTAAACATCGTGTCCCCCGTCTCATGTTACCATCGACCTTAGACGCACAATTTGGGACCCCCTACCCGAGATCCACCGGTTTTGACACCGACACCCCTCATCAAACCGCTTGTTGATGCGGACGAGATCCTCATCGGCCAGCTCCAGCTTCTGCTTGAGTTCAGATACTTCGGCGGCCTGGGCGATCGCCGCTAACAGTGAAGCCTGTTTATCAAAATAGACAAGTACGTTATCTCCTGCAAAAATTACTTGATCCTCTGTTCGGCCTTCTTTTCAAATGCCGAAAAGAGTCTCAGGGGCTACTATCTATACACAGGCACATCTTTTGCTATGCAAAGCAGCTAAGAATATTACATCGCATACCTCAAAGCCTGTTAATAGGCTGGTGAAGGCTTCATTCAGCCCGCTTTTGGCAGACGGAACCTTCTCAACCACCGTACCCATTAGGGTAAGGTGCTCCTCCACGACGGAAGCACGTTGCAGTGCATCCACCAGAGGGTTCGGCGCCTTCGGATTAGTGGAGGGCACCGTCAGAGTGTGCGCTCCCCCCTCCTTTAAAGGGGGTTGCTCACTCGATTCCGGAGCCACATGGGTCTTCGAAATGGTGTTCGGCTGGGGGAAAGACTGGTCAGGGCCCCCGTCATCAGTCTTATTGGGGGTTGTTCCCCCCATGTTCTTGGCAGCCGGGGCATTACCCTCTGGCGCCGTCTTGGTGGCCTTCCGCATCTCTCCGTGGCCCGGGGAGGTCCTTTGGGACAACACCTCGGTGTCATCCGCGGTGGGTGGCAGAGAGGCTCACGGAGGCCTCTCGCTCTCCACCATCTCCGGCACCAGAGAGTTTCCCGAAGATGATGATAGTTGGGGGTGACCACGGGCCGGACTGAAACACATAATGATATGTTATCCTACAATTTGTAAAAGACTGGATATATGTACAATATCTTTGAATGCTTACGATTCGGCCAGGGGCTTTGCCCTGGGGTGCTGCTGGGGGATGGCATCGACATCCGAATCCGAGCCATCCGGGAGGGATATCTTTCCCCTTTTGGATGGCTCCGCCTCTAGGTCTACGGAGGCCGCCATTTTCTTCTTCCTCCCCTTAAGGGGAGAATTGCTCTCTTCCTCCTCCTTCTCTTCGTCTTCATCTCCCTCGTGGGAGGAGAGAACTTTGGTCTCTCCGGACACGGCGTCCGAAGTAACTTTACGGCGGAGGCCATCCTTGGCCTCCTTGCCCTTCTTCTTGGCCTTCTTCTCCGGCGCCTGGTACGGCGCCGAAACCAGCATCCTCGTTAGCAGAGGATCAGCTGGGTTTTTAGGCAGCGGAGCCGGACACTTGATCCGCTCCGCCTTCTTTGGTCAGCCCTGATTAAAGGATGGAAGTCTCGTCATACCCCTTTGATTTGTGAAATAAGTTATGTTCGGAAACTAAACACTTACCGGGGTGGCCGGATGAGCGCAGTCGAGGCCGATGTCGTCAGTCATCTCCGGCCACGACTTCTGGTCCTTGAAGAGTAGCTTCCAGATCTCTTCGTGTGTCGTGTCGAAGAATCGCTGCAGGGTCCGTGGCCCTTCCGAATTGAACTCCCAAATGTGGAGAGGCTGGCGTTGGCATGGGAGGATCCGGCGGAAGAGCATCACCTGAATCACATCGGTGAGACTGGTGTCCTTCTCTATGATATTTTTGATGCGCTTTTGCAGCATCATCACTTTGTCTGTTGACCCCCGGTCCATACCCTTGTTGGTCCACGACACGAGCCGCATTGGGGGTCCGAAACTGAACTCAGGAGTGGCCACCCAGTTGGCGTCGCGAGGTTCGGTGATGTAGAACCACTCCTGCTGCCATATCTTGACAGTCTCCACGAAGGCCCCTTTGGGCCAGGTGACGTTGGGGAGCTTGCTTACCATGGCACCTCCGCAGTCTGCGTGCTGCCTATCAACCACCTTCGGCTTCACATTGAAGACTTTGAGCCATAGGCCAATGTGGGGGGGATGCGAAGGAGAGCCTCGCACACTACGATGAATGCCGAGATGTGGAGGAAGGAGTTTGGGGCTACATCATGGAAATCTAGCCTGTAATAGAACATGAGGCCGCAGAGAAAACGGTGAAGTGGAAACCCTAGTCCGCAGAGGAAGTGGGGAATAAACACCACTCTCTCGCCGGCCTCCGGAGCGGGGATGGTATGCTTTTTGACAGGAAGCCTGTGTGTGACGTCCGCAGCTCGGTACCCCGCCTCCCGGAGTTCCTTGATGTCCTTCTTCGTAACGGAGGAGGCCACCCACTTGCCTTGAGAGCCAGATCCGGACATGGCTGAAGTGTTTGGGGGTGATGGAAAAGATCGAAACTCGGGCGCTGGAGCTCGAGGATGGGAAGTAGAGGAAGGAAGAAGGCGTGGGTTAAAAAGATGGATCTTTGTCCACTTATATAGGCAGTGAATATCAAGCGCCCCCACAAGCCTTAAAACTCGCCTGTTCGCAAGGGGTCGTGCGAACGGCACGGCTGGATTACCCAAACCCGTATTGATGAGAATCCCGCAATAAGGGGACACGATCTCTGCTTTGACAAGACGTGTCTGTCGTGGATTAGTCACGGCAGATGTCCTAGTGTGAGGACTTATTCGTGAGGCCAACGCATCTATGTGGTAGCTTGAGAGGGTTTGAGCGGAATCGAGAAACGCAACCTAAGACAAGGGTTTAGACAGCTTCGAGCCCCGGGAAACATCATCCGGTACCAACCCTACATGCTGTTTGTGGCTAGGTCTCATTATCATCACGAGGGAGTCGCCGTAAACCGGCTCTCCTAGTTATGGCTAACCCTTAAGATTATTTTCCTCCCCCTCCTTGGGGTGCCCTACCCCTCCTTATATAATTTCAAGGGGCGGGTGACATGTAGAGTCCAACTCGGATTAAGACTTAAACTATTCTGACTTCTCTTCATGGGCTTCTTGACGTCTCGGGCTTACTAACCTCAGGCGACTTTGTCTGCCGGGTTATGACTGTCTGCCGGGTTATGACTATCTGCCGGTTTATGATGGTCTGCCGGTTTATGATGGTCTGCCGGTTTATGATGGTCTGCCGGGTTATCATCCAACTTAACACCTGCCGGGTTATCATCCGACTTAACACTTGCCGGGTTATCATCTGACCTAACACCTGCCGGGTTATCATCTGACTTAACACCTGCTGGGTTATCATCTGACATTAACACCTGCCGGTTTACCAAGTCCCAGCCGGGTTATAACACCGGCCGGGTCATACCGCGGGGTATATCCCCGACATTAGCCCCCAGTTTAATTTGGATTTATACATGTTAAACTGATCCTGATCATCCTTAAATCCTTGTCATTTCCTTCTTCTAGAAAATCCGGGTCAATAGGCCAACTTGATAATCAATTTGCTGACATTGGTTTGTCACAGAAATATTGTGAAGAATAACTCCTTTGACTCAGCTCCCAATGCTTAACAAACAAATATTGGTCCTTGAAATACTCATCTGATCTTCAGCCGGTTTAAGGATGTATAACTTGCCGGTTTATCATTGCCAAAATTGCCGGTTTATAAATATTGATGGCACCGGGTCATAATTGTAGTTAACATCAAGCTTGAAAATATACCTCTTATATGCCTATCACTTGTAGCCCCCAAGTCTTAAGAAGGTAGCGTAGCAACACCTTAAGACTTGCTTCAATATAAATGTCACAACCTTGAAGAAATCCGATTTGTTCATCTCAGTCACTAGTCATAAACTGAGTGTTCCACATATGTAGCCCCCAAGTGCCGGGTTGCCATGCTTGCAGTAACCGGGGACTTGTAATTGCCTTATGCTCATAAAAAATTCAACGAATGTAGCGCCCAAGGGCCGGGTCGTTATGCAATAAGGAAATAGGGACTTTATAGATATGATCATGTAGACTTGAACAACAACGTGTAGCCCCCAAGGACAGGCTCAGTAAGATAATAGTGAGCTGGGACTTTATATATACTTCTTTGAAAATAACATCATATGATGTGACCCACATCACGGGGTTTGAACCCACGTCCACAAGGTTAAGAGCTTTGTGCTTTACCAACTGAGCAATGAACCTTTCAATATAATGGATAAAGGCTTGTGTACCTTGAATTTTGACAGGAGCAATTGGTAGCCCCCAAGGGCCGGCTCATTATGATGTGATGAGTCGGGTCTTCGATGAGGTGAGCAAAAAGACTTTGCATTAGCCCCCAAGTGCCATGGTACATCCTGGCAGTGACATAGGACTTGCATATTTGATGTAATTCTCAACTTGAATAATGTAGCCCCCAAGTCCCGGGTCGTAAGCCTGCAGCGACTCGGGACTATTCCTTTCATTATAGAATAAATCTTATCCATTGATAAAATAATAGCCATTGCACTAAAGCGACTTTAAAAACCTCAATCATAATACTGGTTATTGATAACCATAATAAAGATCCAGCCATATTGGCTATTAAAGATTTGAATAATATACTCCAATGATTTATAAGCGCATGATTCAAATGGCGCAATCCCAATATATACTGGCGACTTAACGTCCAAAGCCAGACCGGGTTAATAAACAGCGTATAATGATCTTATCTCATACTGGCGACTTATAGTCAAAAGCCAGATCGGGTTAATAAACCCCGGTTTATGTTATACTGGCAACTTGTAGTCAAAAAATCAGACCGGTTTAATAAACGCCGGTTTATCATAAAACCTTATCCAACAAGAAAAAGTTTGACAAATAAAAGCATATAAAAACTTGTAGTCGAGGCTTTTCATGGGCTGCCAGGCCCAAAATCAAGGCTTTTCATGAGCTGCCAGGCTACTGAGTTGTACCATTTCACAAAGCCTTTTAAGACGGACCTCACATTAACCAATCGTCGTTTTAACTTTGACAAGTTCAGGGTCTGTTTCAGATTGACTTGCCAAACGTTCGGCGGGCATACCAGGATTACCTGGGCAGAGTGACTTACTTAAAAAAGGCAGGATAACCCGGGGTTTTAGGTGAATACACCTGGCTTCCAAGCCTGGCTTGATAGCCTATTACAAGGGTCCTTAAAACTTTTGTTTGCTGTGCAAGACAAAAGCCCCCAGGTAACATTGTGAGCTATGCTCAAGGGGTACCTATGTTTGAGTGGCGCTTTAGCAACACTCTCTTTGGTCCCTGTAACTTAGGTGACAAGCCCCCAAGTGATTTCCCTAGTGGCCTTACGCTGATCAAGAGGTGTAGCTATGGTTCAAATACGACCAAGCCCCCAAGTGATTTCCCTGGTGGCCTTGCCGATCAAGAGGTGTAGCTATGGTTCGAATACGACCAAGCCCCCAAGTGATTTCCCTGGTGGCCTTGCGCCGATCAAGAGGTGTAGCTATGGTTCGAATACGACCAAGCCCACAAGTGATATTGTGAGCTAGGCTCAAGGGGCACCTATGTTTGAGTTGTGCTTTTGCAACAGACTCTCTTTGGTCCCTTTAATTTTTCCTGAGAACTCGAACTTGCGAGAGATTATTCTTTTGAACTGGAAATTCTTAAACCAGATACTGAGAGATTCAAAGCTTTGTGAGAGACAAATTTACCTTGAACCAGATTTTAAACCGGAATATTTTGACGGCCTTTAAAGTTTCATCAACATAACAGCAGCCTCCGGGATCGGGTTATTTTTCCCTCCAATGACCCGGAGTTCTTGAATCCACTGAAACCGGTAAGACTTGCTGAGTCATGTCATCATAGCCCCCAAGTCTCAAGGCGGCTCGAGGAGTTGGCTTGAGATGTTCCATATTTAACCGTGATATAAACCGGTATGAGTCATTCAATAGCTCAGTGACATAATAGTCCCTTTTGCAGTAGGACACCTATCCTGCATTAGAGAACTTGCAAGCCAAAGTAATTGCTCTTTTAAAGAAAGCAATATGTAATATAAAATATACTGGATGGATTTCACCTGATATGCCAGGCCAGAAATTATCCACCGCAGAACTGATGATCTCCACGGTGAAGCTGAAATCAATCACGACCGAGTCGGCCGCGACAACAGACAAATGAGTCGGCCATGGCATTGTAATCCGGTGCGGACGGGCAAGTTGTCTTCCACGTTGTAAGCCGGCGCGGACGCGTGAACCGACCGCGAGGGCGGATGGGTGAGTCGTCCGTGGCGTTGTAAGGCGGCGCAGACGGGTGAGTCGGCCGGTGGATTGATGTAAACTGGACCGACACACGTGTCCGTGAAACCGCGCGGCACAGCCGAACGTGCATCCGCGGAATAACACCATCCCCCTTTTTTAATAGTCGTCAATAGCAAAGGTCACCGGGTGGCCGTGGCAGCTCAACAGTAGCAGAGGCCGGGTCGAAGTGGCTTGGAAGCAACGATTTGGAACGGCAGCCAGTTTACAGGTTTGCCCATGCATGTCCTTTGTCATCCGTACACGCATGTACAAGCTGACTACTGTCTTTTATTTTGATAGCATTTTTCTCTCTTTCTGACTTTGAGCTCTGGCAATTTGTACAAGTACTAGCATCATCCGGCTCATGTCCTTCGTAAGCCGTTCCAAACGTTAAAGGTAGCTAATCACGGGATGGCTCACAGTGCGACTGGCGGTTTGTGGAGCTCGGAACAGAAGCCAGGCATAACCCGGCAGGGGCAGCTCCAGGCGATTCAGAGCATCAGCGGAGCGAGGCAGGCCCAGGCAGCGGGGCAAGTCTGTGGCGGTTCGGCAGTGGCTCGAGGTACAGACGACAGAGGCAGTAACGCGGGTGCGCAGAAGAAGCGGGCGAGTTAAAGCAGGCCGTGGTGACATGCCGCGTTGTGTGGCGGCAGCGAAGAGCCATGGCGGAGGAAGAAGCTCGGGGCCGTCGGCTTGAGGCCGCAACGGCAGAACGGCGCGCCGGCCATAGTAGAACTGCGGTTGCAAAGGCGAGGTGGGTCGCGGACTGGCGGGTTTGGAGGTGGCAGCTCGAGGGCGCCGGTTTAAAGCAGCAAGGACGGGTCGTGGAGGCTGCTCCAAATGCGGCCGTGTAAGTGGAGTAAGGGCGCTCCGGCGGGTCAAAGGGGCGCCTCCGCGACGACGCCGGGTTAAAGAGGCATGGCGAAGTGGTGCTGGCAGCTCAACCGCGGTGGAGACTTGACGGCCGTGGCCGGTTCAACGCGACCGGCGCAGAAGAGGACCCGCGAGGCGAGTCAACGTATAGCAACAGTTTAAGAGGCCGGTTTGAAGGCGGACCGGTGGCTTGGCCCTGCAGGACGAGCGACCCGGCACGGAGACTCGCGCAGAATTGGAGGGTCGACGACCGCGATGACGGCACCGGCGGGTCGACAGACGCTGGCTGATGTTTAAATGCTGATTGAGACGCCTGTTGATGTTTGTAGCACCCGGCGACCATGGGTGTGGATGTAGTAGCTTGCCTAAAGCAGCGTGGGTAATATTTTTCCTTGGGATCCCACGTGGAGTATTTGATGGCTGCCGGTTCCTCGACGGCTTTAACTGATTTGACTGTGGTCAAAGATACAATATTATTTAGCTTGATGGAAGTTGAATTGCCAAGTTCCTTGATCGCTTTGGCGTGTGACTGCTGCTGCCCTCTTGTTTTTTTACTCTGATCTGGTAGTATTCCTGGTGTTTACGTAGCCAATGTACGTAGAACAAAAAACTGAACTAGCAGACTACTTTCACATGGAAGCAGTACTAGTTGTCAAATCAGCCTTGAGTTTTACGTAGTAGGAACCGCACTGCTGGTTGGTAGTAGTAGTGTATCTAGCAATCAATCAAATCACCTTGGAATTGCTTCAGCGGTCGCTGACGGCTTGGTTTGATCTCGGGGGCCCCAGCAGCAACTCGGCGGCTTGAAGCAGTAGTAGAAGAAATAGCAGACGATGTGACAGCGACAACGGTTTCAGAGTCCAAGCCGAAAATAGAGTCCTTGGGCGACTTAGAGTCCAAGTCGGAAACCGATTTAAGAATTTCCGGTTCAAGGCATCCACGTCGGTCCAGGCATCCACGCCGGTCCAGGCCAGGTCTAGGCAGGAGGCCAGAATTTAATGAATCACCTCGAAACCTTAAAGCAGATATTGAGGGGTGGAGTGGTTACGGAGGTGGCGGCTTAGGCAAAACGGCCACCGTAAAAAATTTCATGTTCATCTCAGTGTAATACGTCGTTCCAACCACCCGTCGACGATGTAGATCCTTGCGTGCTGACTGACCCAGCTGTTGAATTCGATGCTGACGCAGATCCTTGCAAACCGACGCTTTTTATCTAGAAAACCACGAACTTCTCGATCCCTTAGAGAAATCCCTTCAAGAACTCAACACCACCGTGCGAGGCCCCACAGTGGGCGCCAACTGTCGTGGATTTTTCACGGCAGATGTCCTAGTGTGAGGACTTAGTCGTGAGGCCAACTTCATCTATGTGGTAGCTTGATATGGGTTGAGCGGAATCGAGAAACGCAACATAAGACAAGGGTTTAGACAGCTTCGGGCCCCGGGAAACATCATCCGGTAACAACCCTACATGCTGTTTGTGGCTAGGTCTCATTATCATCACGAGGGAGTCGCCGTAAACCAGCTCTCCTAGTTATGGCTAAGCCTTAAGATTATTTTCCTCCCCCTCCTTGGGGTGCCCTGCCCCTCCTTATATAAGTTGAAGGGGCGGGTTACATGTAGAGTCCAACTCGGATTAAGACTTAAACTATTCTGAGTTCTCTTCATGGGCTTCACAACGTCTCGGGCTTACTAAACCCAGGTGACTCTGTCTGCCGGGTTATGACTGTCTGCCGGGTTATGATGTTCTGCCGGTTTATGATGGTCTGCCTGTTTATGATGGTCTGCTGGTTTATGATGGTCTTCCGGGTTATCATCTGACTTAACACCTGCCGGGTTATCATTTGACTTAACACCTACCGGGTTATCATCTGACTTAACACCTGCCGGGTTATCATTTGACTTAACACCTACCGGGTTATCATCTGACTTAACACCTGCCGGGTTATCATCTGACTTAACACCTGCCGGGTTATCATCTGACTTAACACCTGCTGGGTTATCATCTGACTTAACACCTGCCGGGTTATCATCTGACTTTAACACCTGCTGGTTTACCAAGTCCCTGCCGGGTTATAACTCCGGTCGGGTCATACCGCGGGGTATATCCCCGATAGTGTCAATGGAGGCCGCGCCTCAAAACGCGAAGCGGGAGGCCAGAAAAACGGTTCGAAATAATAAAGGCCAAACGTAATGTTTCGCCAAAAAAGTTATCAGTGGACATACCTTATTTTCATTAGATATTGTGCCCTTGTGGTTGAGGGTTGTAACTATTATACAGAGCCGGATACAGTTCACTTGTTCAAAAGATTGCTTTGAAGTATTCTAAGGAGGAACCCGGCTTGCAATGCCGAAGATAATCTACACGCCGAGCACATCGTCATTGAAGACTGGTCCAGGTGCTACTGAGGGAGTCCTGGATTACGGGGTCCTCGGGCGTCCGGGCTATGCGACACGGGCCGGACTGATGGGCCATAAAGATACAAGATAGAAGGCCTTCCACCGTGTCCGGATGGGACTCTCCTTTGCGTGGATGGCAAGCTTGATGTCCGGATGTGTAGTTTCCTTTCTCTGTAAACCGACTCTGTACAACCCTAGGCCCCTCCGGTGTCTATATAAACCAGAGGGTTTAGTCCATAGAGGCTATCACAAATCATATAGGCTAGACATCTAGGGTTTAGCCATTACGATCTCAAGGTAGATCAACTCTTGTAACCCCTATACTCATCAAAGTCAATCAAGCAGGAAGTAGGGTATTACCTCCATCAAGAGGGCCTGAACATGGGTAAACATCGTGTCCCCTTTGTCTCCTGTTACCTACGATCCTCAGACGCACAGTTCGGGACCCCCTACCCGAGATCGGCCGGTTTTGGCACCGACAACCACCTTTGGTGGTGGTGTATCAAGTCCATGTATTTCTTCAATAGGCGGTAAATTTTTAACATGCTCGGCTTCAATACCTTTTTCTTTCGTACTTTTCTTTGCCTCTTGCACATCTTCAGGACTGAGATATAAGATACCCCTCTTCTTTGGAGTGGGTTTAAGCGGTGGTTCAGGAAGAGTCCAATCGTCAAAAATTCTTCAATATATTATTCAATAATTCCTCAGCTTGTTCAAGAGTTCATTCCCTGAAAACACAACCAGCACAACTATCTAGGAAGTCCCTATAGAAGCATCGGTTAGTCCATTATAGAAGATATCAAGTATTTCATTTTTCTTAAGAGGATGATCAGGCAAAGCATTAAGCAATTGGAGAAGCCTCCCCCGATGCAACAAACCCTGGGTTGTTGCCCAGACTGTGCAGAGGCACAGGACCAAGAATGAAGCACCAGCCCAAGCCAGAGTACATGAACCCGATAAGTTGAAAGGTCCAACATGCAGATCGGAAGGACCAAGGACAAGCCAAGGAAGCAAGATATCGTGATGAGAAAAGCCTCCCTTGCCGGGCAGGCGAGCCCGGCAAGGGGCGAGGCCACCCCCAGAAGCAGGCAACCAAGGTACCCCGGCACAGCCTGCCGGGGCTCACCCACATCGTCGATCACTGCGGTGTCAAGCCGCAAAGTGATTAAGTGGCAGCAATTCGCCACATGGCAGCTATTTCCTACAGGAGAAACCCACAGATGACACCCATCCTGCGACGTGCCAAGAACAGGCGCGGAGCTGGCAAGATAGCCCGGCAAGCCTTGCCGGGCAACCAACGATGTGACGTAAAGCGGTGCATTTAATGCGCCCTGTCAGCCTGTAGAGTTAGGTATGATAACACTGTTTGCTATCTTATCAGTGCATAATGACTACTTTGCCACTGTGGTTACCCCTTGATCTATAAAAGGAGGCTCATGGCAACCGTAGAAAGGGTTAGGAGATTGGATAACTCACACCCCCATACGCGCGCAACCACTGCTGCCTGAGGCAACCCCTGCCGGGCAAGTGTACTGCGCACCACCACCATCTTTTCTACCATCAATCCACCAAAGCAGGACTAGGGTTTTACGCCTCACAGCGGCCCGAACCTGGGTAAGTTGCATGTGTGATCCCTGCCGCGCTGCCCAACGTTGGTATGCTCTTTGTGCAACGCGTCGCCCCCTGCCGAACCAGCAAGGGACCCCCTGGTCCCATAGGTGGCCGTGGTTTACCTTGACATCTTTGTCGCGCCAGGTAGGGGGCTCACTTACGCAAACCTGAAGGCGTACGCAGCGCATCGACTTCATCACCATCGTCATCTTCAACGGCGCCATCGACCATGGCGCCCAAGAAGAAGCCTGGTCCTTCAGCTCACCCATCCAGCTCGAAGGTTCCGCCGCCCGTGGCCTACAACACTGCGGGAGGTGCGGAGGCGCACGAGGATGCGGATGCTGCTGGGGAAGTGGTCGGAATAGGCGACACCATCACTCTTTCCCGCGCGGCCGGTGCAGGAGCAGGAGGTGCCGGAGGAGAGCAGCCTCAACAACACCCCGACGGTCACACTCCCCAAGGTACGGGCAAGGGGGTCACCCCATCTGCGCCCCTCTCCCCCACCAACGGGCACAGCCGCAGCAACGGCGCTCGGACCAGGGCAAACTGCCGCCCTCCGACCGCCCCCACTGCGGGTGCGCTCGCGGCGCGTGCACCTCCCTCGGGACGGGCCGATCAAGACGCTGCGCCCGACGGAGCCGCTGGCCCTCACGCGCTTTCACCGCACCATGTCCAGGTGGTTGCCCCGCCGCGACAGCAGGGGCACAGCATTACTGCCCCTGGCACCGTCAGGAGCCGAGCGATGGTATGATCGACTTCATCGACATCCATGCCAAGTACAGCTTCAGAGGCCATGGCGCGAGCTCAGCTGCTGTTGAGATTTCCGCCAGCGGCGTAACAGATGGACGAATGGCGTGCCACCATCCCAAGTTTGCTCGGTTTCACCGAAGTTGGGGGCTAACGGCGAGCTGGTCCGCCGCGACCTCCCCAAGCGACAGCAACAGCTCTTGCTGCTGACCGCACGGAAGGGGCCATCCCCACGGTGCAATCCCCATCGCGATAGTCCGCGCGAGCGCATCGGAATCAAGACCCCGACGACGTCTCGATGGCCTCTTCTGACCCTTGAGCACGTCCAAGCCAATGTCGAGCTCCGGAGGATAGGCGGAGGGGAGATGCGCGTGTCGTCGAGCAGCACCGCGACGACCCCCGCCGGACCGACGAGTACGACGGCCTCAACGTCGACGAGCCTGCGCTCGGTGTTGGCGGGTGCCTACCGTTTGAGGTTGGCTGCCCTGCCTTTACATGAGAGCTCCGGGAAGTCCGTTGTCCGTTGAAAGGATCGAGAAGAGGTGTCTGGAGGGGGGTGAATAGACTCTAAGTAAGAAAAGTTACAGTTTTTAATCTCTTTAAGTTGAAGTGGAGTTTTGGCACAAGTTTTAACATTCACAATACATATCAAGCAAGCATGACAAGAGTATATGAGCAGCAGAAAGTAAAGCATGCAAATTGCAAGAATGTAAAGGGATGGGATTGGAGTGTGCAAATGCAATTCGGAGACACGGAGTTTTTTTATCCGTGGTTCCGATAGGTGGTGCTATCGTACATCCACGTTGATGGAGACTTCAACCCACGAAGGGTAACGGTTGCGCGAGTCCACGGAGGGCTCCACCCATGAAGGGTCCACGAAGAAGCAACCTTGTCTATCCCACCAAGGCCGTCGCCCACGAAGGACTTGCCTCACTCGGGTAGATCTTCACGAAGTAGGCGATCTCCTTGCCCTTACAAACTCCTTGGTTCAACTCCACAATCTTGACGGAGGCTCCCAAGTGACACCTAACCAATCTAGGAGACACCACTCTCCAAGAGGTAATAAATGGTGTGTTGATGCTGAACTCCTTGCTCTTGTGCTTCAAATGATAGTCTCCCCAACACTCAACTCTCTCTCACAGTATTTGGATTTGGTGGAAAGAAGATTTGAGTGGAAAGCAACTTGGGGAAGGCTAGAGATCAAGATTTATGTGGTAGGAATGGAATATCTTGACCTCAACACAAGTGTAGGTGGTTCTCTCTCAGAAAATGTATGTTGGAAGTGTAGGCATGTTCTGATGGCTCTCTCTACGAATGAAGAGTGGGTGGAGGGGCATATATAGCCTCCACACAAAATGTAACCGTTACACACAATTTACCAAACTCGATGGGACCGAATCGTGAAACTCGGTCAGACTGATTTAGTTCATAATGTGACCGTTAGGCATTTCGGTGGAACCGATATGATCAACTGGGTAGGACCGATGTGCTAGGGTTAGGGTAAAGCCTCAACTCGGTTTAACCGATTACACAAACTCGGTGAGACCGATTTGGGTATTAAGCGAAATAGAGAGTTGGCCAGGCAAACTCGATGGGACCGATTGCATACCTCGGTGGGACCGAAATTATTGCAATAGGCAACAGAGAGTTTGCAAGCCCATCTCGGTGAGACCGAGATCCCATCGGTGAGACTGACTTGATTAGGGTTTCTGGCAGTGGCTCTGTCAACTGAACTCGGTGGCGCCGGATAGAAAGATTCGGTGGGGCCGAGTTTGACTTTTGGTTTGGGACATACGTGGATGTGAGAAAGTGGTTGAGGGCTTTGGAGCATATCACTAAGCACTTTGAGCAAGCAAGCCATTAAGCAACACCTCATCCCCTCTTAATAGTATTGGCTTGCCTATGGATTCAATGTGATCTTGGATCACTAAAAGTAAGATGTAGAGTCTTGTGCTTTGAGCTTGAGCCAATCCTTTGTCCTTAGTATCTTGAAGGGGTTACACATCGTCTAGTCCATGCCACTCCATTGTTGAACTTATCTGAAACATACTAGGTAAGAGTTTTAGTCCAACAAGAGATATGTTGACATTAATTACCAAAATCACCCAGGGAGCACTTGTGTTTTCATCCGTCCGTTCGCACGTTCAAGCCAGAGATACCTGAGAAGTATGGTGGGAGGCTGAACCCGGCAAAGTTCCTAAGCATCTACACCATCGCTGTTCAGGTTGCCAGGGGAAGAGATGAGAAGGTGTTCGCCAACTACTTCCCTTTGGCCCTCACGTCCAATGTGAGGTCTTGGCTGATGCACCTACCGGAGAACTCCATTTCGTCATGGGCTGACCTGTGCCATGAGTTCATTGGCGCTTTCACCGGCGGTCATCAGGAACCCGGCAGGCCCAGCGATTTGCAACTTCTCCAGCATAAAGAAGGAGAAACCCTCTGTAAGTATTTACATAGATTCAACAAAGTTCGTAGAAATATCCCAAATATCCATCTGGCAGCTGTAATAGCTGCCTTCCAGTCCAATGTGCGCAACCGTCGTATCCGTTCAAAGATGAACGTGTGGTTGCCCAAGATTGTAAAGGAGCTTTACACATTGGTGGATAAGTGTGCCCGGATGGAGGAGGGAAGGAAGTTGGCTAGAGAGGAAGATTGCGCCAATGTTGATTCAGAAGATGATGATGAATCCACCAGTCAGAAAAAGAGCAAGAAGAGCAGTAAGAAGCGGAGAGGTAAAGCAATGATGACTGTTGAAGGTTCTGGTGCGCCTAGTACCGGCAAGATGGCCAAGGCTGAGGTCCCCGGCAAGGAAGCTGCCACATGCACCGATTGCCGGGAAGCCGCTGCTGCTGAGAAAGCCGGGAAGGGTGATGGGCCGTACTGCAATATTCATCGGACCAAGGGCCACGACCTTCAAGAGTGTCATCAGGTAGAGCAGCTCGTCAAGAAACAGAGAGCAGAGTATGAGAGGCGAGATAAGGAAAAGGGTCAGAATGTTACTCGCGGTAAGGGTCGAGGTGGTGAAGTAAACCGTCCCGGCAAACCCTTTCAGAACCAAGGAAAGCCCGCCAGAGGTCGAGAGAAGGAAACCTGTGATGATGAGAGTGATGGAGGGGATGAAGAGGAAACCAATGAGCAGGAGTTTCAGAAGGCCACAGACGCCCTATGCATTGACGGAGGTGCATCTATGCATGCTTCTCACCGCCAGCTTAAACGGTGGCCAAGAGAGGTCAATGCCATGGACCAGCGCCAGAGGCTCGGAAACCGCTCAAATGGTCCCGTATGCCCATCATCTTTGACGAGGAGGACCATCCTAGCCGTAACACTGCGGTAGTGTGTTTGCCATTGTTGGTCTCTCCAACAATTCACAACCTCAGGATCACAAAGATGCTAGTGGACGGCGGGGCCAGGGTGAATCTGATTTCCCCGGCCGTCATCAGCAAGCTTCAGATACGAGAAGAAGAGCTAGAGGTTACCGGCATGTTTCAAGGAGTTAATCCCGACATGAGTCATCCTCAGGGAAAGATCACGTTGCCGGTAACATTTGGGGGAAAGATAAACTACCGGACTGAGAGGATTGTGTTTGATGTGGTTGACCTCCCCCTGCTGTAAAATGGGATTCTTGGACACCCGGCTCCGGCTAAGTTCATGGCAGCGTCACACTATGCCTACAACACATTGAAGATGCCTGGGCTGCTGGGGGTCATTACCATCCCATCAGATGAGAAGGATGCAATCATTTGTGTGGATAAGATGTACCGGGACGCGGTCGCAGCAGAGGCAACATCAGCGGCAGCTCCCGCCAAGGGAAGTAAAGGAAAGAAGGGAAACTGTAGGGACTTCAGCAAAGAGTCCGGGAAGCGTGCCCCCACCGAGTGCACGACACCCGTTGATGACGTGCCGGAGTGTTCTAACAGCAAGAGATCCAAGACTGCCGCACCCCAAGTGAAAAAGGTCCCGATAGGGCTACCTGGCATGGATGGTACTTTTACTATCAGCGCCACCCTTGACGACAAATAGGAAAGCACGCTCGTTGCCTTCCTGCGGGCGAATATCGATGTGTTTGCCTGGCAACCATTTGATATCCCCGGTGTTTCCAGGAAGGTAATCGAGCACCACCTTGCTGTCTGCCCACACGCTCGACCTGTCAAGCAAAAAGTCTGGAAACAAGCCTTGGAGAGGCAAAAGTTCATTACAGAAGAGATTAAGAAACTTGAGGCAGCTGGTTTGGTCAGAGGAGTACTGCACCCCACATGGTTGGCAAATCCAGTGGTAGTCGGAAGGCTAACGGGAAGTGGAGGCTTTGCATAGATTTCACAGATCTCAACAAGGCTTGCTCGAAGAACCCATTTCCCTTGCCGCGCATCGCCCAGATTGTGGACTCCACTTTAGGTTGTGATTTTCTCTCTTTTTTGGATGCATATTCTGGGTACCACCAAATCTTCATGTCCAAGGAAGATGAAGAGAAGACGTCATTTATCACCCCTTATGGTATGTACTGCGTTGTCTGCTTGCCGTTCGGATTAAAGAGTGTCAGGTCTTCTTTTGCAAGGGCAATCTAGATCGGTTTTGAGTCACAGTTGCAGAGAAACATAGAATCCTATATGGATGATATTGTGGTCAAGACCAAGGATAAGGCCACCCTTATTCAGGATTTGGAAGAGACATTTGATAATCTGCGCAAAATCAATTTGAAGCTCAACCCGGAGAAGTGTGTGTGTTTGGTGTTCCCTCCGGCAAGTTGCTTGGTTTCTTTGTATCCCATCGCGGGATCGAAGCCAACCCTGATAAGATCAAGGCCATCGAGCATATCCAAGCACCAAGGACAGTTAAGTATGTGAGGCGCCTGACAGGATGTGTTACCGCGCTGAGCAGGTTCATTTCCAAGTCTGCCGAGCGCGCCCTGCCATTCTTCAAGGTTTAGAAGAAGACCGGCCCTATGACCCCAGAAGCAGATGCAGCCTTGCAAGAGTTGAAAGCTTACTTGTCCTTTGTGCCTACCTTGGTTGCTCCTAAACCCCAGGAGCCGTTGTTGCTATACTTGGCGGCAACCAACCAAGTGGTCAGTGCAGCTCTGGTAGCGCAGCGGGAAGTGGATGAAGCAAAGAGTGAACAGAGACTAGCTGAATCAGAGAAGGATCAAGACAGCAATGAGGACGACAACAATAGCAACCCCAGGGACGCAGCACGGAAGAAAGTGGTGCAGCGCCCAGTGTACTTTGTCACCTCCTTATTGTAGGGGGCCATATCGAGGTACTCTGGCGTGCAGAAGTTGATCTTTGGTCTCATCATGGCCTCAAGGAAACTTCGCCACTACTTCCAAGCCCATGAGATCACGGTTGTTACTCGCTTTCCGTTGCAAAGGATACTCTGAAACCCTGAGGCTACCGGCAGAATAGTGGAGTCGGCTTTGGAGTTATCCAGCTTTGGTTTGAAGTTTGAAAGTACATCAACTATTCAGAGCAGGGCATTGGCAGAGTTTATTGCAGAATCGACGCCAACCCCTGATGAGGAGGTGACAAAGACGGTTATCCCCGGCAATGAATTGCCCCAAGAATGGATTATATATTTTGATGGTGCTTTTTCCCTACAAGGTGCAGGAGCTGGCGTGCTTCTTGTCGCCCCCTCCGGGGAGCACTTGAAGTATGTCGTCCAAATGCATTTTGCCTGGGAAGAAGCAACCAACAATACGGCTAAGTATGAAGGGCTGCTTGCCGGGCTCAGGATTGCAGCTGAATTGGGAATTAAGAAGCTGATCGTTTGAGGAGATTCACAGCTTCTGGTTAGACAAGTCAACAAGGATTATCAAAGCCCATTGATGGAGGCACACGTCGAGGAAGTGATGAGTTTGGAGGTGCGCTTTGACGGATTGCAAACAGAGCACGTACCCCGTGCGGAAAACACCATAGCTGATCATCTGTCAAAGTGTGCTGCGCAGAAGCTTCCTATGGAACCAAGAACTTTTGTTCTCCATCTCACTCAGCCCTTTGTATCCCCTGCAGCAATGGCCCAGAAGAGGAGAAAATTGGACACCGGAAAGACTCTCCCGGTAGAGCCGTCTGTTCCTGGAAGATTCCCTGTCGGACCAGAGAACTACCGACAGCTCCTCACAGCCTGCCGGACCACCCCCTCCAGCCGGGCCTATGGACCCCGCGAACGAGGCTTGTGCTCCCGCAACAGAGGAGGTGCCGCTAGTCCTTGTTGCCGAGCCCAGGCTCCCACCTGGGCAAGGCACATTGTCCAGTTTCTCCAAACCGGAGAGCTTCCCGGCGACCAAGATGAAGCCGAGAGAGTAGCCCGGAGGGCCAGTATGTATCAGTTTGTCGATGACACTCTGTACAGAAGGAGGCCCAATGGTTTGAAATTGAAGTGTGTCTACTGGGAAGAAGGAAAGGAACTACTGGCTGAGATTCACAAAGGAATGTGCGGCTCCCACATTGGATCGAGGGCATTAGTTGGGAAGCATTCCGGCAAGGATTCTATTGGTCCACAACCCTCCAAGATGCGGTCGAGCTACTCACGACATGTGAAGCCTGTCAGTTCCATTAGAAGAAAACACACCTGCCTGCCCAAGCTCTTCAAACAATCCCTTTGTCATGGCCATTTTTGGTCTGGGGGCTCGACATCCTCGGCCCCTTCCCCCGAACAATCGGTGGCTTTGAATTCTTGTTCGTTGCCATCGACAAGTTTACGAAGTGGCCGGAAGTGACTGCCGTGAGAAAGGTGATTGCTCAGTCAGCTATCAAGTTCATGAAAGAATTGGTGTGTCGATTTGGGGTTCCGGCAAGGATCATCACCGACAATGGCACCCAGTGCACGAGCCACACCTTCATGCAGTATGTTCATGCCCTCGGATGCAAGATCTCATTCGCCTCTGTGGCACACCCCCGAAGCAATGGACAAGGTGAGAGGGTGAACACTGAAGTGCTGCGTGGACTCAAGACAAGAACTTTTGCTACGCTGCAGAAGCACGGCAGGCGGTGGATCGAGGAGCTGCCGGTAGTTCTCTGGTCCCTCAGAATGACACCAAACCAAGCTACCGGGCAGACTCCCTTCTCCCTAGTATACGGGGCAGAAGCAGTTATCCCCACGGAACTCATTTACGGGCCGCCTCGAGTGCTTGCCTACGATGAAGTGGCGCAAGATCAGCACCGGCGTGACGACATTGTGCTACTCGAGGAGAACCGTCTCTGGGCTGCTACGCGTGCTGCACGCTATCAGCAAGCCCCGCGTCGCTATCATAGCCATAGGGTTCATTCCCGGTGTTTTGAGGAAGGTGACCTTGTCCTTAGGCGTGTTCAGTCCGCCAAGGGTACACACAAGTTATCATCGAAGTGGGAAGGCCCTTACCGGGTAGTACGACTCACTAGACCTAGCGCAGTCCGTTTGGAGATCGGAGATGGCACTCAGTTGCAAAACTCATGGAATATTGAGCATCTCCGCAAGTTCTACCCGTAAGGGCCTGGCATGCACCCTTTTGTACAGGCCTTGCTCAACTGCATGTAACCCCTTGTACAAAGACGGGGCGATGACCCCGTGCAAGAGAAAATAAAGAAGCGATGTGGGGGGCCCCGACCAAGATTGCATGCATGCATGAGCATTCCTTGATCACTGCATAAGCATTTCATGAGCATCTGCATATGCATATAGATAGGATCGCATCCTGCATTCGTTCTCATCTACATGAAGTTGCAGGTTCCTCCGTGAACTTGGCTTCGACAAGGAGTGAGAAGATTGCCCGGCACAGCGGTCCCCGGCAAGCCAAGTAGATAAGTTTTACCTCCTATCCGTTAGTGTTCTGTAAGCTATAACTTGTGCATTAAAAAACCTCGCCACCCTTTTGAGACTTAGGTGGTCCCATCCATGACTCGAACGTTGCTTCGGTCAGGATGGTCGCAGTGGCCTTTGGTAGACAGGAGTTGGCGGGGGGCTGGTCCCTCAGTTTGTTCCCCCGCAGTCGTAGTTCTCCGGCACGCGAAGGGGGTACCGGCAGGATAGCCTTCCGGGGAAAACTCGTTTATTCATATTAAAGAGGCATCTCACCTCTGCATGGACATACACATGCACGGGTTCCTGTCAAGGCTCATCTTTTTCATTGATATGCTAATACGAGTACATGCATTACAGAACACAAACATGGACTAGGGAGATTACATTATTTGAATTAAAATTTGGCAATTACCTACAAATTTGAGATTGAAAAAAGATAAGTGCTTCGTAATGCCCTTTCTTGTCCCTCTCCTCCTAGGCACGGCCGTCGAAGGCGAGGAGGGCAAAAGGGGCGCCTGGGCGGGAGCCCAGCCCGCTTCCATCGGCCTCCAGGAGAGGTAGCCCAGCGGGCACGGGAGCGCGAGGGAACGCCTTGATGGAGAGCACAGCGGAAGGCGGC
The DNA here is from genome assembly GCF_002575655.3 of Aegilops tauschii subsp. strangulata. Taxonomy (NCBI): domain Eukaryota; kingdom Viridiplantae; phylum Streptophyta; class Magnoliopsida; order Poales; family Poaceae; genus Aegilops; species Aegilops tauschii. Next base: position 544,818,322 of record NC_053037.3, on the reverse strand, counting down.
TCCGTCAACCACCGTCAGCAGGGCCAGCAGGACTCGGCAGGGCTAACAGAGCTGCAACCAGAGAGGAAGCCTGCCAGGGTCCAACTGGAAGACTGGTGAAGGAGCCCGGGAGCACCATCCGCACCTCTACATCCAACTCCCCGACAAACCACATTGCCGGGGAGGAGACGTAGATCCAGATGATGGTGCTGCCGCCTGATGAAGATGGTGCGGGCGGCGATCAGCCGGAGTCAGAGTCGTCGCTCCCCCGCCCGCTGCCATCATCATCGCCATCACTGTCCTCCTCGTCGCTTTCGCTCGAGGAGGAGCTTTCATCGTCGGTCGAGCTCTCCGCGCAACACCCTAAGCGACCTCCCGAGTGCTCGAAGATCTTGACGGCAAGCAAGCCGCTCTCCATTAACTTGAACTGGTGAACATGCCGCCCGAGAAGCCGTGGGCACGAGCAAAGGTCTTCCAACCGCGGCGAAGGTACATCACATGAGGGGCGGGGAAGTCGACATCAACCCTCATACCTCCATTCCCGCAGCCCCTCATGTGCAGCCGCAGAGCGCGTGGTTGCTCGAGATCCATCTCTCGCTCGAAGGTGGTTGGGAGGCGAAGATGACCACACAGGGGCTTGTATAGCCTTATGATGAACTCCCGGGGTTGGTCACCAACGTGGCCTTTCATCGGGGGAGGAGCAGCCACCGGAGGCGCAGCCAAGGCCCTGCCCCGCCCTCCTCCTCCTCGAGCGCCGCATCGACCTCGACCTCGTCCCTTCCCTCCTCCCCTCGCGGCAGGCTCTGGCACCGCAGGGTCGAGGGAGGAGGGACACACTGTCGAGCAGAAGCCCTCGTCGCCGCCCCCGGCACACTGCCGCACCCTCGCCCTCTCACCATGGATAGAAAGGAAGAGTTGCGATGAGGGAGAAGAAGAAGTGTGTACAGAGAAGCGCTACCCCTGTCCCCTTTTTATTGGGAAGTAGAGCAAGGGGCTGGCTCCTCATACGGGAAGTGGCCGCCCCGCTCCTCCAGTGCGGCCTCTCTGCACCCTCTGTGGCTCTGGGAATCGAAGCCGACCCTCTGCTCCAACCATCGACGCTCAGTTTTCGGCCATGGCGCACCTCCCCGTGCTCTCCGCATCCACCACCTACCACGCCCAATGCATGCGGAACACATGGCAGGTACGTGCGAAACGGGAGACAAGTGGGGTGGCGGTTTCCGCCCGTGATCGTCGGGTGGGGAGAATCCACAGGCCACGATCGAAGTTCTCCCGTAACATTGCGCACGACGCGCGGAGAAACCGGAAAGTGGCCTGAAATCAAGGCTAATGGAGAAGCAAAGAAGACTTCCAGAAACCAACCTTTTCGGCAACCCTTGCTTGTGCACTTATTAGGCCCTACCCCGACGCCGCTTGGCAGCGTGTTCGGGGCAGGCCCGGGGGCTTCTGTTGATGCAACAAACCCTGGGTCCGTTGTCCAGACTGTGCACGGGAACAAGATTGAAGCACCAGCCCAAGTCAGAGTACAAGAACCCGAGAAGTTCGAAGGTCCAACATGTAGATCAGAAGGACCAAGGACGAGCCAAGGAAGCAGGATATCGTCAAGAGAAAAGTGTCCCTTACTGGGCAGGCAGGCCCGGCAAGGGGCGAGGCCACCCCCAGAAGCAGGCAAGCAAGGCACCCCGGCAGGGCTTGCCGGGGCTCATGGAAGCGAAACTATCTCACCAACCGCTCCAACATGACCCACGTCGTCGATCAGTGCGGTGTCAAGACGCAAATTGATTAAGTGGCAGCCATTCGCCACATGGCAGCCATTTCCTACAGGAGAAACCCACAAATGACACCCGTCCTGCGATGTGTCAAGAGAATAGGCGCGAAGCTGGCAAGATAGCCTGGCAAGCCTTGCCGGGGAACAAACTATGTGATGTAAAGCGGTGCATTTAATGCGCCCTGTCAGCCCACAGAGTTAGGTATGATAGCACTGTTTGCTATCTTATCAGTGCATAATGACTACTTTGCCATTGTGGTTACCCCTTGATCTATAAAAGGAGGCCAATGGCAACCGTAGAAAGGGTTAGGAGATTGGATAACTCACACCCCCATACACGTGTAGCCACTGCTGCCTGAGGCAACCCCTGCCGGGCAAGTGTACTGCGCACCACCACCATCTTTTCTACCATCAATCCACCAAAGCAGGAGTAGGGTTTTATGCCTCACGATGGCCCGAACCTGGGTAAATTGCTTGTGTGATCCCTGCCGCGCTGCCCCACGCTGGTCTGCTCTTTGTGCAATGCGTCAACCCCCTGCCGAAGCAGCAAGGGACCCCCTGGTCCCATAGGTGGCCGTGGTTTCCCGCGACACCCAAGCCCGTGGGAGACTCTCTTCTTCAATTTGCACAAAGTTAAATATTTCATATAAGGCAGCTTGTTTCTTATGAACAGGAAAATATTTTTCAGAGTAGTAATAAATCATACTTGGGGACTACGCACACAACCAAGAGCAAGAGTACCATATCTTAGCATCACCCTTTAATGAGAACGAAAATAATTTGAGAATATAATAGTAGTGAATTTTATCATCATGAGCAAAAAGGGTGGCTATATCATTTAATTTGGTAAGGTGTGCCACAACAGTTTCAGTTTCATAGCCGTGGAAAGGATCAGATTCCACCAAAGTAATTAACTCTGGGTCGACCAAGAATTCACAATCCTTATCATCAACAAAGATAGGTGAAGTAGAAAACTTTGGATCACATTTCATTCTAGCATTCAAAGATTTTTCTTTCAGTTTGCTTAATAATTTCTAAAGATCATCTCTGTCACTGCAAGCGAGAATATCTCTAGCTGTCTCCTCATCCATAACATAACCTTCAGGTATCTTAGGTAATTCATATCTAGGAGAGCTATGCCTAGTAGGTGTTTCAAGATTTTCAGTTTGAAGTACTTCATCAGTTTCAGCATTCTCAATATCTTTAGCTCTAGCAATTTGTTCATCAAGAAATTCACCTAGTGGCATATTATCAACAAGCAAGGTACTAGCATCGTCATGAGTAGCATTCATAGAAGTAGCATCATCAATAATTTTTGACATATCAGGATTAATAGCATGCGGTGGTGTTGCAAGTCTACTCAAAACAGAAGGTGAATCAAGTGCAGAGTGTGATGGAAGTTCCTTACCTCCCCTCGTCCTAGAGGGAACGATCTTGGTTTTTGTATCCTTCAGATTCTTCATAGTGATAAATAGATAATAATCCCAAGTAACAAATATAGCTATGCTCCCCGGCAACGGCACCAGAAAAAGGTTTTGATAACCCACAAGTATGGGGGATCACAACAGTTTTCGAGGGTAGAGTATTCAACCCAAATTTAAAGTATTAGGAGTTGAGTTTTCAATTCAACCACACCTGAAGATTAAATATCTGCAGCAAAGTGATTAGTAGCATAGTAATATGATAGTTTTGATAGTAGTAGTGACAGCAATAGTGACGGTAACAGTGATAGCAATGATTTTGTAGTAGGTGTAACAGTAACATCAGTAGTAGTAACTTAGCAAGAACAGTATGTAGGAAATTCGTAGGCATTGGATCAGTGGATTCATTGGATGATATTCAACATATAACAGTCATAACTTAGGGCGATACAAAACTAGCTCCAGTTCATAAATATAATGTAGGAATGTATTCCATAAATAGTCGTACGTGCTTATGGAAAGAACTTGTATGACATCTTTTGTCCTACGCTCCCGTGGCAGCGGGGTACATAAGGAAACTAAGGGATATTAAGGCCTCCTTTTAATAGAGAACCGGAACAAAGCATTGACACATAGTGAATATGTGAACTCCTCAAACTACGGTCATCACCGGAAAGTATCCTGATTATTGTCAAACCGGGGTTTACGGATCATAACACGTAATAGGTGAATATGACTTGCAAGATCGGATCTAGAACATTGATATAATGGTGAAAACATAAATGGTTCAGATCTGAAATCATGGCACCCGGGCATAACAACATCAATCTCACAACATAATGGATACTAGGGATCAATCCCTAACAAAAATAACTCGATTACATGATGAATCTCATCCAACTCCTCTCCGACCAGCGAGCCTACGAAGGAATTGATAACCCACAAGTATAGGGGATCGCAATAGTTTTCGAGGGTAGTGTATTCAACCCAAATTTATTGATTCGACACAAGGGCAGCCAAAGAATATTCTGAAGTATTTGCGGCTGAGTTATCAATTCAACCACACCTGAAAGACTTAATATCTGGAGCAAAGTATTTAGTAGCAAAGTAGTATGGAAGTAACGGTAACGGTGGCAAAAGTGACAATAGTAGTTTCGTAGCAATTGTAATAGTAGCAACGGAAAAGTAACGGAGCAAAGATCAATATGAAACGAGCTCGTAGGCAATGGATCAATGATGGATAATTATGTCAGATGGCATTCATCATGCAACAGTTATAACATAGGGTGACACAGAACTAGCTCCCATTCATCAATATAATGTAGGCATGTATTCTGAATATAATCATATGTGCTTATGGAAAAGAACTTGCATGACATCTTTTGTCCTACCCTCCCGTGGTAGCAGGGTCCTATTGGAAACTAAGGGATATTAAGGCCTCCTTTTAATAGAGTACCTGACCAAAGCATTAGCACTTAGTGAATACATGAACTCCTCAAACTACGGTCATCACCGGGAGTGGTCCCGATGTCACACCCTGATTTTATTGCCACAACACTTAAGCTAATAAATCATGATAAAATGTGGTTTGACAAAAACTTTTGAGTGTTTTGGTCTTTGCTTGATTTGATTTTGTGTGTTGGTTCCAAGTGCTCTAAAAATCAAATAAATCCTCCAACTCTTATACTCCTTCTCCTTAATCCAAACCTTTGCCCAATGATCATGCCATGTGTATAGGATAGAATAGTATTTTCTTACAAAAATGTTTTGGCTAAAAAGTATTTTCTAAAATAGCTTTTCCAAAATCCCCTGAATTGAGACTTGAACTACAAGTACTTAATGAAGGGTGTGAAAAATCTTTCAAAAATTATATTTGAATCCTATTAGGTATAGGACTCCCATAAACCACAAAAGTATAATTTTAAAAGTTATTTACCTATTTTATTTAAAGGCTTTTTCTTTAGGCTAGAAATGGTCTTTAATAGGTTAAAATTATTTAACTATTTCAAAAATATTTGAGAAAATTTAGGGAAACTTATAGGACATATATTGTCCATATATAATAGTTTCAACACATGGTCATGTTCAAAATATTTGACAAAACCCTCCAAAACCATTTCTGTCCATTTCAAGAATTTGAGATATTTCTATAAGAAATATTTTCAAATAAATCCAAGAAAATTCTAGAAATTCACAAATGCTTAATGTGATTATCCTGCAAAGTTTTGTCCCAATCAAAATTGCTTTGATTCACAAAGGTGCCCCAAAACCCACTCTGTCCAGATTCAACTTTGAATAACTTTACATTGCCAACTTTTTCCAATTAAACCCAAACTTTGTGGTCATGCTCACAACCCCAAATGATGACACTACACCAAGTGGTACATCAAGGGGAATGGTTTTGCATGACTAGATCTTGGTAAATGCATTTCTATTGATTTCTAGGGTTTAGAAAAGTTGCATTGGCCACTTTCTCCATTTGACCTCAAAATGGGTGGGCACTACAAATTTGTAATGCCACTCACTCTTGTTAAGTTTCAAAGCAAGTTGAGCAACCCAGCTAGCTCAAACCACCATCAAACACTTTCTGACAGAATTTAAAATTCCAAGTTTCAGCCCCTTCCACTAATCTCCTTGAGCCACAATCTTTACCACAACATGTCCTAGAACACCTCTACCACTGGAAAGAGATTCATGGCCTCAGCTCAATTATATGGGGGTGAGAACCCCATTTTCCTTCTCTGGACATCATCATTCCCACTCTCTCTCAACCCCCTCTCTCGTCTAGTGGATCGCCAGGGCATCCGATGCCATTTCCAAATTGTTTACTCCCCCCTGCAGACTCTAGACACAAGTGGACGCGCGGGTGCGCGCGAAAAGCCGCGGGTGTCGTCCAAAAACGTGCTCTAGAGCGTCTGGCAGGGCATTCGACCTTTGACGCCGCGTGCCCCGACCACCTCGAGCCTCCCCCTTGCGCCAGTCGACGTGCCTCGACGTCCGCAACATGCCAATGCACTAGCCCCCCCTCCTTCCCCTCTCTGTCCTGCCCATGCCGTGCGTGCCCAGAGCCGCCCGAGCCCGCCAATGCTGTATGAGCTCGTGGCTCCACCTGGAGCTCGCCCCGCTCCCTCTCTCTCTTCCTGGCGCCCTACTCCACCCCCACAAGAACCGCAGACAACCTCTCGCTCTCTCCTGGCCGCGCCCGAGCCGTTGCCGCAGCCACCCATGCGCCGCGTCCACGGTGAGCCACGGGTCGGCTACTTAAGGTCGTTCCAGGCCCTCCTCGCTGCTCCATTTGCTCCCTCTCTCTCCCAAACACCACCCAGGCCAACCCATTCTTCCTCCCGTGCCCTCCATCCACCACCATGGCCGGAGCCTTGCCGTCGGCCTCCGCCTAAATTCGCACCCACCGCTCCTCCTCCTCCCCTCTAGATCGCACCAGAGCACCTCGACCATCACTGTGAGCCCCTCCCGTGCTTCTGCATCTCCTCCCCGTGGCCGTGCCATCGAGCTCCATCATCACCGAGGCCTCGCCCGCCACGGCCGATGGAGCGCTTGCGTCCGACCGCCCTGCGGTCGTGGCGCACCTCGGCGGGTGCGGCACGCTCTCCCGAGCATGCTGGTGGGCTGGGCGCCGACGGAGGTGGCCGGTGCCGCTAGGGGGAGCGCCGGCGCTGCTCGGCCTTGCCTCCTTTGTTTCCCGTCGCGCTGCGCGGGAGGTTGAAGGCGACCTGCCGCTGGGCCCCGCGCATCAGCGACCCAGTAGGCGGGCCCGACCCTTTAAGTGGAAACGGCTTCGGCCAGATCCGCCTCCCCCGCGCGAAGGCGCACCACCCTGAAGCCGCCTTCGACGTCAGCTCTTCCGCCTGCACCGACGAGCCGCTGGGCCAGCCCAATTGCTATTCCGCACTCAATGCGCACGGCTGCCGCCCTAGATCCAGCCCATTTGGGTAAAAATCTTTTCCTTTTTCTTTTCTGTAAAATTTGTAAAATCCACAAATAAATCTAATGAACTCCAAATCTTGTAATTCAAATTTCTAGTGACTCCATAAATCATGATCTACCTTTTGGTGCAACATGCACATATTTCCAGAACAACTTTCCTCACACAAATTAAATAAAATCCCATTTTCCATTTTTTGATGAACTTTAGAAAATCACAGAGAGATCATCTTTGATCCAAATGCCATGATTCAAATTTCTAGATGCTTCTAAGTTCATAACTTAGGTTATGAACATTTTTATTAATACTTTCTGTGCCACACAATATAATGAGCCATTTCTTCATATTTGTCAACTTTGCAAATTCATTGGAAATTCATTGGAACTCCAAATCCAATGAAACCAACTCCCAGATGCTTCTAAAATCATGATTTGTTAAATGGGTGCCTTTGCTCATTTTTCAAAAATATATTTCCGTACACTTCTTGCTATCCATAAATCCATTGATTCTATCATATTGAAATACTCAAAAATACCCACTGATCCAGTCCCAATGAAACCACTCTGGTTATTTTGAATATAACTAGAGATGTCCTAGAAAAGTCAAATTCATATTTTTAGAGCACTTTTAGTTTTGCCTTGTTGTGTTGCTTATTGTGTTTGTTTCTGACGTTAGTTGATGAAGTAGACGGAGTACTTAGAGAAGGACCAGAAGATTTCAAGAATCTGATGAACCAAGCAAGTAGCCCTTTGACCATGATGAACCATTTTACATCATAATAGCATTTTCATTGTTTCATCGAGTGCATGATATATCTTGAATGGCAACCTTCCTAGGCTTGCCTCCGGTACATACCCCGTTGATACTTGCATTGTTCATGACTCTATCCTTGTTTAGAGTTGTGTTGGTGGGTTGTAGAAATATGCTATAGTAGTTGGCTATGCAAATGGGTCAGAGTTATGCATGGAAAGAAATAAGGTTGGTTTGACATACTTGCAAATAACCCAGTGGGTGCCACCAATGCCCCTAGGAGACGATGATGAACTAGGGCACTACTTGGTAGAGAAGTAGTGTACCGAGGCTTGATGGAAGTGTTGTTTACAGAGACGGGTTAGATTTAAGATTTGTCGACCGTCCCAACCAAACATATACAACCACTCTACCCCTTATGGGACGGGGCATTATTGATTACCTAGGCCGATACTAGCATGGTGCCCACATTACTAGTGACGGGGGTGACATGAGGTCACTCTCGGGACGGGGTCGTGCTTGGATAGGCGGCCATGACTGTTTTCACAGGGCACCGGACACACCGTTGGTCCATGCGTGTATGTGTGATAATAAAAAGGGCAGAGTCCCAAGATATTGCTGTTTGTACACAAAGGCCATGTACCAACGAGTGGACCCTATGTTAGTGTCGCCTAGGGAAAGATAGTGATCGGGTGCTTCCCCCGAGTACTTGAGGTACTACGGGATCGTGAATGACACGAAAGCTTCCCCGATCTTGTGGGTAAAGTGTGCAACCTCTGCAGAGTGTCAAACTATTCGAATAGCCGTGTCCGCGGTCAAGGATAGTTGGGTGGTGCTGCTTAGACTATGTCCATAAGTTTCTGGAAAACAACACGGTTTGGTAAATCTGTTGGCGTGATTCGTGGGGAAGTCTCGATGAGCTTGAGTATGAGTTGTTCACAACTCTACCCGATGTTGATGTCTGTAACCTCCTGATACTTGTTGCACACGCATTCATATCCTTGATAAAATGTTGATCATACTTGCATGAGGAAAACTAGCTTTCCGCAAAACTGCCAATTTAGCAGTAGAGCCTTGCATAATTATTCTGTTATCACTCTTGGATTGCTTGCGAGTACATTCAAAGTACTCATTGGCTTGCCACAGGTTATTTTATTGGCCATGCTTGAAAGAACAGGTTATGATGAAGAATACTTCGGTGACGAACATGCGAGCTAGGACGCTTCCCAGTCAGAATGCCTGTAGGGTTAAGGCAGATGGCATGGGTCCAAGCTGTCAATGAAGATTTCCGCTGCGATGATATACTCAAGACTTGACCATAATGGTCCTACTTGTGTAATACAATTTGTATGGATGTAAGACTCTTGTTATTCAGCTTCTGTGTGTTCAATGAGCATTGATCTCTGGGATCACTGTACACATGCATTCGGTGATCACGGCTTATGAGTCGGGGTCCCCACACCCGACTATTGTCACTCCGGGGTTGCCGGATCATAACACGTAGTAGGTGACTATAACTTGCAATATCGGACCAAGAACACAAATATATTCATGAAAACATAATAGGTTCAGATCTGAAATCATGGCACTCGGGCCCTAGTGACAAGCATTACGCATAGCAAATTCATAGCAACATCAATCTTAGAACATAGTGGATACTAGGGATCAAACCCTAACAAAACTAACTCGATTACAAGGTAAATCTCATCCAACCCATCACGGTCCAGTAAGCCTACGATGGAATTACTCACGCACGGTGGTGAGCATCATGAAATTGGTGATAGTGGATGGTTGATGATGACGATGGCGACGATTTCCCCTCTCCGGAGCCCCGAACGGACTGCAGATCTGCCCTCCCGAGGAAGAATAGGGCTTGGCGGCGGCTCCGTATCGTAAAACACGATGAATCCTTCTCTCTGATTTTTTCTCCCCGAACGTGAATATATGGAGTTGGAGTTGAGGTCGGTGGAGGTCCTGGGGGCCAACAAGGACGGGTGGCACGCCCCCCACCCTTGTGGCCAGGGTGTCGGCCCCCTTCACTTGATTCTTTCGCCAATATTTTTTATTAATTCCAAAACTGATCTCTGTGAATTTTCAGGTCATTCTGAGAACTTTTATTTCTACACAAAAATAACACCATGGCAATTCTGCTGAAAACAGCGTCAGTCCGGGTTAGTTCCATTCAAATCATGCAAGTTAGAGTCCAAAACAAGGGCAAAAGAGTTTGGAAAAGTAGATACGACGGAGACGTATCAACTCCCCCAAGCTTAACCCATTGCTTGTCCTCAAGCAATTCAGTTGACAAACTGAAAGTGATAATGAAAAACTTTTACAAACTCTGTCTGATCTTGTTGTTGCAAATACGTAAAGCCATCATTCAAGTTTTTAGCATAGATTATGAACTAACCATATTCACAATAACACTTAGGTCTCACATTTACTCGTATCAATGGAATAATCAACTAGCGAGTAATAATAATAAATCTCGGATGACAACACTTTCTCAAAACAATCATGATATGATATAACAAGATGGTATCTCGCTAACCCTTTCTGAGACCGCAAAACATAAATGCAGAGCACCCCTGAAGATCAAGGACTGACTAGACATTGTAATTCATGGTAAAAGAGATCCAGTCACGGTCATACTCAATACAAATTAATAACAATGCATACAAATGACAGTGGTGCTCTCTAACTGGTGCTTTTTATGAGAGGATGATGACTCAGTAATAAAAGTAAATAGATAGGCCCTTCACAGAGGGAAGCATGGATTTGCTGAGATGCCAGAGCTCGAGATTTGAAATAGAGATAAATAATATTTTGAGCGGCACGCTTTCATTGTCAACATAACAACTAAGAGATCTCGGTATCTTCCATGCTACATACATTATAGGCAGTTCCCAAACAGAATGGTAAAGTTTATACTCCCCAACCACCAACAAGCACACTCCACGGCTGGTTCGAAACAACGGGTACCTTCCAACTAACAACAATCCTAGGGGATTTTGTTTGCAATTATTTTGATTTAATTTGAGCATGGGACTGGGCATCCCGGTTACCAGCCATTTTCTCGTGAATGATGAGCGGAGTCCACTCATCGTGAGAACAACCCACCTAGCATGGAAGATATTGACATCCCTACTTGACACATGAGCTATTCGAGCATACAAAACAGATTATTATTTGAAGGTTTAGAGATTGGCACATGCATATAGGTAGGTATGGTGGACCCATATGGAATAACTTTGGGGTTTATGGAATTGGATGCACAAGCAGTATTCCCGCTTAGTACAAGTGAAGGCTACAAAGAGACTAGGAAGCGACCAACTAGAGAGCGACAACAGTCATAAACATGCATTGTGATTAACTAACATTGAATGCAAGCATAGGATATAAATCACCATGAACATAAATATCAAAGAGGCTATGTTGATTTTGTTTCAACTACATGTGTGAACATGTGCCAAGTCAAGCCACTCGAATCATTCAAAGAAGGATACCATCCTATCATACTACATCACAACCATTTTAATAGCATGTTGGCACGCAAGGTAAACCATTATAAACTCCTAGCTAATTAAGCATGGCATGAGTAACTATAATCTCTGATTGTCATTGCAAACAAATTTCATTCATAATAGTCTGAATCAGGAACGATGAACTAATCATATTTACAAAAACAAGATAGGTCGAGTTCATACCAGCTTTTCCTCATCTCAATCATTTCATCATATATCGTCATTATTTCCTTTCACTTGCATGAACGAACGGTGTGGATAATAATAATAGTGCACATGCATCGGACTAAGCTGGAATCTGCAAACATTTATTCAAAGGAGAAGACAAGGTAATATGGGCTCTCTATTAGATCAACAATAATGCATATGAGAGCCACTCAACATTTTCATCGTGGTCTTCTCCTCTCAACCCCCAAAGAAAAGAATATAATTTCAAAGAAACACACTGAAATGCTTTTGGAGTTTTTGTTTTTCTGAAGAAGGTAAAGCAAGAACGAGAAAAACTATGTACGCGGGAAAACTCCCAACAAGCAAAAGAAGAACGAGAAATCTTTTTGGGTTTTCTATTAATACTACAACTAAGCATGCATAGAAAGTAAACTAACTACAACTAATTTTTTTGGTTTTTCTTAAGGTTTTTCAAACACACAAGAAGAAAGTGCGAAAAAGAAATAAACTAACATGAATGATACAATGAAAAAGTATGAACACCGAGAACTGAAATGAATGTGTGAACATGAATGTAATGTCGGTGAGAAATACATACTTCCCCAAGCTTAGGCTTTTGGCCTAAGTTGGTCTAAGCCCATGGATCAAAGTAGCCCTCTCCGGTGTACTGAGGAGGATCCTGGGGGTTCCACTAGTTAGCGAGCTCCTCTGGATCCCACAGATAAATAGACTCCTGATATGGATGAGGTGATGGCTCTGGCTCAGGAGGTGGGGATCGTGTCCCCTCCTAGTATGCATGAATGTCCACGGGCAAAACGAAGTACCTGCCTGAATGAATATCGAACAAAGTAGGTGCAAGCAAGGTAATAATCTGAATATAATCCTCGCTAAATATCAAATTATAAATGAGTCTCTTTTCCTCATCATGGTGAATAAACTTATGTGCTACCGTGCTGTCATAATATAAATATATAGTGGGTAGCAGTTTCTCCTCTTTCTCATAATTCCTAATGGGTACCTCAAAGCGTCTAGCGAGGCGAGATGCGAAGATGCCTCCAAAAATAGGACCCTTCGTACGGTTTAAACTCAACCGTTTAGCAACCATAGCGCCCAAACTGAAAGTTCTGTCATGAAGTAAAGCATGGCGCAAAATAGCAAGGTCAGGAGCACTAAGGCCTCCACTCTCTTCACGACCAATTAAACATCTCCCATCAAATAATGAGTAGTAGCGCAAAACCGGAAAATGTAAACTAGCCACTCTTGCTTCCGACACCCTTCTCCTTTCCCATACGGTGGCTTCATAAATAAAATCTTCCAAATCACTAGGACGTGGTTCCTCTACGCTACCTTCATAAGGTAATTTACAAACCTCACAAAACTCATAAAGCATCATTTCCTTGTACTCATCATATAAGTAAAAGTCTACCATGGGTGGTGATCACGTAGCATGAAAATAAATTTTTTGCATGAAAGTATTAGTGATTAGGAGATACTGATCACACTGGTTGAGGAGGAAGTCAGTGATGCCTGCATTCTCAGCCAAATAATAGAAATCCTCATAAATTCCGGCCTCTTGTAAGAATGCATCACATGGCCATTCACACGGCCAAATCTCCGCGGCACGAGGAAGATTATGCTTGGGCTTCTCCTTCTCCTCATTTTCCTTTTCCTTCGAACCCCAGCTCGAGGAGCCTCTCAACAATCTCCTCATCATTTTGTTCCTCTGAAAATTTCTGAAAGTTTTAGTGACTCAAAATGAAAGCGAACCAAACTCAAAAAGATTGATAACAACTACTCCTACAAGTGCCTAGAGGCTATATCATGCATCAAAACTACTTTGGACCATATAAATTTGACATGCAAGCTCAAGAACGGGTCACCAAGGCAGCCAAAATTTGCAATAAATAAAGCACTAGAACAAAAACTAATTGGACCATTGGAGGAGTCACATACCGAAGAACAATCCCCCAAAGCAGTTTTGTGAATGGAGCTTTGAGCAAGGAGATCGAAAATGGCAGCAAAATGAGCAAGAACACGAGTTTCAGCTATGGAGTGATTTTGTCTGGAGGAAGAGGAAGAGGATGGGTGCTGGAATACGTGGAGGGGGCCATGTGGGGCCCACAAGGACAGGGGCGCTCCCTCTACCCTTGTGGCCAGCTGGTGAGGCCCCCGGGTGTGTTCTTAGCACCAGAAATTCCAAAATATTCTATAAAAAATCATATTAAATTTTCAGGGCATTTGGAGAACTTTTATTTTCGGGACATTTTTAATTGCATGGATAATTCAGAAAACAGACAGAAAATACTACTTTTTACTTTATTTAATCTAAATAACAGAAAGTAAAAAGTGGATACCGAAAGTTGTGCCTTCTATATTCATCCATCTCATGCCCATCAAAAGGAATCCATCAACAGGTGGTTCTATCTCAACATCGTTGTCTGGTTCTTTATTATTATTAGGTTGAGAGTCTTCATGAACATCAACATTATCTTTTTCATTATCACAAGGTTAATGTTCATTACCAGACTGAGTTTCAACATTAGAGATAGAAGTTTCATTATCATTATCAGGAGGTTTTTCTATTTCAGGTTCACTAGAAGCATGCAAAGTCCTATCATTTTTCTTTTTCTTTCTAGAAGGACAAGGTGTAGTGGTGTTGTTCCTTTGTGAATCTTGTTCTATTAATTTTGGGTGTCCCTTAAGATAAAGTGGTTCCTGAGTCATTTTACCTCCTCTAGTTGCAACTCTAACAACAAAGTCATGTATATTATTATTCATTTCATCTAGCAACTCTCTTGAGATTTAGCAACTTTTTCTAACTGAGTTTGAACCATAGAAGCATGCTTTCCAACAGCTCTAACATCATTTGAGATTCTAAATAACAACTCACTCAAGCGAGCAATCATATCAAAATTGTAATTGTTTCGTAACATTTGCATTGAAGTGATCTTATTTTCTAATATAGTTTTCGAACTCATAAAGGCATTGGCTAGGGTGCATATTGTGAGGATTGTCATTGTCACTGAACTTCATTAGAGAATTACCTCTACCACCTTAGGTAGTGGTGGTGTATTAAGCCCATGTATTTGTTCAATAGGAGGTAAATTTTTAACATCCTCAGGTTTAATACCTTTTTCCTTCATAGATTTGTTTGCCTCTTGCATATCTTCAGGACTGAGATATAATATATCGCTCTTCTTTGGAGTGGGTTTAGCCGATGGTTCAGGAAGAGTCCAATCATCATAATTTATCAATATGTTCTTAAATAATTCCTTAGCTTGACCAACAGTTCGTTCCCTGAAAACACAACCATCACAACTATATCTAGGAAATCCCTAGAAGCGTCGGTTAGTCCATTATAGAACACATCAAGTATTTCATTTTTCTTAAGAGGATGATCAGGAAAAGCATTAAGTAACTGGCAAAGCCTCCCCCAAGCTTGTGGGAGACTCTCTTCTTTAATTTGCACAAAGTTAAATATTTCCTGTAAGGCAGCTTGTTTCTTATGAGCAGGGAAACATTTTTCAGAGAAGTAATAAATCATTTCCCAGGGACTACGCACACAACCAGGAGCAAGAGTATTGTACCAAGCTTTAGCATCACCCTTTAATGAGAATGAAAATAATTTTAGAATAAAGTAATAGCGAGTTTTCTCATCATGAGTAAAAAGGGTGGCTATGTCATTCAACTTAGTAAGATGTGCCACAACAGTTTCAGTTTCATAACCATGGAAAGGATCAGATTCAACCAAAGTAATTAACTCTGGGTCGACAGAGAATTCATAATCCTGATCATCAATAAAGATTGTTGAAGTAGCAAACTTAGGATCATATTTCATTCTAGCATTCAGAGATTTTTCCTTATACTTGCATAACAATTTCTCTAGATCATCCCTATCCCTACAAGCAAGAATATCTCTAGTTGTCTCCTCATTTATAACATAACCTTCTGGTACCTTGGGTAATTCATATCTAGGAAGGCTAGTTCTAACAGGTGTTTCAGGAGTTTCAGTTTCAAGCTCATCATCAGATTCAACAACATCATGTTGCATTACTCTAGCAATTTGTTTATCAAGAAATTCACCAAGAGACACATCATCATTATCAAGCAAGGTATTAGCATCATCATAAGCATTATCCATAGAAGAAGTAGCATCATCAATAACTTGCAACATATCAGAATTAATAGCATGTGGTGGTGTTGCAAGTTTACTTATAACAAAAGGTAAATCTAAAGCAGAACTGGATGGCAGTTCCTTACCTCCCCTTGTCTTTGAGGGAAAAATCTTAGTCTTAGCAACCTTAAGATTCTTCATAGTGATAATATGATAATAAACCCAAGTGACTCAAAAAATATAGCTATGCTCCCCGGCAACGGCGCCAGAAAAAGGTCTTGATAACCCACAAGTATAGGGGCTCGCAACATTTTTTGAGGGTAGAGTATTCAACCCAAATTTATAGATTCGACACAAGGGGAGCCAAAGAATATTTGAAGGTATTAGCAGTTGAGTTGTCAATTCAACCACACCTGGAGATCAATTATCTGCAACAACGTGATCAGTAGCAAAGTAATATGATAGTTTTGATATTAGTGGCAACAGGAATAGTAACGATAACAGTGATAGCAGTAGTTTTGTAACAAGTGCAACAGTAATGATAGCAGTAGTAACTTAGCAAGAACAATATAAGATAAATTCGTAGGCATTGGATCGGTGACTTGTTGGGTGATATTGATCATGAGACAGTTATAACCTAGGGCCATACGACACTAGCTCCAGTTCATCAATATAATGTAGGCATGTATTCCGTAAATAGGCATACGTGCTTATGGAAAGAACTTGCATGACATCTTTTGTCCTACCCTCCCGTGGCAGCGGGTACATACTGGAAACTAAGGGATATTAAGGCCTCCTTCTAATAGAGAACTGGAACAAAGCATTAACACACGGTGCATACATGAACTCCTCAAACTACGGTCATCACCGGGAGTGGTCCCGACTATTGTCACTCCGGGGTTGCCGGGGCATAACACGTAGTAGGTGACTATAACTTGCAAGATCGGATCTAGAACATGGATATAATGGTGATAAGATAAATGGTTCAGATCTGAAATCATGGCACCCGGGCCCAGAGTGACAAGGATTAAGCATGACAAAGTCATAGCAACATCAATCTTAGAACATGATGGACACTAGGGATCAGGCCCTAACAAAACTAACTCGATTACATGATGAATCTCATCCAACTCCTCACCGACCAGCGAGCTTACAAAGGAATTACTCACTCCCGGTGGGGAGCATCATGGAATTGGCGATGGAGAAGGGTTGGTGATGACGAAGAAAGAAGATCCCCCTCTCCGGAGCCCCAAACGGACTCCAGATTTGGCCTCCCGATGAAGAACAGGAGGTGACGGCGGTTCCGTCTCGTGCATCGTGATAATTCTTTCTCCCTGATTTTTCTGGAAAAATAGGTATTTATGGAGTTGGAATTAGGGTCTCCGGGGCCACCTGGTGGGGACAACCCACCTAGGCGCGCCAGGAGAGGGGGCGCACCCTGGTGGGTTGTGCCCACCCAGGTGCCCCTCTCCGGTAGGTCTTGGCTCCAGAAATTCTTGTTTATTGTATAAAAAATTCCTCGCAAAGTTTTGTTCCATTCCGAGAACATTTATTTCTGCACAAAAACAATACCATGGTAGTTCCGTTGAAAACAACGTCAGTCCAGGGTTAGTTTCATTCAAATCATGCAAATTAGAGTCCAAAACAAGAGGAAAAGCGTTAGGAAAAGTAGATACGTTGGAGACGTATCAACTCCCCCAAGTTTAAACCTTTGCTTGTCCTCAAGCAATTCAGTTGATAAACCGAAAGTGAAAACGAAAAAAATTTACAAACTCTTTTGCTCTTGTTTGCATAAATAAGCTTAAACAGTACCCAGGTTTTCAGCCAACATTATAGCTAACTGATGTCTACTACGCAACTTTATTCTTGTAGACTCATGTTGGGCCTCCAAGCGCAGAGTTTCGTAGGACAGTAGCATTCCTCAAGTGGATGACCTAAGGTTTATCAATCCATGGGAGGTGTAGGATGAAGATGGTCTCTCTCGAACAACACTGTAACTAAATACAAGAAATCTCTTGTGTCCCCAACACACCCAATACAATGGAAAATTGTATAGGTGCACTAGTTCGGCGAAGCGATGGTAATAAAAGTGTAGTAATGATAGTAGATATGAGTTTTTGTAGTGCGAACAATAAAAAACAGCAATGTAGCAAGTAACAAAAGTGAGCACAAACGGTATTGCAATGCTTGAAAACAAGGCCTAGGGTCTGTACTTTCGCTAGTGCAATCTCTCAACAATGCTAATATAATTGGATCATATAACCATCCCTCAAAGTGCGATGAAGAATCACTCCAAAGTTCCTATCTAGTGGAGAACATAAGAATAAATTGTTTGTAGGGTACGAAACCACCTCAGAGCTATTCTTTCCGTTCGATCTATTCAAGATTTCGTACTAAAATAACACAAAGCCATTCTTTCCGTTCGATCTATCCTAGAGTTCGTACTAAAATAACACCAAAGCAAATTCATATTCATAATACTCAATCGAACACAACGAACTTCAAAGAGTGCCATGAGATTTCTACCGGAGAAACTAAAGACAAGAACGTGCATCAACCCCTATGCATAGATTACCCCAATGTCACCTCGGGAATCCGCGAGTTGAGTGCCAAACATATATCAAGTGAATCACTACGATACCCCATTGTCACCACGAGTATTCAATTGCAAGACATATATCAAGTATTCTCAAATCCATAAAAGTATTCAATCCGATAACAACGAAATCTCAATGGGAAAAACACAATTCATCACAACAAGATAGGGAGGGGAAAACACCATATGATCCGACAATATTAACAAAGCCCGCGATACATCAAGATCGTGACATCTCAAGAAAACGAGAGAGAGAGATTAAACACATAGCTACTGGTACAAACCCTCAGCCTCGAGGGTGGACTACTCCCTCCTCATCATGGTGGCCGCCGGGATGATGAAGATGGCCACAGGTGATGATTTCCCCCTCCGGCAGGGTGCCGGAACAGGCTCCCAATTGGTTTTCTGTAGGCTACAGAGGCTTGCGGTGGCGGAACTCCTGATCTAGGTTAACCCCCAGGGTTTTTGGAATTTTTGGGAATTTATAGGGTAAAGAGACGGTGCGGGAGGCCACCGAGGTGGGCACAACCCACCTGGGCGCGCCTGGGCCCCCAAGCACGCCCTAGTGGGTTCTGCCCCCCTCGGGGCACCCCCCCATGCTGCTCTGGCCCATTGGTGGTCTTCTGGTCCATAAAAAATCCACAAAAAGTTTCACGGTGTTTGGACTCCATTTGATATTGATTTCCTGCGATGTAAAAAACATGCAAAAAACAGCAACTAGCACTGGGCACTGGGTCAATAGGTTTGTCCCAAAAAATGATATAAAATGATTATAAAACATCCAAGAATGATAATATAACAGCATGAATAATTCATAAATTATAGATACGTTGGAGACGTATCACTAACCATGCCGACAATACCTCTTAAAGATTATATTAACTCATATCAATGACATAATCAGTTAGCGAGCAATAATATGACATCTCAAAAGGCATCACATTGTCAAAACGACCATGATATAATATGACAATAGTGGTATCTCGCTAGCCCTTTCTGAGACCGCAAAACATAAATGCAGAGCACCTCCAAAGTTCAAGCAGCGACTAAACATTGTAATTCATGGTAGAAAAGATCCAGTCATGATGCACCCAACATTAGCTATACACAATGCATAAGTCATGATAGCAGTGCTCTCAGGTTCTAGCGCTTGTTTTAAAGGTGATGACACAACATAAAACTAAATAGATAGTCCCTTCGTAGAGGGAAGCCGTGATTTGCCGAGGTGAGAGAGCTCAAGTTTTTAACACAGAGGTAAAAGATATTTTGAGACATGCACCCTTCTCATTTACTTCATGACTATCAGTTATCAATATATTCCATCCTAAGCACGCTAGTGGCGGTTCCCAAGTGATAAAAGTAAAGGTTTTGACTCCATTGGGAGTTTTTGTTTGATTATTTGTAAGCTTTTTCTGTTTGCAGTTCGGGACTGGGTATCCCTATTACCACCCTTTTGTCGTGCGATGGCGAGTGAATAAACACTCGACCTAAGAATAACCCACTTAGCATGCAAGATACTGACCACCTCCTATCGTTCCATGAACGATCCAGGCACACAAAAAGGATAATTTTTTAGAAGTTTTTTAGAGGTGGCACATGCAAATTTACTTAGGACGGTAGGGTAATACCGCATATAGGTAGGTATGGTTGGCTCATCTGGAATAACTTTTGGGTTCAAGGTTTTTGATGTACAAGCAGAATTCCCACTTAGTACAGGCGAAGGCCAGCAACTAGATTGAGAAGCGGCCAGCTAGAGAGCAACAACGGTCATGAACATGCATTATGCATAAGTAACATTGGACACTAGCATGAGTAGGATATGAACACCATGAACATAAATATCATAGAGGCTATGTTGGTCTTGATTCAACTACATGCATGAACATGTGCCAAGTCAAGCCACTCGAACATTCAGAGGAGGATACCATATCATCATACTACATCACAATCATTTTAATGCAATGTTGATATCCAAGATAAATCATTATCCACTCCCAGCTACTTATGCATGGCGTGAGAAACTATAATCTCTAATTGTCATTGCAAACATGTTTAATCATAATGGGCTGAATCATGGATACTAGGTTAAACATATTTACACAAACAGAGCAAGTCGAGTTCATACCAGTTTCTCTCTGCCACTGCCAGTTCATCAAATATCGTCATTATTGCCTTTCACTTGCACGACCGAAGGATATGAAAATAATAATAGTGCAAGAGTGCCGTGGACTAAGCTGGAATTTGCAAACGTTTTATTCAACAGGAGAAGACAATGTAAAATGGGCTCTTTATTAGATCAACAATTATTCAAATCAGAGCCACTCAACATTTTCATCGTCGTCTTCTCCTCGGTAAGACTCGAATAAAAAGAAAAGAAATTCAGAGAAACATAATGAAATATTTTTGGAGTTTTTGGTTTTCTTGAAGAAGCAAATAAAAGGGAAAAGCAAAAATGAGAAAAACTATTTACACGGGAAAGCTCCCAACAAGCAAAAGAAGAACAAGGAAATCTTTTTGGATTTTCTTTTTAATACTACAACTAAGCATGCATAGAAAGTAAACTAACTACAACTAATTTTTTTGGTTTTTCTAATGTTTTCAAACACATAAGAAGAAAGCAAGAAAATAAATTAAGCATGGATGATACAATGAAAAAGTGTGAACACCGACAGATGAAATGAGGGAACTTGAATGTAATGTCGGTGAGAAACACGTACTCCCCCAAGCTTAGGCTTTTGGCCTAGCTTGGTAATCAATCAGAAGCCTGGATAATAGTTGGGGTACTGAGGAGCGGGAATA
The DNA here is from genome assembly GCF_002575655.3 of Aegilops tauschii subsp. strangulata. NCBI lineage: Eukaryota > Viridiplantae > Streptophyta > Magnoliopsida > Poales > Poaceae > Aegilops > Aegilops tauschii. The sequence goes on along the minus strand of NC_053037.3, from coordinate 544,797,263 downwards.
CACTGGTCGCACTGCTGAGGCTCTTCCTCGTCCTCAGCAGCAGCCTGATTGTTCCGGTAGGCGATGATGTCCACAGGCATAATCCTATATCCGCCCCTGGCAAAAGGATCAGACAAAGCAGGAGCAGGCAATGGAATAACATCACGAGTGATGACGCTGAAAACCAGGTTATATGGAACAGGGATGTTAGGAGATTCGATATCAGTAAAATGGTTGTGATCCATGGCCGCGCGGTCTAGGTAAACCATGGTCAGAGGGTAGTCATGAAGGCGTATCTCAACCTCAAAGTGAGCCGCCAAATGAGTAGCAAAAATCCCACCATGTATTTTACCTTTGGACCTATTAATGTGGAGGCGACGTGCCACAATAGCTCCCAAGCTATAAGTGTTGTCGCCCTCTAGTGCACGACGTAAAACAACAAAGTCTGGTGCGCTGAGCGCACCCACTTTTTCCCTAGCAAGCAAACACTTAGCGATAAATAAAGTAAAATAGTGCACTGCAGGAAAGTGTATGTTAGTGCCAGTGACGACCGACACCCCTCTCTCATTTCCCACTGTCAAAGTACGATAAAGGCCTCAAACTCTGTCGGCCTAGGCTCAACTAAACTCCCATCAGAAGGGATCATGCATATATTACAAAATTCAGGAAGTGGTATCTGATGGGTTTCAGCATATAAATCAAAACGCACTTCAGGAGGATTATTCCTAGGAAGGAAAGTAAAGCTTTGAACAATGGAGTTTGTGAGGAGATGATATTGTTCGCATTCAACTGCGATGAAGTCGGTGAGGCCGGCATTAGCAACATATTGTGTGAACTCCTAAAGGATCCCAGCCTCTTCCATGAACGGGGTGTGCGGTCATTCGCACGGCCGTACTTCTGTCAACCTCCGAGGATGGAGATCACTCTCAGATGACTCCCCAATAACACCCTTGGAGTTCTTCTTGGAACCAAACTTCCTAAAGATATTCATGGTTTTCCTATGAACAAAAATTCTGAAATTTATTAGCCCACAAAATTTTCTCAACAAAACTTCACAAAAATGATACCAAGTACTCATAGGGATTCATAGAGGAACTCTAAGAATTCAACATGCAAGCTCATCTATAGCAGCACCAAGAGTAGCTAATTATTCAAAATATAAACCACTAAAACAAAAACTAATTGGACAAACGGTGAGTCACATACCAAGCAACAATCCCCCGAAACAGTTTCAGAAATGGAGCTTTGAGCAAAGAGATCAAAATCCGCAGGCTTGAGAGCAAGAACACGGGAGAGAGAGCTATGGGGATTTTTTTCTGGAGGTAGGTGATGATGTGGTGTAAAGAGGTAAGTGAGGGGGACCACAACCCACCAGGGCGCGCCTGGGGGTCCTGGCGTGCCCAGGTGGGTTGTGCCCACCTGGTGCACCTCCCTCTGATGTTAGTTGCACCAGAAATTCAGAAATATTCAGAAAAAATCATATTAAATTTTCAGGGCATTCTGAGAACTTTTATTTTTGGGTCATTTTTATTGCACGGGAAATTCAGAAAACAGACAAAACATGACATTTTATTTTATTTAACTAATAAAAACAGAAAACAAAAAGTAGGGACAGAAGGTAGTGCTTACTAAATTCATCAACTTCATACCTCTCAAAAATGATCCATTAATAAGGTTGATCAGGTCTTATTAACAACCACTTTCGATTAATATGAAACCGAAGAACTTTCATAAATCACTAAGTTACCTCAACGGGGATATGAATGTCCCCAACAATAAGCATTTCATATTTCTTTTTGACAGTAGGTAGAGGTATTTTGAAAACGTTCAACAGTGATTGTCGGAGAGTTTTCAATAACATTAATACCATTCACTTGGAATTGTTTCTTCGGAAAGTGCACCGTATGCTCATTACCATTGATATGAAAAGTGACCTTGCTTTTATTGCAATCAATAATAGCCCGAGTATTCAAGAAGGGTCTACCAAGGATAATCGACATGTTGTAGTCCTCGGGCATCTCAGGTATAACAAAGTCAGTCAAAATAGTAATATTAGCAACAACAACAACGGGCACATCCTCACAAATACCGATAGGTATGGCAGTTGATTTGTCAGCCATTTGCAAAGATATTTGAGTTGGTGTGAGTTTATTCAAATCAAGTCTTTTATATAAAGAGAAAGGCATAACACTAACACCAGCTCCTAAATCACACAAAGCAGTTTTCACATAATTCTTTTTGATGGAGCAAGGTATTGTTGGTATTCTCGAATCTCCAAGCACTACTGCAGGATGCTGCTAACGTGACACTACAATAAGAGACCCTTCGATGAAACTGTGTGCGATGCCATAATCGCAAACGGTGGTGTAAAAAACCCGTCAAAAAAGGTGCAAAATGTTTGGGATGGAGGATGCATCAAACACGGTTCAGATTTTAGTTGCGTGTGCGATGCAGGGCATACGGTTCAGCTCAATTAACTGGTTGCAATGAGGAGGAACAAAAGAAATGGGCAGCCAGATGAAGGTGTGTGCGATGTACAACATATGGTTCACTCGGATGAATTGTTTGTGATTAGGCAACACAAAAGAAACGGTCAGACAGATCAAAGGTGTGTGTGATATACGGCATGCAGTTCACTCGGATGAACTGTTTGCGTTGAGACATGAGGACAGAAACAGTTCAAATGAACAAGATGTGTAGGATACAAGGCAAACAGGTCTGTAATCGGAAACATGTGCGAAGACCGATAACAACACAAACGATTACTGCTAACAAGTCGTGTGTGTTGTGAGCAAACGATTGCTGGTATACAATTGTGAGTGATTGATGAAAACATCACCGACTGGTTCCATTGTTTAGTCCGTGTGCGATGTGATTTTATTTGTCCGCACAACATCTACACTCTGTCTACAGAGCATCAACATATATACTTAAAAAGACAGCATTGCATAACCAAATTAAGCATACACAAGTGACTACACACGTAACATTTCCACACACCAAAGTGAGCAATTACATGCATACTAAAGTAGGAGAAACAAGGATCTAATCATCTACTTATTGATGTGATGAAGCTTGCCATTGCTCTGCTTCCGGCTGGATCCCTGGCTGTATTGGGTAAGGAGGCACTTCCTCATGTCAACGATCCGCCTGTACATGTCGTAGCTCGTGTATGCCTCCTTGGTCGCATACACGACATGAGCTTTGTCGAGTTTCTCCATCCAGGCCGAGTGCCAGGCACGCTTGTCCTTGTTGCATGAATCCTTCATGTCTCTGTAGTAGGTGTCGATGATGGCCTCGGCGAGGTGAACCAGTGAGTCCTTCTCATGCTCCTTGCTGCCCCAGATCTTGTATTGGACCACTAGTAGAAAAAGGGTCTAATGTTCAGCTCATTAGTCCCGGTTTGTATTTGAGCCGGCACTAATGTGACCAATAGTGCCGGTTCCAACGGCTAGGCGGGCCGCTCTCATTAGTACCGGTTCATGGCACACCATTAGCACCGGTTCGTGCCACAAACCGGTACTAAAGAGAGTGGTGGCAGGATGTTGTCAGACTGGGGACCCTCCAGCACCTTTAGTACCGGTTCGTGCCATGAACCGGTAGTGAAGGTACTCATATTTAAACCCTCCGTCCACCCGCGATCGAGCTCGCCCTGTTCTTCCCCTTTCCCCTCTCCTCTCTGTTCTTCCCCTCTTCCTCGAGCTCATCACACATTTTGCCCAAATTTTGTCAAGATTTGAAGGCCCCCATCCATTCAAGTGATCACAAATGTCAGCAACTTTGTCCTTTCATCTCTCATTGCTAGATTAGCTCTTGCAATGCTTTTATATAGTGATTAATTTGTGGGTTTTAGTAATTTGGGAGGAATTATATGTGGTAGTTTATTTGATTTATATGCAATTTGAGCTCAAAATAACTCTTAGTTTGCATATGTAGGTGTGGTTTACTTAGTGCCTTCCCGTCTCCATCCTAACCACCATCGATCGTCTGCACCGACCCGTCACCGGCACAACCTTGTGGTGAGCCTCTTTTTCTTATCTTTTTTATATAAAAAATTCATGTTTGTGTGATTTAGATATATAGTTACTTGTACAATTATCTTACTTGTACGTTGTTTGTTACACATAGTGCGATAGTTTTGATATCCGTCCCTGTCGGCCCTCGTCCGTGTTATGATTCAGATGTGGTATATTCTCTTTTAAAACTATTTGTTGCATTTCGTGTTTATGACAAATTATGCCCATCAAGCTGACATAGATATTTTTATCTAGGAGGTATGTGAACCGGAAATTCCAACCGACCCTATTGTCGAGAGGTTAAATTTAGTTGAAAGAGAAAACAAGTATTTGAAAGAAAAATTGAAAATAATTGAGGGGGAGAAGATGGAATTGGGTTGCATGTTTCCGATATCGTCGATGATCACAGATCAAGATGGAGAAAATGTGCTTGAAGATTAGAAAGATTAGAAAATATGCCATTGATAGTGACGCTTGGTATCATTATGCTGTTGGATCAATTGTTACCTTAGTTGCGATCTTGATCGCATTTGTTATTGCATTTCAATGCTTTAACTAGAGAGTTATTTGTATGTTGCATTTAAGTGTTGTATGAACTTTATGTACGAACTTGTATTAATTTGGTCTTTTCGGTGTTGTATAATGAAGATGAGCCGGCAATGGATGTACAATGACCGATGCTCTCCCCAGTTCATTAATGGCGTGCATACTTTTCTGCTTGCGGCTAAGGCAAACAAGTAGGTGGATGGTTTATGCCTTGTCCATGTGCTGGTTGTAAGAAAGATCGGAATTACTCTAAGTTAAAAACCATTCACGTCCACCTGTTTGAGTCCGGTTTCATGCCCCACTATAATGTTTGGACCAAGCACGGAGAAAGAGGGGTTATGATGGAAGACAATGAAGAAGAAGAAGACGACGACAACTATCCTGGCCATGGGTTCTCTGAATACGATGCTACAACAACGGGGGAAGAAGCTGAGCCGACAATGCGGGAAGAAGCTGAGCCGGCAATGCGGGATGAAGCTGAAGAAGAGGCATCAGATGAGCCTCCTGATGATTTAGGTCGGGCCATTGCCGATGCAAAGAGAAACTGTGCAAGTGAAAAGGAGAAGAAGAAGTTGTAGCGCATGTCAGATGATCACAAGAAATTGTTTTACCCGAATTGCGAAGCTGACAAGAAAAAGCTGGGCACCACACTGGAATTGCTGCAATGGAAGGCAGAGAATGGTGTATTTGACAAGGGATTTGGAATGTTGCTGGTAATGATAAAGAATATGCTTCCAAAGGACAACGAATTGCCCGAGAGTACGTATGAAGCAAAGAAGGCTGTGTGCCCTCTAGGGTTAGAGGTGCAGAACATACATGCATGCCATAATGGTTGTATCCTCTACCGCGGTGAGTACGAGGATTTGAACACGTGCCTGGTATGCGGTGCATTGCGCTATAAGATCAGCCACGATGACCCTAGTGATGTCGAGGGCCAGCGCCCCAGGAAGAAGATTCCTGCCAAGGTGATGTGGTATGCTCCTATAATACCACGGTTGAAATGTTTGTTCAAAAACAAAGAGCATGCCAAGGCGATGCGATGGCACAGAGAAGACCGTAAGAAAGTCAACGGAAAGTTGAGAGTACCCGCTGACGGGTTGCAGTGGAGAAAAATCGAGAGAAAGAACAGGGAGGAGTTTTCAGGTGACGCAAGGAACGTATGGTTTGGTCTAAGTGTAGATGGCATTAATCCTTTTGGGGAGCAGAGCAGCAACCATAGCACCTGGCCTGTAACTCTATGCATGTATAAGCTTCCTCCTTGGTTGTGCATGAAGCAGAAGTTCATTATGATGCCAGTGCTCATCCAAGGCCCTAAGCAACCCGGCAACGACATTGATGTGTACCTAAGGCCATTAGTTGAAGAAATCTTACAGCTGTGGAATGGAAAAGGTGTACGTGCGTGGAATGAGCACAAACAGGAAGAATTTGACGTAAAGGCGTTGCTGTTCATGACCATCAATGATTGACCTGCTCTCAGTAACCTTTCAGGACAGACAAACAAGGGATACCGCGCATGCATGCACTGTTTGGATGATACCGACAGTATATATTTGGATAATTGTAGGAAGAATGTGTACCTGGGACATCGTCGATTTCTTCTGAGCAGGCATCCCATAAGAAAGAAAGGCAAGCATTTCAAAGGTGAGGCAGATCACCGGACGAAGCCTCGCCACCGTACTGGTGTTGATGTACATGATATGGTCAAGGATTTGAAGGTAATCTTTGGAAAGGGTCCTGGCGGACAACCTGTTCCGAATGACGCTGATGAACGTGCACCCATGTGGAAGAAGAAATCTATATTTTGGGACCTGCCCTATTGGAAAGACCTAGAGGTCCGCTTCGCAATCGACGTGATGCACGTGACGAAGAATCTTTGCGTGACCCTGCTTGGCTTCTTCTGTGTGTATGGGAAGACAAAAGATACAACGGAGGCACAGGAGGACCAGCAACGTATGCACGGAAAAGGCGGCATACATCAGGGTCATGCCAACTACGCTCTTACCAAAGAAGAGAAGGAAATCTTCTTTGAATGCCTGCTCAATATGAAGGTACCGTCTGGCTTCTCGTTGAATATAAAGGGAATAATAAATATGGCAGGGAAAAAGTTCTAGAACCTAAAATCTCATGACTGCCACGTGATTATGACACAACTGCTTCCGTTTGCATTGAGGGGGCTTCTATCGGAAAACATTTGATTAGCCATTGTGAAGCTATGTGCATTCCTCAATGCAATCTCTCAGAAGGTAATCGATCCAGAAATCATACCAAGGTTAGAGAATGATTTGGTGCAATGTCTTGTCAGTTTCGAGTTGGTGTTCCCACCATCCTTCTTCAACATGATGACGCACGTCCTAGTTCACCTATGCGAAGAGATTAACGTTTTGGGTCCTGTATTTCTACACAATTGTTCCCCTTTGAGAGGTTCATGGGAGTCTTCAAGAAATATGTTCATAACCGTGCTAGGCCAGAAGGAAGCATCTCCAAGGTCCATGAAATGAGGAGGTCATTGAGTTTTGTATTGACTTTATTCCTGACCTTAATTAAGCCTATTGGTGTTCCTGAATCGCGGCATAAGGGCAGACATGATGGAAAAGGCACGCTAGGAGCGAATCAAATAATATGTATGGACAGGCATTCTCTCACTCAAGCACACTACACAGTTTGTCAGTGTACAAAAGTAGGGGCTCTCCTTTTGACTCCTTTACTTGTGCACGGGCAGTCGGAGCCACGCGCCACGGCCGTACTTGGCAAGGCAGGGGAGGTGAACCGAGGTGAAAGCGAAGCACAAGACCAGCGAGACAGCGTCAAGGCCAAGACCACAGAGAGCAAAGGGACGAAGTGGGTTCCCTCGGCAAGACCCTTGCCGGGGCAGCCTCCGCGGCCCCGGCAAGGCCTTTGCCGGGGCGGCTCGTCCAAAACACCAACGGAGCGAGCCACCCTCAGGCCCACGGTTTCCAACACGATCAACTACGTTAGGCCAGGGCTCGGGAGGCACCTCTATGGTGGCATGCAGATCTTTGTGAAGACAAGGAACACTCAAGATCAAGTGAGGACCAGAAGAGGACGACCATCGGCAAGATCCTTGCCGAGGAAAACCACAAGGCCCCCCGCAAGATCCTTGCCGAGGACGACCGCAATACCATGACAAGACCCTTGCCGGGGCCCCGGCAAGGCCCTTGCTGAGGGCATCCGCGAGGCCGCAGCCACGCCCGCACCCGCCAAGCTTTTCGCCACCAATCCCATGCAGCTGCCAGTCCACCAGCCGGGCAGGCACCTGCGTGTCGACGCAGGGCTCCTCCGCCAACTCAGCACGTGCCTACGTGGTGGCATGCTGACCTTCTTGAAGGCTCCACCACCGCGCCACCTCAGCTGCTTGCCTGCCTACATGGCACCACCGCCTTGCTGGCCCAGGCGCGTGTCAAGGCGGGGCGAAGCGGCGGTAAAGTGGAAGGGACACGTCAGGGGCGCATTAAATGCGTCTTGCCCCGTAATAGCTAGCGATAATCTTAACCATAATACCCCGATGCTACCTCCTGGTGCCACTGTGGCGATCCCTTTGCCTATAAAAGGAGACCCGGGGCATCCAGGAGAAGGATTCGGACTAGGGTATTACGCATCTCTGCGGCCCGAACCTGGGTAAACGATCCGCGTGCTTGTACTGACTGCTGATCCTGCTCTCCTCACCACCCAGCGCCCCGCAACCGCAGAAGGGATCCTCGTGGTCCCATAGGTGTCATTTCCCACCGACATCTTTGGCGCGCCAGGTAGGGGCGGCGCGAATGTGAGAATCTGGTTTGGTAGTTAGCCTAGCAGTTCTTCGTCGCCTTGGCTCCCAAGAAGAAGGCGGCCACGGCGGTCGGTTCGTCAGGAGCCAAGCGGCCCGATCCGGTGCGGGCGAGCAGCGGACCGATCGCAGACAGAACTCGACCCACAGCCTGCGAGCATCAGCATCGCTCTGGCAGTTAGAGCCTGGCGAGCGGCGTCATTCGTACGCCGAATGACGAGCCGCATGCCGCTAGATCCAAAGACAGAGCTGGGCCCCACGCAGGTGGCGCGGGGCCCTCCAAGAGTGTTGCTGTGCCACCCATAGGTGGCACAGTGGCCTCCAAGACGCCCATCCCGGCGCCCACAGTGCGCTCTTCCCATGGTGTGCGCGATGAGCAGCATCACCACGCTGGTGACCCTGAACACGGTTGTGGGAAGAGCCCTGTGCTTCCTCCACGGGACGAGGGGGGCCTACATGCCCGCCGGAGCGCTGGCGAAAGCGACACGCAGCCGCTGGGCCGTGACGGAGCTCCTTCTAACATGGTTAGAAGTCGAAGCGCGCCGCAGTCCACGTAGCTTTCGCCACCACCCACGCCAGCAGAAGCTTTGGTGCACGCGCAGCTGCTCCTCGACTTCCCTCCTGCTGCGGAGAAGCTTGATGAGTGGAGAGCCACCATCCGGAGCCTCGTTGCACATCATTCCCCAGAAGGATGGAGAAACCCTGCGCAAGTACATCCAGAGGTTCAGCCGGGTGCAGTACAACATCCCCCACGTTCATCCCGCCACCAGAACTGGCGATGAACAAGGTTAGGGATGTGGCCGAACTCTATGTCCTGGCCGATAGGTGCGCCTGGGCTGAAGAGGGAAGGAAGTACCCCGGCGAAGATGCCGGCGCGGAAACCGACTCTACCGATGGAGACACTGCCACCCCAGCGAAGAAGGGCCGGTGTCGCAACAAGAAACGCAAGGGCAAGGCCGTGCTTGCCGTCAAGGGGTCCGACGACACCGGCGCCACCAAGAAGGCTAAGGCAGACGACCCCGGCAAGGAGATTGCCGGGTGCGCCGCTTGCCGGGCCTTGGCGGCTGCCGACAAGCTCGGGGGCTCCGACAAGCAGTATTGCAAGATCCACCGCACCAAAGTCCACGACCTCCAGAACTGCCGACAAGTCGAGCTGCTTGCTGAGAAGCAGAAGGCTGAGTATGAGAGGCGGGACAAGGAGAAGGGTCAGGATGGTGCCGGAGGATCCGACAAGAAGCGTGGCGGCCAAGGAGGTCGCCGCGGCAAGGATAGACAACAAGAGAGGCCCGCTCGGGGCCGCGACAAGAAGCAAGAAGATGATGATCATGACGAGGACGACGAGTCCGGTGAGCAAGAGTTCCAAAAGGCTACAGAGGCCATGTGTGTCGACGGTGGCGCCTCGCTGCATAATTCTCACCGCCAGCTCAAACAGTGGGCGTGTGAGATTACAGCGGCAGAGCCCTCGTTCAACGCCAGAAGCCCCTGAAATGGTCCAGCACGCCCCTCATCTTTGACGCCGAGGATCACCCTGACCGCACAACTGCGGTCGGGTGTTTGCCGTTGTTGGTCTCACCAACGATACGCAACCTCAAAGTGAACAAGATGCTGGTTGACGACGGGGCCAGTCTGAATTTGATCTCACCTGTTGTGATCAAAAGGCTGCAAATTACTGAAGGAGACCTCGAGGAAACAGGCATGTTTCAAGGGGTCAACCCGGGAAGGAGCCAGCCGAAGGGGAAGGTCACGTTGCTTGTGACGTTTGTAAGTGAGCTTGACTACAGGACGGAGAGGATTGTCTTTGATGTAGCCGAGATCCCCTTGCCTTACAACGGGATCCTCGGCCGCCCGGCACTTGCCAAGTTCATGGCGGCTTCTCACTACGCCTACAACACGCTGAAGATGCCCGGGCCGATGAACATCATCACCGTCCCCTTCGACAAGAAAGACGCGCTGATCTGCGCCGACCTACTCTACCGGGAAGCAGTCGCAGCAGCTGTCGTCAAGGCACTTGCTCCTGCGGTCGAAGCCCCGGGAGGGAAGAAGAAGACCGGCATGACCTCTCGCACCCACTCCGGCAAGCGCACCTCTTCGGAGTGTTGTGCTACCGTCGAGGACGTGTCGAAGAGCTCCACCGGCAAGAGCAAGAAATCCAGAGCTGCACCACCAAAGACCAAGAAGGTGTCCGTCAAGGAGAATGGCACGGGAGGGGCTTTCACCATAAGCTCCACCCTCGACAGCAATATAGGAAAGTGCGCTCATCACTTTCCCGCGGGTGAATGTCGATGTGTTTGCATGGCAAGCATCCTACATCCCCAGTGTTCCCAGGGAAGTGATTGAGCACCATCTCGCTGTCTGCCCCCATGCGCGCCCCGTCAAGCAGAAGGTCAGGAAGCAAGCTCTGGAACGGCAAGAGTTCATCACAGAGGAGATCAGAAAGTTAGAAGCTGCAGGACTGGTGAGAGGAGTGCTCCTTCCGACGTGGTTGGCCAATCCGGTAGTGGTGCGCAAGGCGAATGGGAAGTGGAGGCTGTGTATTGATTACACACATATCAATAAGGCTTGTCCCAAGGACCCTTTCCCGTTGCCGGGCATCGACCAGATTGTTGACTCCACGGCCGGGTGTGATCTGCTATCGTTCCTCGACGCCTACTCGGGCTATCACCAGCTCTTCATGACAAGAGAAGACGAAGAGAAGACAGCATTTATCACACCATGTGGTATGTACTGCTTTTTACGGATGCCTTTCAGGTTGAAGAGTGCTGGCTCGACGTTTGCAAGGGCGGTCCAAACTGGTTTCCAGCCCCAGCTCCATAGAAATATGGAAGCATATATGGATGACATAGTGGTTAAAACCAAGGACAGGGCAACCCTTGTACAAGACTTAGAAGAGATGTTTGCCAACCTGTGCAATATCAACCTCAAGCTGAACCCTGAGAAGTGTGTCTTCGGCGTTCCGTCCGGCAAGCTTCTCGGGTTCTCTGTGTCGCAGCGTGGGATTGAGGCAAACCCAGACAAGATCAAGGCTATCGAGCAGATTGAGGCGCCCAAGCGGATCAAGGATGTGCGTCGGCTCACTGGCTGCGTTGCCGCCATGAGCCGATTCATCTCCAAGTCTGCTGAGCGCGCCCTTCCCTTTTTCAAGATCTTGAAGAAGACGGGCCCTATGGAGTGGACCCCAGAGGCCGAGGCAGCGCTGCAAGATTTAAAGAAGCACCTCTCCTCTACCCCAGTGCTGGTTGCGCCCAAACCACAAGAACCGTTGCTGCTGTACCTAGCGGCAACGAATCAGGTGGTTGGCGCCATACTGGTAGCACAGAGAGAGGTCGACGAAGAGGCAGCGCCAGCGGCAGAATCAACAGATGGTGAGCCGGAACCCTCCCCGGTAGGGCTCGGTCCCGGCAAGACTAAGTCCCCGGCAAAGGCTGACGCTAGTACGACGGGGCCCGCGCGGCTAGGTGAAGTGACCCAGAAGAAGAAAATAGTGCATCACCCAATTTACTTTGTCAGCTCCCTCTTGCAGGGGGCTAGGTCGAGGTACTCAGGCGTGCAAAAATTGCTCTTCGGCCTCCTTATGGCCTCGAGGAAGCTGCGTCATAACTTCCAAGCACACGAGATCACCGTGGTCACCCGCCTCCCATTGCGACGGATACTGCATAACCCAGATGCAACGGGGAGGATCGTGGAGTGGGCCCTGGAGCTGTCGAGTTTCGGTTTAAAGTTTGAAAGCACTTTGACGATTCAGAGCAGAGTCTTGGCGGAATTCGTTGCAGAATGGACCTCGACGCCCGACGAAGAGGTACAGGAGACCACTCTCCCCAGCAAGGAAACGAGCCGCAACTGGATCATGTAATTTGATGGGGCTTTTTCGCTGCAAGGCGCCGGTGCTGGCGTGCTGCTTGTCGCGCCCACCGGAGAGCACCTCAAGTATGTCATCCAAATGCACTTTCCCCGGGAGATGTCAACTAACAACACCGCCGAGTACGAGGGTTTCTTGCCGGTCTCAGGATCGCAGCGGACCTCGGAGTCAAAAAGCTCATCGTCAGGGGTGATTCGCAGCTCGTCGTCAGGCAGATTAACAAAGATTATCAGAGTCCGTTGATGGAAGCTTACGTGGATGAAGTGAGGAAACTGGAGGAGCACTTTGACGGTATACAAGCAGAGCATGTCCCTCGGACGGAGAACGACATCGCTAACTACCTGTCAAAGCGTGCTGCCCTCAAGCTACCTGTGGAACTAGGTAGTTTTCTGCTTCAGTTAACTCAACCATCCGTCAAACCATCAACCGGGCAGAACAAGCGGAAGAAGCTAGGCCCCGGCAAGTACTTTCCCACCGAGCTCCCCGGAGCCACTGGCGAAGATGTTGCCGTGGATACCGGTCCTGCCGCGGGGCAACCGACTCCGGCAGGGCCTCAGGCCATGGCCGTAGAGACAACCGCTCCCCTGGTAGACGAGATGCCTTGGGTCCTTGCCGTCGAGCCACAGGCTCCGGCATGGGCGCAGCACACTGTCCGATTCCTCCAAACAGGAGAGCTTCTTGAGGAGCAGGAAGAGGCAGAGAGAGTAGCCCGCCGGTCTGCTCTGTACCAATTCGTTGACAACGTCTTGTATAGAAAAAGGCCGAATGGGGTGAAATTGAAGTGTATCTCCCGGGAGGAAGGACTAGAGCTGTTGGCAGAGATACATGGAGGTATATGTGGCTCCCACATAGGGTCGAGAGCCCTTGCCGGCAAGGCTTTCCGGCAAGGTTTCTTCTGGCCCACTGCCCTCCAGGATGCGACGAGACTAGTAACCAAGTGTGAAGCGTGCCAGTTCCATTCGAAGAAGCTTCATCAACCAGCTCAAGCCCTTCAAACCATCCCTCTCTCCTAGCCCATCTCGGTCTGGGGGCTCGACATATTGGGCCCCTTCCCTCGTGCCGTCGGGGGCTTTGAGTACGTGTACGTTGCAATCGACAAGTTCACAAAGTGGCCAGAACTGGAAGCAGTGAGGAAGGTGACAGCGCAGTCAGCCATCAAGTTCTTCAAAGGACTAGTTTGTCGTTTTGGTGTACCCAACAGGATTATCACCGACAACGGCACACAGTTCACAAGCCACGCCTTCAGGCAGTACATTGAGAATCTCGGCAGCAAGGTCTGTTTTGCTTCCGTGGCACACCCACGGAGCAACGGCCAAGCAGAGAGAGCAAATGCTGAAGTTCTGCGAGGCTTAAGAACGAAGACTTTTGACAGGCTGAGAACGACGCCAAATCGAGCCACCGGCCAGACACCCTTTGCCCTGGTCTACGGGGCAGCAGCAGTTCTCCCCACGGAACTCATATACGGGTCACCTCGAGTGCTCGCTTATGATGAGCTCGAGCAAGAGCGATTGCGGCAAGATGACGCGACGTTCCTTGAGGAAGATCGTCTCCGGGCGGCTGTGAGAGCAGCACGCTACCAGCAAGCCTTGTGCCGCTACCATAGGCGCAAGGTTCATGCCCGGAGCCTTGAGGAAGGCGACCTTGTTCTTCGGCATGCTCAGTCGGCCAAGAATTCCAACAAGTTGACGCCGAAGTGGGAAGGCCCTTATCGGGTAACACGAGTCACCAGGCCCGGCACAGTCCGCCTGGAGACCGAAGATGCCATTCCAGTGAGCAACTCCTAGAACATCGAGCATCTTCGCAAGTTTTACCCATAAGGCGCGGCTTGCCGGGCCTCCCGGCAAGCCACCTTTTGTACATGCCTTGCCGACAAGGCATGTAACCCTTTGTACAAAGCCAGGCGCAGACCCTGAGCATAAATAAATGAAGCGCTGGCGCCCTAAGTTATAGCACGCATGCTAGGTCAAGTCTCTTCCTTGGTTAGGGTTGATAGTGCTTACCGGCGGCTAATCCCTAGCTTAGAGGTCGAGTGTGCGTCTCTCTGTTCTTTCCTGTCCTCTTTGGTTCGCAGGGCACATGAGCACTTCTGCTGAGCTATTTGGAAGAAAGGGAGCAGACCGGCGTCCCAACCCCGGCGAACCAAAGTTGCCGGGGGCTGCAAATACAAGGATCCAACCGCGGCAAGCCAAGGTTGCCAGGGGCTGCAGATCCAGATAAGTCCTTTATCCTTTGTTGTGCACTTCGGTATGGAACTGGGATATATGAAACCTCGCTTTATTTCTGGGCTACCGTGCTCCCCTTTTCTTTACCGAAGGATTATCTCCTGGGTCCGGATTCGGTTGTAGTCGCGGTAGCAAGGGAATGGAACGGGGAGCCTAAGCCCGCTTCATCCCTGCCTCCGCCAAGAGCACGAGAATGGTCGAGCGAAGTGGGGGGACGGCAAGGCCTCTTGCCGGGCGAAAAATGTTTACCTTAAATAGTAACGAGGATTCGCTCCTTGTCGCAGGTTTCACCCATGAAAGAAAAACCCGGCAAGCATCCCTTTTTTCATTAAAATCATCCCGTACAGGTACAATTCATACGGAGTGAAAAACATGAGCAAGGGGATTACAAGCTTTCAATTCTACTAATGCTCGCAGGCTTACAAACTAAAAGAGATAAGATGCCCGTAATCCCTTTCTTGTCTCTCTCCTCATGAGGCAGGTCAAGGAAGCAAAAAAGGGCAAAAGGGGCGCCTAGGCGAGCTACGAGCAGCAGAAAGCACGAAGAGAACGTCTCAGTGGCCGTCCAAAGGCTGGCTGGTGATGACGGCGCCGGGGGAAGAGCCGGACGACGAGGCGGTAGGACTTCAATACGCGACGAAGGCGTCGGTGCCCGTGTACTCTGACTTGACGGCCCTGCCACCCGCCCTCTTCTTCTTCCGCAGCCTCCCAATGCCAGCCGCCCAAGGAGACGACCCCGAGAAGTTCAAGGAGCTGGCCCCTCCCCCGACAGACTCCACCGGAGGAGCGGCCAGGTGCAGATGCTGCTGCTGCCGCACCCGCCCAAGCGCGGGGTGCCCGACGCCTGGTCAGACTCGTCCCCGTCATCTGCCCCGCTGTCCTCCTCATCGCTCTCGCTTGAGGAAGAATTTCCGTTGTCGGAAGAAATCTCCACGCAACACCTTACGCGAGTCCTGAAGTGCCCAAAGGCCTTGACGGAGAGGAGGCCGCCCTCCATTAACTTAAAATGGAGAGTGAGCCCCTCCGTCAGGCTATGGATGCGGGAGAAGGTCTTCCACCCTCGGCAAATATACATGACATGAGGGGCGGGGAACTCAACGTCGGCGCCCTCCTCCCGCAGCCCCTCATATGCAGCCGGAGTGCCTGCGGCGGATCCAGCTCCATCTCCCACGCAAATGGGGTCGGGAGACGACGGCGCGGCGGCTGACGCAGTCTGAGGAAGAACTCACGGGGGTTGTCCCCAACGTGGCCCTCCACCAGGAGAAGGGCCGCTGGCAGAGGCGAGGCCGATGCGCCGCCCCATCCTCCTCTTCCCCGAGCACCGCGACGACCTCGACCTCGCCCCCTCCCCCTTCCTCTCACGGTTGGCTCTGCTGCCATGAGCTCTTGGGGAGGACCGACGCGTTGTCTAGCCGAGACCCTTGCCGCTACCGATAAAGCATCGCCGCACCCCCTCGCCATGGTAGAAGGAAGGAGGGAGCGGGAATGGAGAGAAGCAGGTGACGAAGGATTGGGAGGCGCCGTTCCTCCCGCTCCCCTCTTTATAAAGGGGCGGGGCGGGGCTCGGCCGCCCCTTTCGGCCAATCCGGCTCATTAAAGTGACAGCGGGCGGGGCCGTCGACCGCCCTCCCCGCCCAATTGAAGGCGCGTGGGAATCGACCCACATGCGCATGACTTCCCGTATCCCGCGCGCCTGTCATTCGCTCTGCGTCGTGCATGCAGTGAACGCGGCGCGAGAGACGGGCATAATTGGACGCGTGGAGCAGCGGTTCCCCAAGTGCGGAGAGTAAATGAGCAGTGGCCCTGCGGTCTCAAAGGGACACGCGGGCCGCCTCCTTACTGTTTACCATAGATGGCGTCAGCATGCTTCGATCACCCGCGCGCGCAACCCACACGAAAAAATCAACATGGGCCATGGGGAAGCGCAGCAGACTGAAAGTTTTACAGCAGTAAAAACCGCCCCGCCTGCCCGCGCACCATTTTGGGCCTGGCCCAACAATGTGTTGCGCTTATGTGTGGCCCAGGCCCGGGGGCTCCTGTCGGTGTACAAAAGTAGGGGCTCTCCTTTTGACCCCTTTACTTGTTCACGGGCAGTCGGAGCCACGCGCCACGGCCGTACTTGGCAAGGCAGGGGAGGTGAACCGAGGTGAAAGCGAAGCACAAGACAAGCGAGATGGCGTCAAGGCCAAGACCACAGAGAGCAAAGGGACGAAGCGGGTTCCCCCGGCAAGACCCTTGCCGGGGCAGCCTCCGCGGCCCGGGCAAGGCCTTTGCCGGGGCGGCTCGTCCAAAACACCAACAGAGCGATCCACCCTCGGGCCCACGGTTTCCAACACCATCAACTACGTTAGGCCAGGGCTCGGGAGGCACCTCTATGGTGGCATGCAGATCTTTGTGAAGATAAGGAACACTCAAGATCAAGTGAGGACCAGAAGACGACGACCCTTGGCAAGGTCCTTGCCGAGGAAAACCACAAGGCCCCCGGCAAGATCCTTGCCGGGGACGACCGCAACGCCACGACAAGACCCTTGCCGGGGCCCCGGCAAGGCCCTTGCGGGCATCCGCGAGGCCGCAGCCAGGCCCGCACCCGCCAAGCTTTTCGCCACCAATCCCATGCAGCTGCCAGTCCACCAGCCGGGCAGGCACCTGTGCGTCGATGCAGGGCTCCTCCGCCAACTCAGCACGTGCCTACGTGGTGGCATGCAGACCTTCCTGAAGGCTACACCACCGCGCCACCTCAGGTGCTTGCCTGCCTACATGGCGCCACCGCCTTGCTGGCCCAGGCGCGTGTCGAGGCGGGGCGAAGCGGCGGCAAAGTGGAAGGGACACGTCAGGGGCGCATTAAATGTGTCTTGTCCCGTAATAGCTAGCGATAAGCTTAACCACAGTACCCCGATGCCACCTCCTAGTGCCACTGTGGCGATCCCTTCGCCTAAAAAGGAGACCCAGGGCATCCGGGAGAAGGATTCGGACTCTTGGACAAGTTGCGCTCCTGGTAGCTAGTTCAAGGACCTCAAGAACACAGATATACACATCCAAGCAAGACTAGGGTATTACGCATCTCTGCGGCCCGAACCTGGGTAAACGATCCGCGTGCTTGTACTAACTGCTGACCATGCTTTCCTCACCACCCAGTGCCCCGCAACCGTAGAAGGGATCCTCGTGGTCCCATAGGTGTCGTTTCCCACCGACACAGTTCTACAGAATTCCACCTTGGTGGCTCCGTATATGGAGGAACACAAGAATTTTCTATGCTCCAAACACCTGGAGCAGTCTGACGACTGGATTACACGTGAACAAATGGGGACTTTCGCCGGTTGGTTGCAGACACGTGCCATGCATGACGCCGCTATTGAAGATGACTTGTACTTGTTGTCCCAGTTACCATCTTCGAATATAATTACTTTCAAAGGGTACGAGATAAATGGGAATACATTTTACACGATCGCCCAAGATAAGAAGAGAACCAACCAAAACAGTGGTGTCCACTTTGATGTAGCAACCAAGACGGGAAAGGACACATATTATGGTTACATAGAGGACATATGAGAACTTGACTATGGACGTGGTTTGAAAGACCCTTTATTTCGGTGCATATGGGTCAATATTACATGAGGCGGGGTAACGGAAGACCCGCAGTACAGAATGACAATAGTGGATCTCAACAATCTTGCGTATGCAGACGAACCATTCGTCCTAGGCAATGATGCGGCGCAGGTTTTCTATGTGAAGGACATGTCTACCAAGCCGAGAAAAAGAAAAGATAAGGACGCGAATACATCATACGATGAGCCAAAGTGCCACATAGTTCTTTCAGGGAAAAGAAACATCATGGGAGTGGATGACAAGACAGACATCTCAGAAGATTATGAAAAGCTTGATGAAATTGATCCCTTCACAGTGAATATTGACCGGAGCATCTAGTTAAATGATGAAGATTGTCCATGTTTACGGCGCAAAGGGACACACGTGAATAAAAAGTTTCACACCCAAAGATCCCACTCTGGGATGTGACCGGCTTCACTGTCATCACTTTCTTCTCTAGTGAGTTTCTGGACTTATATATCTGGAAAGTCCCACTTTGGACAAACCGTAGGGAATCTTTGTAATAGTTAGGGTACTTATGTGTTTTGGCATTTGAAATGTGTACTTTTTGTGCGTTCAGTATGCACCATTCAAAGCCACGTCATCAACTTTCAACCCTTTCTGACATCATTTGCTATTTTTCATGCATTTACTGATTTTTTTTGAGCTAAATGACCCTGAAATAGAAAAGCACTAGAAATGATCTCTGAAAACGTTGAAAGTTGGCATGGTATCACCAGTTCACCCACATATCATGTGCGAAAAAGTAGAGAGGGTTACGGCAAAAACTGGATGCACTTCGTTTACAAAATGGACAATCTCTTTCGAAGTATCAGGGTTTCGGAGGGAAACTCATCTGTTACAAAGGCATTTCATTTTTTTAAACTTATTAGAACTCCAGAATTTTTGTGCGTTCAGTATGCACCATTCAAAGCCACGTCATCAATTTTCAACCCTTTCTGACTTCATTTGTTATTTTTCATGCATTTACTGTTTTTTTAGCTATATGACCCTGAAATTAAAAAGCACTACAAAGAAACTCTAAATACAGCAAAAAGCAACTCATAAATAAATAAAGCAGAAAAGAAAAAAAGAAAAAAAACCTAGTGGGCCACAACGGCCTGCATACAAGTAGAAACCCAACCTGTAGTTGGGCGAGGATGCAGGCCTGCAAGGCCCAGTAGGCCCACAGGGCAGCGAAGCAATTTAGGCCCAGAAGCCTGCTTTAGAGAGGAGCTCGAAGGAGCAGCCGCGGCTGGGTTTATAAACTAGTGTGGCTGCCCTTCGCTCGGCGAGGTGGGATTAAACTTTGTGCACCGTGGGGTGGCAGCGCACCCCCTTTAGTATCGGGTCGTGGCTCCAACCGGTACTAAAGGGGGGGTCTTTAGTACCGGTTGCAGCCACGACCCGGGACTAAAGGTGGTCGCTTCCCGCCGCTTGGGCTGGCCAAATTTGACCTTTAGTATCGGTTGGTGGCTCGAACCGGTACTAAAGGCCCCTCCTATATAAACAACACTTACGAATTTCGTCAGTTTTCATCTCTTCCTCTGCTTCTTCTCCTCTGCCCCGTCGCCGTCGCCCTCCATCGACGCCCCCGTCACCGCCCCCCGTCGTCCCCGTCGCCGCCCATAGCCGCGCCGTCCCCATCGTCGCCCGTCACCATCCCCGCCGTCGCCGCCCGTCACCGTCCATGTTGCCATCTCGGCCCGTCACCGCCTGTCTCCTTCCCCGTCATCGCCGCCCGTCCCCGTCGCCTCGCCTCACTGGTGAGCTCCTACCCCGCCATGGCCACACACACACACACATTGGTAGTTATAAATATGTTAGTAATTTTTATGTTTTTTAGTTATAGAAATGTTAGAAATTTTTTCTGTTTTTTAGTTATACAAATGTTATAGAAATTTTAGTTATATAGAAATGTTAGAAATTTTAGAAATGTTAGTTTTAGCTAGATGAATTAGATTAATGTCAAATTCTTAGACGATGATCGATGTTATAGAATTTGCATATAGAATTTTGACATACACAACGGTATCATTTTGTAAATTTGTATATAAGAAATCACAATCCAATCATTTAAAAAATGTTACATTTGCATATAGTATTTGTTCTCGACGATGCCCGGCCCGCATCCTCGCCGTCAACCCGTTCGTGACGACGTCCTGCTTCAGAGGATCCATGTCCGGGACTGGGCTCTGCCGGGCTGGCACTGGGAGGTGCTACATTCAGGGGCGTGCCGCTTGGTGAGGAACCTGGCCCCAGGTCCCGTCGTCGACCCTGAGCTCCTTTGGTGGCCTTCGCGTGGGCCACTTTTGGTGCGGAGGGAGCCGGCCCCGCTGGAGGTGGTACGTCACTGTGTCAGGGAGGAGGACGAGCACGTCTGTCGCTACATGGCTGCTATGGACGTCATGTTCTCCAATACCTGGCAGGTTCTTTTGGGAGATGACCCGAGCTATGATCCTGTGATGGTTCCTTCTCTTTGGGTGTCCACCGCCCGCGCCTCAGGAACCGCGAGTAGCCTAGATTATATTGTAGTATCCGATCTTTATTAGCTAGCTTGCTAGTGATGTATTTGATATATAATATTTGAGACGATGTATTGGAGATTATATATAATATTCGAGACGATGTATTCGAAATTATATTCAATGATGCATATTATGTACTATGATTCAGTTTTGCCTTATTGATTGGATGCATGCATTGTAATTTGAATACTAAATTGTTTTATATATCTTCTGGATTTGTTAAATAAAAGCTATGGCGGACAATACCTGCAGAGAAGGAGAAGAGGCCCTGTTCGAGATCATACGCTCCCCTCGCAGGCCAGATGATCAGAATGAAGTAGATGACGGCTCCGAAATCTGTACAATACCGAGGAGGGTGATATGGTATTCGATCACGATGACCGAATTGATGAAGCCATGAACTATGATTATGATGACGAAGAAAATGTTCATCTTGAAATAACAGAGACCGGCGAGGTATATTTATATAAGCAGGCATCTGGTGATCATCACATGTTTTAAATGATTTGAAGATATATTAACGAATAGATCTTTCTTCTTTCAGACCTACGGATCGAGCAAACTTCTACAGGCAGCAGGATAGTGCGAGGCCCGGCCAAAAAGTTGAAGGAGGGCGTAAAGTACAACATCGATGCCATCAAAACTAATGGCGAACCAATCGCGCCTAAGAACATTGCGAACAAGTTTGTTTGTCAGTGCGGAGTTCTTGTGAAGGACCAACTCCCAATCTCCCTTCAAGAATGGAAAGAGCCAGCAAAGAAACGTCCAGATCTTACTTTTGTCGACAACAGAGCAAAATCTCTGCTTTGGGAATCTCTCATGGAACATTTCACCCTACCAGATTATTTCACAGATGCAGATGTGCAGAAAGTCAAGGACGCCGCTCTTAGGAAGATGGCAATTGCATTCAACAACCACAAGAAAACTATATGGACCAACTGCGTCGCAGGAGGAAGGAAGACTCCAGAATTCAAGGGAACATTGGAGAAGCAAAGAGATCACTGGCCCACTTTCGTGAAATTCAAGGAATCAGAATTATCTAAGGAAAGGTCGAGAAAAAACAAGGCCAATGCCGCAAAAAAGGAGCAGTTCCATAGGCTGGGCCAGGTGGCTACACGGTGGCAATGCCTAAGTGGGATAAGTCTGAGAAAGATATGCTGGCTGCAGAGGTCACTCCAGTTACATTGAGCTGTCCCCCCATGTGCAGGACTTGGTTCTATGCGCATGGGGGGCGTTGGACCCGAAGACAGGCGAGGTTTCGAAGAAGGCATGTCTTAAAGGAGCCAAAGATAAGTTACTTGATGCAATAGAAGAAGCTCGAACGGGGGTGTTCACGCCCAACAGAGAGAACGACGAGCTTATGCACGCCCTGGGAAATCATGAACACCCGGGAAGAACACAAGGAAAGGGCGATGTTCCGTGGTATGAGGGGTTTTCGAACTGGAACACCGACTACAGAAGCCGTGCGAGAAGGAAGATGGAGGAGGAGAAGAAAAGGAAGCTGGAGGAGGAGCAGAGGAAGAAGGAAGCAGAATGCCTTCAAGGCCTAGAATCAGCGCACATGGAGTTGGCACTCAAATTCCAGCGGCAGCAGCAGCAGATCGGCTCACTTAGCCAGGAAAGGGGGTCTCAGCAGTGACAACAGCTAGCGGATGATCCAGCATTGGATAGCACCGTCTCATCCATGCTGAGAAGCAGCTTGGGTTCCGCCCCGGGCGACGCACTGCTGGATAGATACCCTGTGGATGACATCATGGAGAACACTAATTGTGAGCTACACTTCAAAATGAAGAACATATCCATGAAGATGGCGGACACCGTTGCTTATACAAATCCCCCCGAAGCAACCTTCCATTGCAACCCGATACTAGCTGGCTATGCTCGTGTCGTGGTTGATGAGGTGGTGGACCAATATTCGGGGCTAGAGCTTGACATTCCTGGCAGTGACGAGGAGCACACACTGGGAGAGGCCATACATCGTATCATCCTATGGAGAAAGGATTGCATCATCTTTCGAAGGCCACCGACACCGCGCCAACTGACTCCGCCTCGAAGTCCGCCACTGCGTCAGCAGACTCCTGCTCCTCCAAGTCATCAGCCACCGCCTCAGCAGAGTCCTGCTCCTTCAAGTCCGCCAATGCGTCAGGCCACTCCACCTCCTCCAAGTCCGGCATCGCGTCAGGCCACTCATCCTGCTCCAAGTCCGGCACCACGTCAGCCCACTGCTCCTCCTCGAAGTCAGCCACGGCAGCCATCTCCGCCGCCTCAGCAACAGCGGAAGAGAGCCGCCGCAGCTATGGTGTGTAGCGGTACAAGTCGAGTTACAGGAGGTACATGCGGAGGTAAGTGATTTCAATATGGTCCAAGTGTCAGGACCCCGATTCCAAGTCACATCGACCTAGCCGGTAACACCTCATATCACTTTGCGGCCTCACGCACGGTATCCCCACGGGTGTCGCCTTACCATGGCCGGGACCGTTTGGGCCTTTTGACTCACGTATATGATAGTGTCGCTAGTATCCATATGACAGAGAACCCGGGCCGACATGGCTAGTCGTGAACCCAAAGCGGCACTAACTTAAGGGGGCAGGCATACATGAATCAACATCGAACGTGTCGGTCAGCAGCGTGTGAATCCGGGCTGTAGCACTGGGCTAACAGGACTCCGGGAACCCGGGCTGTAGCAGGCTAGGCAGGACTCCGGATGTCACTGCGTGACATTTCCCCGAAGGGACAGACACAGGAACGAAGTGAAACACATGCCGGCCAGTCAAGTGTCCGGAGCAGTAGTCTAGGCTAGCAGGACTCCGGTGAACCGGGCTGTAGCGGACTACTATGCCTCATGGAAGCACTAGACTACATTTCCCCATAAGAGAGGCTGCCAAGGATAAACAACTACATTGTCGGATCCCACACATACCAAGCATTTCAATCATACACATAATATGCTCGATATGTGTAAATACAACATGGCATCACAACAAAACTCTAAAACTCAAAGTACTTTATTTAAAGGCTCCGGAGAGCCATACATAACACGTTCATACAGATAGGGGTCACATGACCCGACACTCAAGTCATACAAACATATAAGCACATGCGGAAGCAAACTTGTCTGAGTACAGACAACTAGAAAGAAAGAAGGCTTGACGAAGCCTGTCTATCTACATAGGCCCTTCACAAGCTCAGATCACCACCTGGGTGGCAAGTCACTCGTCAACGTCGAGATCTACATAAAACCCATCGGAAGGGGCGGTGTCGTCGTCTGAAAACAGTAATTAAAGCAACATCAGTACAAACGTACTCAGCAAGTATTACAACAGATCCTACTATACATGCACATTCTCAAGAAGGTAGTGGAGTTATTGCAGCAACCCAGCTTTGACTCTTGGCTAAGCTATCCTACGAGACACCACTTGTAAAATAGTTTTCGCACACGAGTCCACTAATCACCATCACAATACTCCGCCGTCGATCCTCCCTCGTCATCCCACGAGAGGGCCATCCGCGGTACTCACACTTATCTTGAGTCTTTTAGTAGTAACCATTAACTTGTCTATGAACTGCATAAGCGACCAAGTAGTCCTTTACCACAGACGCGGCTATTCGAATAGTTTTATACCCTGCAGGGGTGTACTTCGCCACACATGTTTCCACCACTTAGCGTCTGCACACGACATGTGCTCGGCAGACATCAAGCGAAAGCCGACGTGGGTGTAGACCACGACCTGACTAACCACACAAGTCTCTAGTCCAGGTTTATCGCCTATTCGGGTTCCATCCTCAAGGAAATCCGGCCGGGGTGTTCTCAACGGCCCCAAACGATGTGTGCAGGTTTCCCGAGACACCAAACGGGCGACTCGGTACACCGTGCCACGAGCCTACTGCATCACAGCCCACCCCTAAGGTCAGCGCTGCGCACGGCCTCCAACAACTACAAACACCAGAAACTACTTGCAACTCCTGGACAGAGGACGGGGTGATTAATAAGTCGAGAGAGTCAATTAAGGATCCCGATGTGTGGTAGTAGCTGAATCTTAAATCACGCATACAGATCTCAGTCCTTAAGGATGGCCTCAATGAAACAACCCACCATGTACTCCTACATGGCCTCTCATCGATATCTTTACCAAATCATGTTCAACACTTCACCCTCATTACCGACACAGCCATTCACTATAGTTCATCACCCCGATGAGCCAGACCTGACACGACTCTAAGCATAGCAAGCATAGCATGGTAGGAAACACAAACATGGCTCAATCAACTCCTACACATGCTAGTGGGTTTCATCTAGTTACTGTGGCAATGACAGGTCATGCAGAGGAAGTGGGTTCAACTACCGCAACACACACTAGTTTGAAACGCGTTGTCTTAATGAAGTAAACAAGAGCAGAAGCGAGCAGTTGGGTTTGTATCCAAATGATCAATGGGTTGCTTGCCTGGCAGAGTGGTAGTGGAATAGTGCCCTTCAGTTGGATACTCGTGAATATCCTCGGAGGCAGAACCTACCACGAAGAACACATCGAAACACAATCATCACAAGGCAATATGCAACAATATGATGCATGCAATGACATGGCGAAATTAGTGAGTTTTGGGCTAATGCAACTAGGACAGATTGGTTTGAGTTCATTTCAAACAAGGATTCAAATGTTAACCCAAATTAAGAGGTGATATTAGTGCATTAGCTTGTTTCATCAAAACAGCAGGGTTAAATTTTTCTGACATGCATGAAACCAGTGCAGATGGAAAGATTGAATTTTTCTGATCAAAATTCATATATAATTCTTTGCATTTGGAGTTACAGATTAATTTCTATGATTTTTTGAAGTTTGTAGTATTTTCTGGAATTTCCTGTATAAAAATAAATCCAGAAAATTACTTAATGCGTGAGCCGTGCTTCATGGTGACGTCAGCGGTCAACGGAGATGGTCCAGGTCAACCCTGACCTGTGGGTCCCGTCTGTCAGTGTCTCTGTTAGTTAATTAAGTTAATTAGGATTAATTTAAAACTAACCCAGGTTTGACCAGACGACAGGGCCCACATGTCAGTGACTCTGGGGAGTCAAACCCCTGGTCAAACCACGCTGACTCGCCGGGGTTTAGCCGCCGGCGACGTCCAGACGCGACGGAGGCTGCGGGATTTGCCCTCCGGCGACCAAAAGGACGGCCGAGACTATCTACGCGTAGCTGGTGATGAGCCGCGTCGAGTGGTGGTGGTGGTGGAGCTCGGGATCACCGGAATCGACGCCGGCGACGAGCTGGGCGGCTGCGGGGGTTCGGGTGAAGTCGAACCCGTCGCTAGGGGGCATGGCAAGGGGCGTGCGATGGTGCTACAGGTTCCTGGCGATGCGGTGAGGCTAACAGCCATGGTGGTGTGGCCGTTGGGTGGCCGGAGTCACGTCGGCGACGAGCTCGGCGGCGGCGCGTGCGAAGAAGCTCCATGTGGTCGCTATGGTGCTCAAGAGCGAGAACGAGAAGGGGGAGAAGGTAGCTGGGCTCACTGCGGTCACGTAGGAGCAGACGGCGCGGTCGAGGAGGGTCTGACGACCTCGGGGGGTCGCCGGCGATCTCGGGGCAGAGGCGGCGAAGATGGCGGTGCAGAGGTTGATGCAGGGCGTTCGGCGTCGCACGGGTTGATGGAGAGGCACGGGGGATGGTGGCGGAGCTCGTGGATAGCACGGGAAGACGATGGGAGCACGGTGGCTGCGGGGTTCACGCCGGCGCGAGCGTGACAGCGTCAGCCATGGCGGAGGGAGGCGAGGGAGAGAGACAGGGGGCGAATGGACATGTCCAGGGGCTCGGTGCGGCGACGTGGAGGTCGTCCAGCTCGTCCAGATGCGAAACGGCAAGCAGGTGACGCCGTGGCGAGCTCGGCGGCGTCGCGGTGTCCCTCCTCTGCCTACTGGCGAGAGGAAGCAGCTGGCTGGCTCGGGGCAGCACAGTGCTGGGCTGGCCAGTGGGCTGGGGCGTGGGTTTGGCCAGGTAAGCCCTTTCCGATTTATTTTTGTTTTATTTTATTTCTGTAAGTTTGTTGCATTTCTAAAAATACTCGGGCATCTCCAAAATTCACCAAACTGCACATGGCCACTGTTTGGAATATAACCAGCATTGAACATTTTAGTTTGGGATTATTTGAGCATTTGAAAAATTTTATATTATTTAAATGCCCAAACTCAAATAGCTAATGAATTAATCCAGTGACCTTAAGATGACCTAGAAATTTGTGCATCACTTTTGGGAGTGGTTTAAGACCAAGGAGAGGTGATGAACATTTTAGAAGGCATTTCAGGTTCATTGAAAATATTTTTAGTAAACCCTAGTTGTCTTCAGAGGGGGGTGCTGGGGGTTCTGTCATCCCCATTTCAAGTTTCTAGAAAAGGTAAACATGATGCAACACTCTAATGCATGAACTAGATAGGATGTGACAACTCACCCCCACTCAAAACAATCTCGTCCCGAGATTTAGGTTCTTCCGGAAAGAAGGTGGGGTACTCAAGTCGAAGACAATCCTCCCTTTCCCAAGTAGCTTCTTTCTCAGAATGGTGTGACCATTGAACCTTCAGAAACTTGATATTCTGGTGTCGAGTGGTATGCTCGGCTTGATCAAGGATACAAACGGGATATTCTCGATATGTGAGATTATCTTGGAGATCAATCGTTTCGTGGTCCACTCCACGGATAGGATCCGAGAAGCAACACTTGAGTTGAGAAACGTGGAAGACATCATGAACTCTGGAAAGATGCGGAGGTAATTCCAATTGGTAGGCAACTTCTCCTTGTTTGGAAAGAATGCGAAAAGGTCTAATGTAACGAGGAGCCAATTTGCATTTGATACCGAATCGATGGGTTCCCTTCAAAGGAGTAACCCGATGGTAAGCCTTCTCGTCAACCTCAAAAGTCATAGCCTTATGTTTGCGGTCATATTGGCTCTTTTGACGAGATTGGGCTGTTTTCAGTTTCTCACGAATAATGCGAACCTGCTCTTCTGCTTCCTGAATCATATCTGGGCCAAAGAGTTGTCTTTCCCCGGTTTCTGACCAGTTAAGAGGCGTTCGCCATTTTCGTCCATAGAGAACCTCGAAAGGAGCTTTGCCCAAGCTAGCTTGATAACTATTGTTATAAGCGAACTCGGCGAATGGAAGGCATTTCTCCCAATCCATACCGAAAGAGATGACAGAAGCTCGAAGCATATCCTCCAGAATTTGATTGACCCGTTCTACTTGACCACTTGACTTAGGGTGTAAGGCAGTGCTAAAGGAGAGACGAGTTCCCATAGCATTTTGGACACTTTCCCAAAATCGAGAGGTGAAGAGACTCCCACGGTATGAGTTCATTTCCAATGGAACACCATGAAGAGACACTATTCGGGAGATGTACAAGTCAGCTAGCTGGCTAGCGGTTATACTCTCACAAACGGGTAGGAAGTGGGCTACCTTGGAAAGACGATTGACAACAACGAAGATATCATTATTCCCTCTCTTGGTCCTGGGAAATCCGGTGATGAAATCCATACCGATTTTATCCCATTTCCATTCAGGAATAGCCAAAGGTTGAAGGGTGCCAGCAGGCCGTTGATGCTCTTCTTTAACACGACGACAGACGTCGCAATTAGCAATGTATTGAGCAATTTCTCTTTTCATCCTAGTCCACCAAAACCTCTGGCGTAGGTCTTGATACATCTTAGTACTACCGGGATGAATGGTGAGAGGAGATTCATGAGCTTCCTTAAGGATCAATTCTCGTAGATGTCGGTTCTTGGGAACCACTAGACGGTTTTCAAAGAAGACAACACCTCGATCATCCATGGAGAAACACTTAGCAACTCCACTAGCAATGTTCCCCTTGATACGAGATATTCCTCTATCATACCGCTGAGCGGTTATGATTTGATCCGTAAGGTTAGGTTTCGCCACCAGGGTGGATAGGAATCCTCGAGGAACAATGTGAAGGTTAAGCTTACGAAATTCCTCGTCTAGAAGTGGTTGACTTTGTTGTAACATCGGGTTGTTACAATAAGATTTACGACTTAGCGCATCAGCCATGACATTGGCTTTGCCCGGGGTATAAGTTATTCCTAAGTCGTAATCTGTGATCAACTCGACCCAACGTCTTTACCTGAGATTCAAATCCGGTTGGGTGAAGATGTATTTCAGACTTTGGTGATCGGTGTAAATCTCGCAACGATTACCAAGAAGGTAATGTCGCCATGTTTTGAGTGCATGGACTACAGCTGCAAGCTCTAGATCATGTGTGGGATAGTTATCCTCATGTGGACGCAACTGTCGAGAAGCGTAGGCAATCACATGACGATCTTGCATGAGTATGCAACCTAGTCCTTGTCGCGAGGCGTCGCAATAGATAACAAAGTCCTTAGAAAAATTTGGTGGTACGAGTACGGGAGCAGACATCAGGCGTCTTTTCAGTTCCTGAAAGCTGAACTCGCACTGTGGGGTCCACTCGAACTTGTTATCTTTCTTGAGGAGTTCAGTCAGAGGTTTAGCAACCTTGGAGAAATTCTCGACGAAGTGGCGACAGTAGCTCGCTAAGCCAAGGAAACTCCGAACTTTCTTGACCGTTTCAGGTGGAGTCCAATCAAGGACGGCTTGAACTCGCTCGGGATTGACACAATACCCTTACCAGAGATTACATGGCCTCTTGGAGAATTTGGCATAAAGGCGATGCTCTCGAAGTTTCGTCAATACTAGCCTTAGATGCTCGGCATGTTCTTCCTCATTCTTGGAGTAGATGAGTATATCATCGAGGTATACCACGACGAATTTATCCAAATACTCCATGAAGATCGAGTTCATTAACCGAGAGAAGGTGGCTGGAGCATTGGTTAAACCGAAGGACATAACGGTGTACTCGTATTGGCCATATCGAGTGACAAAGGCCGTTTTGGGAATGTCCCCGTTCTTGATTTTGATTTGATGGTAGCCCAACCTCAAATCCATTTTGGAAAAGACTGAGGATCCAGCGAGCTGATCATACAGATCATTGATCCTGGGAAGCGGATACTTGTTCTTGATAGTGACCAAGTTGACAGGCCGGTAATCCACAACCATCTGGTCCGTTCCATCCTTCTTCTTGACGAAGAGGACAGGGCAAGCCCATGGAGAAGAACTAGGACGGATGAAACCCTTTTTCAAGGACTCATCGAGTTGTTTCTTAAGCTCGGCTAGTTCTAAGGGTGCCATCTTATAGGGTCTTCTAGAGATTGGAACGGTACATGGAACAAGGTCTATCACGAACTCGACATCCCTGTCAGGTGGAATACCTGGCAGTTCTTCTGGAAAGACATGCGGGAAGTCACGGACTACCGGAATATCTTCAAGATCTGGAAGAGGGTTGGCATTTAGGGAGTAGAGCTGACGCTCAGACACTCGGGTCAACACATTGACTGTCTTGCCCGATGGATGGGTGAGTTGAACAGTTCTAGAAGATCAATCAATCTTAGCATAATGAGCTGACATCCAAGCCATACCCAAGATGATGTTTATGTCCGAGGACTTGAGAGCTATTAGTGATGCAAGGAAGACCAATCTGTCGACAAGAATTTCATTCCCATGGCTTATCCTAGAGGTTTGCCACTTAGAACCAGGGGTTTGAATTACCATGGAGGTGGGCATGTCACAAAATGTGGTGTTGTGCAGTCGAGCATAGCTCTCAGAGATAAATGAATAAGATGCTCCAGTATCAAAAAGAACAGTTGCCGGATGGCAATTAACCAGGAGCGTACCAAGGACGACGTTGGGGTCCTCATGAGTTTCTTCAGCTGACACATAGTTGACATGACCACGTGAGGTGGTGGCTGGCTTGGCGTAGTAAGTCTTTCCCGCTGGCTTACCACGGCCAATGGACTTTCCAAGCTGATTGGGGTTGTTCTGGGGGCACTCGCGCAGATAGTGACCCGTCTCTCCACACTTGAAGCATGTCACAACATTGGGGCGTGGAGCAGCATTAGCAGCGGGGCCACCATAGGCCTTGGGTGGTGCATACTGCTGGTTGGGCAAGGCGCCTCAAAGGATGGCCTCGGAATGAACCTGGGTGGCAGAGTTGTGTTTGGAATCCAGACCCGGCGCTTCTGAGATCCAGAGCCGGATGAGGAACCAAAGTCACGGGAGTGCTTGCGTGAAGCGTCATAGTCAGCCTGACCTGTCTCAGCACTGATGGCCTTATTGACCAGCTTCTGGAAGGAGGTGCACTCGTGCAGACGAAGATCACGGCGAATCTCGGGGCTAAGTCCCTTGCAGAACCTTGCCTGCTTCTTGGCGTCTGTGGAAACATCTTCAGGAGCATAGCGTGCTAGATTTCAAAACTCACGACTGTATGCATCCACAGTCAGTCTGCCTTGGGTGAAGTTGCAGAATTCTTCTCGCTTACGATCCATGAGACCCTCCGGAATGTGATGCTCACAGAAAGCCTCGTTGAATTCAGCCCAAGTAGTGATTTGGCCAACCGGGCGCATAGCCTCAAAGTTTTCCCACCAAAGGCTAGCAGGGCCTTCGAGGTGATAGGCAGCATAGGTAACCTTATCAGCTTCGGCTACGTTGGCAGAATGTAGCTTATGGGTGATTCTGCAAAGCCAATCATCCGCATCGAGGGGCTCGACGGAATGGTTAAACTTCGGTGGGTACAACTTGATAAAGTCATTGATGGACACCAAGTCGTTCCTCTGGTGACGTGCAATATTCTGCTCAATTCGCTCTAGCAAGCGGTTGGTCTCACGCTTGTTTCTTTCCGCCTCCAGCATAACTTCGTCCAGAGAAGGCGGTTGAGGCAGATTCTCATCCCTAGCTGCACTGGCTTCACCCTGCGCCTGGACAGCAGGGTTGTTGCACGTGTTGACCATCCTAGGAAAACAAAACAACGGTTTAGACAAGGATGGCGAAATCTTGGCAAGGAAGTGTGGAATGTAATGGATAACACGGAATGCAGAGATGTTCATCAGTATGACATGGTAATATAGAAACTGCCATATATATACCAACGGTTATACACACCATACATAGTTTAGTACAACCCCAGGCTAGAGTACAACTACGATGAAAGACGATACATCTCATCAGAGGCATTCCAAGCTCCTATACATTATTTTTCTACACCTCCGGAACGTGATACACACCGAGTCGTTTCCCACGAGTCATGCAGGACTATGGAGAAAACAACTATTACAATACTAGTGAAGCTACTACCAACTCAGGTGTCTCCGTAGTAATCTTCATAAGGATTACCACCATGTCCTGGGAGCTGAACATGATCATCTGGAAACAGTCGGTCCTGTGGAGCTTGCAGTCCATAAGGACTCAGATGTGGCCTTGGTCCAACAAACGGTGGCAGACGGGGTCCATGAGGAGGGGTGATGCCTCCTACATCACGCCAGTCCATACAATCTGGCAGACCAGACCTCACGGGGTACAAGTCCCTCATGTCCATATACCCAGCCTGCACGGCAGGTGCAAACCGTGTTAGAGTGGCCAAGTGATCAGAAGGAGCGTTGAAGAGCTCCATTCGCAAGGCATGGTTCTCACGGTCCTTGTCCTCAAGCATCTCGGTGGTAGTGCGGAGTAGTGAATCCTCATTGGTAGAGTCACAGTAAATAGCCTGATAGTACCCTTGTGCCCTAGGGAGTGATGCTGGCATATAGCGGAAATCAGTGTTCTGAAGCAAGGTAGTTCTGGCTCGTATGATAGTCATCATCGAGTAACTTGCGTCCTGCACGGACATCTCGATGGTAACCCCAAGTCCATAAGAGGAATGAAGGGGTTCTGTAGCTCCAGGATAGGAAGGGTATATCCTGACTGTACAAAGATATTGGCTTTGATCAAAGTCTCGGAACTGCTCCTCGACGGTATACTCGGGATACCATCGATAGCCTGTCTCGACCATCACTCGGACCAGCATGGCCGTGTTACCAGGTACATCGAGGCACCGAGTCAGACGAACCACTTGATTCTGGGAACGGGTGGCCATCTGAAAGCACAAAATAATGCAAAGGCATTAGAATTTCTAGGAGAAATCGGACAGCATAACGGCTGTAAATGCTCAGAAAAAGATTTGAGACATTCACAACAGTTTGCAAAACCACTCAACAACATCATATCAAGGTTCTGGTTCAACTAACAACATACTAAAAATAGTAGAAACTGAACTGAGGCTTGTAACCAACAATCCTATAAGTTACTACGGATTAGTAACACGTGAACCTGATAGAGAGAAGAGAGCCTAGTCCTTAACCCACGTAGAATGAGAAGAGAATGACTCAGATCAGAGGGCATAAGGTAAAGGAGTAAAAAGAGCCTTATGTTCCCTCCCACAATCAATTCCCCTACATATAACTAAAGCATTTCTAGACTCGACATCGACCAGTTTGGCTTGACGCACCTACAGGCAGTCCAGCTCTGATTCCAACACTGTCAGGACCCCGATTCCAAGTCACATCGACCTAGCCGGTAACACCTCATATCAGTTTGCGGCCTCACGCACGGTATCTCCACGGGTGTCGCCTTACCATGGCCCGGGACCGTTTGCGCCTTTTGACTCACGTATATGATAGTGTCGCTAGTATCCATATGACAGAGAACCCGGGCCGACATGGCTAGTCGTGAACCCAAAGCGGCACTAACTTACAGGGACAGGAATACATGAATCAACATCGAACGTGTCGGTCAGCAGCGTGTGAATCTAGGTTGTAGCACTGGGCTAACAGGACTCCGGGAACCCGGGCTGTAGCAGGCTAGGCAGGACTCCGGATGTCACCGCGTGACATTACCCTGAAGGGACAGACACATGAACAAAGTGAAACACATGCCGGCCAGTCAAGTGTCCGGAGCAGTAGTTCTGGGCTAGCAGGACTCCGGTGAACCGGGCTGTAGCGGACTACTATGGCTCATGGAAGCACTAGACTACATTTCCCCATAAGAGAGGCTGCCAAGGATAAACAACTAGATTGTCGGATCCCACACATACCAAGCATTTCAATCATACACATAATATGCTCGATATGTGTAAATACAACATGGCATCACAACAAAACTCTACAACTCAAAGTACTTTAAAGGCTCCGGAGAGCCATACATAACACGCTCATACAGATAGGGGTCACATGACCCGACACTCAAGTCATACAAACATAGAAGCACATGCGGAAGCAAACTTGTCTGAGTACAGACAACTAGAAAGAAAGAAGGCTTGACGAAGCCTGTCTATCTACATAGGCCCTTCACAAGCTCAGATCACCACCTGGGTGGCAAGTCACTCGTCAATGTCGAGATCTACATAAAACCCATCGGAAGGGGCGGTGTTGTCATCTGAAAACAGTAATTAAAGCAACATGAGTACAAAGGTACTCAGCAAGTCTTACAACAGATCCTACTATACATGCACATTCTCAAGAAGGTAGTGGAGTTATTGCAGCAAGCCAGCTTTGACTCTTGGCTAAGCTATCCTACGAGACCACTTGTAAAATAGTTTTCGCACACGAGTCCACTAATCACCATCACAATACTCCGCCGTGGATCCTCCCTCGCCATCCCACGAGAGGGCCATCCGCGGTACTCACACTTATCTTGAGTATTTTAGTAGTAACCATTAACTTGTCTATGAACTGCATAAGCGACCAAGTAGTCCTTTACCGCGGACACGGCTATTCGAATAGTTTTATACCCTGCAGGGGTGTGCTTCGTCACACATGTTTCCACCACTTAGCGTCTGCACACGACATGTGCTCGACAGACTTCAAGCGAAAGCCGACGTGGGTGTAGACCACGACCTGACTAACCACACAAGTCTCTAGTACAGGTTTATCGCCTATTCGGGTTCCATCCGCAAGGAAATCCGGCCAGGGTGTCCTCAACGGCCCCAAACGATGTGTTCAGGGTTCCCGAGACACCAAACGGGCGACTCGGTACACCGTGCCACGAGCCTACCGCGTCACAGCCCACCCCTAAGGTCAGCGCTGCGCACGGCCTCCAGCAACTACAAACACCAGAAACTACTTGCAACTCCTGGACAGAGGACGGGGTGATTAATAAGTTGAGAGAGTCAATTAAGGATCCCAATGTGTGGTAGTAGCTGAATCTTAAATCACGCATACAGATATCAGTTCTTAAGGACGTCCTCAATGAAACAACCCACCATGTACTCCTACATGGCCTCTCATCGATACCTTTACCAAATCATGTTCAACACTTCACCCTCATTACCGACACAACCATTCACTCTAGTTCATCACCCCGATGAGCCAGACCTGACACGTCTCTAAGCATAACAAGCATAGCATGGTAGGAAACACAAACATGGCTCAATCAACTCCTACACATGCTAGTGGGTTTCATCTAGTTACTGTGGCAATGACAGGTCATGCAGAGGAAGTGGGTTCAACTACCGCAACACACAGCAGTTTGAAATGCGTTGTCTTAATGCAATAGACAAGAGCAGAAGCGAGAAGTTGGGTTTGTATCAAAATGATCAATGGGTTGCTTGCCTGGCAGAGTGGTAGTGGAATACTGCCCTTCAGTTGGATACTCGTGAATATCCTCGGAGGCAGAACCTACCACGAAGAACACATCGAAACACAATCATCATAAGGTAATATGCAACAATAGGATGCATGCAATGACATGACGAAATGAGTGTGTTTTGGGCTAATGCAACTAGGACAGATTGGTTTGAGTTCATTTGAAATTAGGATTCAAATGCTAACCCAAATTAAGAGGTGATATTATTGCATTAGCTTGTTTCATCTAAACAGCAGGGTTAAATTGTTCTGACATGCATGAAACCAGTACAGAGGGAAAGATTGAATTTTTCTAATCAAAATTCATATATAACTCTTTGCATTTGGAGTTACAGATTAATTTCTATGATTTTTTGAAGTTTGTAGTATTTTCTGGAATTTCCTGTATAAAAATAAATCCAGAAAATTACTTATTGCGTCAGCCATGCGTCATGGTGATGTCAGCGGTCAACGGAGACAGTCCAGGTCAACCCTGACCTGTGGGTCCCGTCTGTCAGTGTCTCTGTTGGTTAAATAAGTTAATTAGGATTAATTTAAAACTAACCCAGGTTTGACCAGACTGCAGGGCCCACATGTCAGTGACTCTGGGGAGTCAAACCCGTGGTCAAACGATGCTGACTCGCCGGCATTTAGCCGCCGGCGACGTCCACACGCGGCGGAGGCTGCGGGATTTGCCCTCCGGCGACCAAAAGGACGGCGGAGACTATCTACGCGTAGCTGGTGATGAGCCGCGTCGAGTGGTGGTGGTGGTGGAGCTCGGGGTCACCGGAATCGACGCCGGCGACGAGGTGTGCGGCTGCGGGGGTTCGGGCGAAGTCGAACCCGTCGCTAGGGGGCACGGCAAGGGGCGTGCGATGGTGCTACAGGCTCCTGGCGATGCGGTGAGGCTAACGGCCATGGTGGTCTGGCACTTGGGTGGCCGGAGTCACGTCGGCGACGAGCTCGGCGGCGGCGCATGTGGTGAAGCCCCATGCGGTCGCTACGGTGCTCGACAGCAAGAACGAGAAGGGGAAGAAGGTAGCTAGGCTCACTGCGGTCACGTAGGAGCAGGCGGCGCGGTCGAGGAGGGGCTGACGACGTCGGGGGTCGCCGGCGATCTCGGGGCAGAGGCGGCGAAGATGGCGGTGCAGAGGTTGATGCAGGGCGCACGGCGTCGCGTGGGTTGACGGAGAGGCGCGGGGGATGGAGGCGGAGCTCGTGGACAGCATGGGAAGACGAGGGGAGCACAGTGGCTGCGGGGTTCACGCCGGCGCGAGCGCGACACCGTCGGCCATGGAAGAGGGAGGCAAGGGAGAGAGACAGGGGGCAAATGGACGTGTCCAGGGGCTCGGGGCGGCGACGTGGAGGTCGTCCAACTCGTCCAGAGGCAAAACGGCAAGCAGGTGACGCCGTGGCGAGCTCGGCGGCGTCGCGGTGTCCCTCCTCTGCCTACTGGCGAGAGGAAGCAGCCGGCTGGCTCGGGCCAGCACAGTGCTGGGCCGGCCAGTGGGCTGGGGCGTGGGTTTGGCCAGGTAAGTCCCTTTCCCATTTATTTTTGTTTTATTTTATTTCTGTAAGTTTGTTGCATTTCTAAAAATACTCAGGCATCTCCAAAATTCACCAAACTAAACATGGCCACTGTTTGGAATATATCCAGCATGGAACATTTTAGTTTGGGATTATTTGAGCATTTGAAATATTTTATATTATTTAAATGCCCAAACTCAAATAGCTAATGAATTAATCCAGTGACCTTAAGATGACCTAGAAATTTTTGCATCACTTTTGGCAGTGGTTTAAGACCAAGGCAGAGGTGATGAACATTTTAGAAGGCATTTCAGGTTCATTGAAAATATTTTTAGTAAACCCTAGTTGTCTTCAGAGGGGGGTGCTGTGGGTTCTGTCATCCGCATTTCAAGTTTCTGGAAAAGGTAAACATGATGCAACACTCTAATGCATGAACTAGCTAGGATGTGACACCAAGCCTCGCGCCTCTTCCGATGAGGCCTTACGACATGACCGACGAGCAAAATGAAGCCATAGTGAAGGACCAAGTGGACGCCCATTTTGGACCGAAACCGCCACCGCCGCCAAAGGAGAATGTGCCTGAGGAAGTCGTGGACCACTTTATTCGTATGGCTAAAGCACCAGCTCCCAAGCCTGTTGACTCAGACTATGAGCGCAAAATCAAGAAGGCCCATCAAGTACAACAAAAGAAGGAGTCAAGCTCGAGCTCAAGCCAAGCAACTGCCAAAAAAGCGGGAAAACCGTTCCCCAGCTGGGAGAACAGGCGGTGCAATCGACCCCCCCCCCCCCGCTCATTGTATGAACACATGCGAGTACCAGCGCCGATCAGCTGGTAATAACCGACGAGCATAGAAGGCAGGCTGAAGATCTCGGTATCACTGTTGGACAACTCCTCGAGATTGAGCCCATGTCTCCGCTTAGAGAGGAGGACATAAAACGGAAATATGTCCGCGGCGAACCTTTGGTCAAGCCTGAGGAGGTCAAGAACCTCCCAACGAGAATGTATGAATTGCATGAATGGTACATGAAAATTACCAAGAGTTCCAATCGAGAGTCCCTCATGGTGAAAGTCAATGTAGACCATTACTTCCATGCACTAGCTCTGTCCGTTTAGTATACAAAACTGTTTCAGTTATTCAATCAAGAAGCACTCGACAAATCTCTCGTCAGTTGCTATTGTCTGTAAGTGATTTCTTTCTGTAATTTAAGTCTCAAGCTAGCTGTATAGTGCTCATTGATCGATCATTACCTATAATTATCCTCACTATATTCTTTTCTATGGTAATATGCAGGATGAAGATGTATGAAATGAAAAAGCTGGACGCTATGGCATTGGGTTCATTGACCCAAATAGCATTAATGAAGAGACATGGACATTGAAATGGTATAGAGCAGATGTAGAGAAAAACATGCTAGAGTTCTGTAAGCGCCTCAATACCAATGAAGTTATACTACTTCCTTACAACTTCCTGTGAGTCACACTGTCTTGTATTACAAATTCTATTTTTTTTACTAGCTAGCTAGATGTTATTAATTAAGTGTATAGGGTTTAGGGTAGTTGGTGAGTGTCATGCACATGCCCGCTTAATTAAGACATGCAAACTTGTGTGCACCACTGGATCTTGTGAGTCATTAAAGTTGAAGAAGGAATAGTTGAAGTACTGGACTCACTACTTAAAAAATAAAGTGACTACTCAATCATGAAGGGGATAGTCGACAGGTATTTTCGATCATTATTAACTATATCTGAGCCTCTTTAGTTCGTCATTTCCTGATATCAACTATTTAATAACTCCTTTATTCATTTCCTTTGCCGGCGGGCAGGGCTTGGGAAAAGTTCATCAACGTGACTCCAGGCGAATGGAAAAAAAGCTGTATTGGTTTCGACCCAAGGTAAGTAATTAAGTAGTAGCAGCTAGCTACCATCTCTTTAATTCTTGTTTCAATACCATTAATTATCATGCTTGATTAATTATTATCTGATTAAATTCTATTCTCGTAAAGGCCCTGAAGCAGGCGCCTGGGACTGAAGTGTGTGCATACTATGTTTGCGAGAACATTAGCATGATGGCGTTCGAAAGGAGCAAATCTGATAGACAGCTATGGGTACGTTTGCCAGAAAACTATTCACAATTTTTACATCATTATCGTTATCCAATCACACAACTAATACATGCATATTGATCTCCTTCTGAAAAGTTCAATGAGATGTGGGATAAGCTCCTACCAACAGAGCGCATACGAGCACTACAAGAGGAAACAGCGGGATTTTTGCTCGACCAGGTCATATATCCCAAAGGAGAATACCATTACCCTCTACCGCCCCCATGAACCACTCCCAATTGTCATCGTGCTCCGAAGGCACCAATTCAAATGCCACTGGCTCCGAAGGCAACATGTAGGAGAAATTGTATATACCTAATTGTATATATATACATGTGTATGTGTGAATGGTGGTTGTGAGACATTCGATGATATATATATATATATATATCATCGGTTCTACGAGAAATTCTATTTATATATATGCATAACGTGTACAATATGTAGTATCGTAAAATACCAGCAAACAAAAAAGAATTAAATGGAAAACAAAAAATTAAAGGAAAAATAAATCATGAACCCAAAACCACCTAAACCTTTTAGTACCGGTTGGTGTT
The DNA here is from genome assembly GCF_002575655.3 of Aegilops tauschii subsp. strangulata. Taxonomy (NCBI): domain Eukaryota; kingdom Viridiplantae; phylum Streptophyta; class Magnoliopsida; order Poales; family Poaceae; genus Aegilops; species Aegilops tauschii. The sequence goes on along the minus strand of NC_053037.3, from coordinate 544,758,058 downwards.
ACCAACCGGTACTAAAGGGCTCCCCGCCCCCGGCGCTGGCTCGAGCCACGTTGTGGCTCTTTAGCGGCGGTTCGTGCAGAACCGATACTAATGGGGGGGACCTTTAGTCCCCGCCCTTTAGTGCCGGTTACAAAACCGGCAGTAAAGGGCCTTATGAACCGTTGCTATAGCCCGATTCTGCACTAGTGGCGCCCTGGATGTCGACAAGATTCTGGCAGGCGATGCCTGAATTATCGAGCGCCTTTACATCGTTGGTGATGTCCATCATAGCAAACATGTAGTGGGGGCTATTGACAAACCTGGCGAAACGCTCGCAAGGCCTTGTGGCCAGGCAGTAGTGGTAGACGAGGACGTGGTGGTGCACGCACATCTGGGCGATGGCGACCTTGGGACGAGACCATGCACGAGTGCGGGTGTACTCGAGGTCGAACCCGACCACCTTGTACTTCTCCTCGGCAAGCAACAACTCCGTGATGTGGACTGAGTGCTCCACCCAGACCGGGTCATTGGTGTACACCACCGAGAGGTCCATGAACCTTCTATGGGTGTCCACCACGGCACGCATGGTGAACTGCTGCTCGTCATCGGCAGCCGCTCGGAGCGCCATTGGGGCCGCGTAGGATACCCTCTAAGAATTTCTCGTGGTGGGTGTGCTTCTTGCAGTAGTAGGGCGCGATCGAAAGGTCGAAGAGACACAAGGGTTAAATGGCCGCTGTAATAAATGGGGGCCGGCCGGCCTGTAATCGTCATGTCTTGTCACGACGTTCATAGCGGAGGATTCCAGTGCACGCTTAACAACACCGCACCGCACGCGTGGGCTCGAAGAGGCGCCAAATGTATCGTCGTTGAGCCTGTTCCCGCGCTACCGTGCTATTTACCGTGCAAGCTTCCCGCCCGGCTAGTTTGGCCACGCGTCGTCTAGAAGTGGGACAAATCGTGGGTGTTTATTGGCAAAAAGCTTTGTAAAAACGAAGTGTGTGGAATGACTTCGGTCATAAGTTTACCCGTGGGTGATGAGGTCAAAGTTACACAGAAGGGTGATGATGGACACTCGAGTGCGATAATTAATTCTGCGCTCTACAGTGCACACGATGGAAGAAACCAACTGAGTGCAATAATGTCGAAGATTGCAGTCGAGTTAGCTATACAGATCGTGTGTTGTGAGATCGACAAGGTAAACAGAGTCGAGAATGGTTAATAAAATCTAAGATCATTGCATCTTAAGGTCAAAATAGTGCTAGCAATATACGAGTCTCATACGATGCCATTTCAACGATTGAACCTGCTACGTCTTGAGCTTGCGTTGGTTTTCCTGAAGAGGAAAGGGTGATGCAGCAATAGTAGCGTAAGTATTTCCCTCAGTTTTTGAGAACCAAGTTATCAATCCAGTAGGAGGCTCCTCAAAAGTCCCACGCACCTACACAAACAAACAAGAACTCGCAACCAACACAATAAAGGGGTTGTCAATCCCTTCACGACCAGTTGCGAAAGTGAGATCTGATAGAGATAATATGATAAGATAAATATATTTTTGGTATTTTTGTGATATAGATTGAAAAAGTAAATATGCAAATAAACGTAGATGGCAAACTTATATGATAAAAGATAGACCCTGGGGCCATAGGTTTCACTAGTGGCTTCTCTCAAGATAGCATGAGTATTACGGTGGGTGAACAAATTACTCTCGAGCAATTGATAGAAAAGAGAATAATTATGAGATTATCTAGGCATGATCATGTATATAGGCATCATGTCCGTGACAAGTAGACCGAAACGATTCTGCATCTACTACTATTACTCCATACATCGACCGCTATCTAGCATGCATCTAGAGTATTAAGTTCATAAAGAACAGAGTAACGCATTAAGAAAGATGACATGATGTAGAGGGATAAACTCATGCAATATGATGTAAACCCCATCTTTTTATCCTCGATGGCAACAATACAATACGTGCCTTGCTGCCCCTGGTGTCACTGGGAAAGGACACCACAAGATTGAACCCAAAGCTAAGCACTTCTCCCATTGCAAGAAAGATCAATCTAGTAGGCCAAACCAAACTGATAATTCGAAGAGACTTGCAAAGATAACTTAATCACACATAAAAGAATTCAGAGGAGATTCAAATATTTCTCATAGATAAAATTGATCATAAACCCACAATTCATCGGATCTCGACAAACACACCGCAAAAAGAGTTACATCGAATAGATCTCCAAGAAGATCGAGGAGAACTTTGTATTGAGATTCAAAGAGAGAGAAGAAGCCATCTAGCTAATAATTATGGACCCAAAGGTCTATGGTAAACTACTCACAACTCATTGGAGGGGCGATGGTGTTGATGTAGAAGCCCTCCGTGATCGATTCCCCCTCCGGCGGAGCGCCGATGAAGGCTCCAAGATGGGATCTCGCGGATACAGAAGGTTACGGCGGTGGAAATAGTTTTTCGTGGTTGCCTCTAATGTTTTCGGGGTACATGGGTATATATAGGAGGAAGAAGTAGGTCGGTGGACGCCTGAGGGGCCCACGAGATAGGGGGGCGCGCCCAGGAAGGAAGGGCGCGCCCTCCACCCTCGTGGCCGCCTCGATTGCTTCTTGACTTGCACACCAAGTCCTCTGGATCACGTTTTTTCCAAAAAGATCGCTCCCGAAGGTTTCATTCCATTTGGACTCCGTTTGATATTCCTTTTCTTCGAAATACTGAAATAGGCAAAAAAACAGCAATACGGGCTGAGCCTCCGGTTAGTAGGTTAGTCCCAAAAATGATATAAAGTGTAAAATAAAGCCCATAAACATCCAAAACAAGTAATATAATAGCATGGAACAATCAAAAATTATAGATACATTGGAGACGTATCAAGCATCCCCAAGCTTAATTCCTGCTCGTCCTCGAGTAGGTAAATGATAAAAACAAAATTTTTGATGTGGAGTGCTACCTAGCATAATTCTCAATGTAATTTTCTTTATTGTGGCATGATTGTTCAGATCCAAATGATTCAAGATAAAAGCTTATAAAACATAAAAATAATAATACTTCGAAGCATACTAGCAAATAATCATGTCTTATCAAAATAGCATAGCCAAAGAAAGCTTATCCCTACAAAATCATATAGTTAGGCCATGCTTCATTTTCATTACACAAAATACTCCCATCATGCACAACCCCGATGACGAGCCGAGCAATTGGTTCATACTTTTTAACACGCTTCAGCTTTTTTCAACTCTTACGCAATACATGAGGGCAAGTCATGGACATAGCACTATGGTGGTATATGGTGGTGGTTGTGAAGGCAAAAAGGGAGAATATAGTCTCGCATCAACTAGGCGTTTCAATATGCTATGGAGATGCCCATCAATAGATATCAATGTGAGTGAGTAGGGATTGCCATTTAACGGATGCACTAGAGCTATAAATGTATGAAAGCTCAACAGGAAAACTAAGTGGGTGTGCATCCAACTCGCTTGCTCACGAAGACCTTGGGAATTTTGAGGAAGCCCATCATTGGAATATACAAGCCATGTTCTATAATGAAAAATTCCCACTAGTATATGAAAGTGATAACATAGGAGACTCTCTATCATGAAGATCATGGTGCTATTACGAAGCACAAGTGTGGAAAAGAGATAGTAGCATTGTCCCTTCTCTCTTTTTGTCTCATTTTTTTGGTGGGCTTCTTTGGCCTCTTTTTTTTATTTGGCTTCTTTGGCCTCTTTTATTTATGTTTTAATGTCCGGAGTCTCATCCCGACTTGTGGGGGGATCATAGTCTCCATCATCCTTTCCTCACTTGGGACAATGCTCTAATAATGAAGATCATCACACTTTTATTGATTTACAACTCAAGAATTACAACTCAACACTTAGAACAAAATATGACTCTATATGAATGCCTGTAGCGACCAGACCTCAAACAGTCTGATCTCTGTGCACCAGTGTCATCTCTGGATCAGTAATTCTGACACGCACAGAACTTGGAGGATTTATAACAGAGTAGCATTCACACACTTATTACAATGTATATGGCTTAAGGCCATCTAAATACGATAACAGCGGAAGGCTTGGAAGATAAAGTGAGTCCATCAACTCCAACGGCATCACTGAGTATAAGACCACGACCTACGGCATCTTACTCGTCGTCTGAAAAGTCTGCAGCATGAACGTTGCAGCCCGAAAACGGGTCAGCACATGGAATATGCTGGCAATGTAACACATAGAGGAATAATGAGCAGAATAATGCTATACTACATGCATATTTGGCTGGTGGAAAGCTCTATGGTTACAGGTTTTGCGAAAAGCCAGTTTTTCCCTACTGCAAAGGAATAAATTTTATTTAACTATCGTGGTGGCACTACTACGAAAACAGCTATAGCCAATATGGACACTAATGGCGCACTATACATGTGGTGCGCCATTACTAAATAGTAATGGCGCACCATGTGTTGGTGCGCCATTAGTGTGCAAATACTAATGGCGCACCACATCCACGGTGCGCCATTAGTAATTTTTTTTCTTTCAAAACTAGTAATGGCGCACCACTCCCACGGTGCGCCAGTAGTAATTTTGTTTCAATTTTTTTTCAAATAGTTATTTTTTTTCAAAACTAGTAATGGCGCACCGTGTGGGTGGTGCGCCATTACTAGCTGAACTAGTAATGGCGCACCACTCCCACGGTGCGCCATTACTAACTTGGCCCAATAATTCCCCCGAATGCACCCCCCTGGACCGCCTTTTCAGTTTTATAAAAAAATGATGGAAATGTCAAAAAAATAAAAGAAAATAAGCTTCCCATGTGATATGTGGTCTAGTTGTTGGGAAAATTTACAAATATGACTTTCGACTTTATTTGCAAAATCTCTCTGGAATTTGTAAAATGGGCATAACTTTTGCATACGAGCTCGGATTAAAAAGTTTTTTATATGAAAAATCATCTACTCGAAAAGATACATCCGAATTGAAATGGGGGAACAAAGTTCAAGATTTTAAGAATCCCCAAAAACCTAACAGAAAAAAAGTTACGGGGCTTTTAATATCTGGAGAGGCAAAAAAATTCAAAAAAAATCAAACTTAGTAATGGCGCACCTGCCCATGGTGCGCCATTACTATCTTCCCGCCTTCAAAATTCAAACTATATAAAAAAAGTTAGTAATGGCGCACCTGCCCACGGTGCGCCATTACTATCTTCCCGCCTTCAAAATTCAAAATAAATCAAAAAAAATAAAAAAAAGTTAGTAATGGCGCACCTGCCCACGGTGCGCCATTACTATGCCGTATATATGGCTGGGCGGGGTCCTCTCCTCCTTACCTCTTCATTGTTCTCCTCCACTCCACCTCTCCTTCACTCAATCTCCTCCTCTCCTCCACTCCATCTCCCCTTCTCTCCTCCACCATACTCCCCTCCTCCTCTCCGGCGACCTCCTCCTCCTCCTCCTCTCCGGCGACCTCCTCCTCCCTCCTCTCCTCTCCTCCCCTCCCCTCATGGTTTCTCCTCCCTCCTCTCCGGTGGGCTCCTCCTCCCTCCTCCCCGGTGAGCACCTCCTCCCTCCTCTCCTCCCCTCCCCTCATGGTTTCTCCTTCCTCCTCTCCGGTGCTCCGGTGAACTCCTCTCCGGCGACCTCCTCCTCATCTCCGGCGATGTAGGCGAGCGCCTCTCCGGGGACCTCCTCCTCCTCTCCGGTGACCTCGGCCCTCCTCTCCGGCGAACTCCTCTTCGGCAAAAGAACACGGCAAAAGAACGTACAAGATCCAAAAATGAGAACAAAATTTGAAAAAATATCGTGCAAAAAAACGAGCAAAAAAGAGGGCAATAAATGGGCAAAAAAATCGCGATCCAGATCCAAATTCAAAATTGAAAAATAGCAATGGCGCACGATGGGGGTTAGACGGTGCGCCACAACTATTTTCCCGCCTTCAAAATTCAAAAAAAAAATCAAAAGGAGGCATTCTAATGGCGCACCGTATGGCATTCTAATGGCGCACCACATGGTGCGCCATTAGTATATACTAATGGCGCACCATGTGGTGCGCCATTAGTAATAAAATCTAATGGCGTGGTGCTAGTGGCGCACCTGTAGTGCGCCATTAGTAGGCAAAACAGGTGCGCCACTAGCAGGCCTTTTCCTAGTAGTGTGGTTGTTAAACATTGAGAAGGTTCACCCAACTCAATCCCAATTAAGTATCATCCTTAAACCCAACAAAATTAATTAAAGTAACATGATGAGATTCACATGAAAATCCAGGTACTAGATACACAAGATGTCCATAACCGGGGACACGGCTAATCATGATTAGATTGTACACTCTGCGGAGGTTTGCGCACTTTTCCCCACAAGACTCGATCGCCTCCGTTGGGATTCTCGCACTACATGATGTTAGAGAAAACGGATGACCGAGACATAGTCTTTCAGAAGCGTTTGCACCTTACGACCGGGTAGACAGTTACACCTACTTTCCCCTACATCTGTTAGTCTACCACTGTAAGAGTTCACACAACTTAATCAACTATGCTAGAGCCCATAATAGCTTGCGGCTGCACACGGAAGTTTCTAGCATGAATAATCTCATGATCCCTTTGAGCCTGGGTGGCGGTCCATAAAAGAAACAGGCAATCACTGGAATACCCAGGTGCCTCAATCCATCCAGATGTGTGATTAAGTTGCCACCTTAAGTAAACCATTAATTAACAACCTCACATCTGTCAAGGATACACTCACCCAATCCACGTCTACTAGCATAGCATAGCAACATGAGCAAACGTAGAAGTAACTCCCAAAGGTTTGATAATAAAACGGGTAATAGGTACTACCTCATCTACTTCCCGATACCCACAATTTAATCAGATCCTAATAATGCAATGTTTGAGGATTGATCTAATGCAATAAAACTGGGTAGTAAAGAGGTATGATCAAAGTGTTACTTGCCTTGCTGATGATCCATGAAACCTAGAGTTTTGAAGTAGCAAGCGGCGCACCCCGGGTACTCTATCGCAAACAAACAAGCATACAATAACCACTAATCTAATGCATAGGTAAAACTCAAATAAAAGATCTAACCAGAAAGTTCAACTTAAGAACTCCGGCTTGCAAAAAGAATCAAATCAAATGAAGCAACGAAAGTCAAACGGCGAAAGAAACAAGCTTCGTTTACTAATCTGGATCTAAGTCAAATTTTCACAGTAGCAAAAACTTGTTTGAGTTGGTTAAACGGAAAGAGGGTTTCGAGAAGAAACACTAGGCGCTTGAATCGCCTAATTCCGATAAACGAGCGAAAAGTTATACTAGAACGAAAAACAGATCGGAGATCGCGATTTGGAATAATCGCGGAGAGTCCGAGAAAAAGAAAAACTGACGAACAGGCTAACGAACGGACATTCGCTGTCTGCGGCTAAACGACGAAAATCGTTGGTTAAAACGAACAAACGAACGGGCGTCCGCAAAATGAACTAAAAAGAAAAAAACTGATCTAGGGTTTAAAAAAACGAACGAAAAACCGGACGAAAAACCGGACGGAAAATCGAGGAAAACCGCCGGCGGCGGTGCGGTGGTCAACCTCGGCGGGGCAGCGGGCGGCTCCGGCGGGGCTCCGGCGGCGGGCGGCGGGGTCGGCGGCGAGACGGCGGCGGGGCTGCGGGGTCGGCGGCGGGGCTCCGGCGTCGGGCGGCGGCGGCGGCACGCGACGGCGGCGGCGGCGGATCGGGGCTAGGGTTAGGGTTTCGGTGGCGGGGGCGACTTGGGCTGACGGGGCCTCGGGGGCGCGCATTATAAAGGCCTGGCCGGGCGGAATCCTGGCCGAATACGGCCCAAGGTCGGTTCGCGTTTTTTTTAAATAATTTCACGCAGAAAAACAAATAAAAGAAATACTAAACGGACTCGAAAAATCCCGAAATAAATTTTCCCCGACTTCTAAAATCAAGCCGGACAAAATGAACATATATTTGGGGCCTAAATGCAATTTTGAAAAACGCACATTTTTCCTAGGCAAATAAAATAGCGAAAAACTCCAAAATAAAATCATATTTGATTTTTTTATTGAATCCTCAATATTCCTTTATTTTGGGAAAGTCATTTTATTCCCTCTCTCTTATTTTTATAGTTGGATTAATTGAAGATAAAATAAATAAAATCAAATGATCCTATTTTCAAATTTGAGAAAACCCAAATATGAAAATAACGAAATTCCCAACTCTCTCCGTGGGTCCTTGAGTTGCGTAAAATTTCTAGGATCAAACCCAAATGCAATAAAATATGATATGCAATGATGATCTAATGTATAACATTCCAAATTGAAAATTTGGGATGTTACAAACCTACCCCCCTTAAGATGAATCTCGCCCTCGAGATTCGGGTTGGCTAGAAAATAGGTGAGGGTGGTCCTTCCGTAGATCTTCCTCTCGCTCCCAGGTGGCTTCATCCTCGGTATGGTGGCTCGACTGAACTTTGCAAAACTTGATAACCTTGTTGTGCATGACTCGACTGGCATACTCGAGAATCTTGACTGGTTTCTCCTCATAAGTCAAATCACTATCCAACTGAATCGCTTCCAGTGGCACTGTATCTCTCAGCGGTATATCAGCCATCTCTGCGTGGCACTTCTTCAACTGGGAAACGTGGAACACATCGTGAACTCCTGACAATCCTTCGGGTAATTCCAACTTGTAAGCAACTTCTCCCATACGCTCCAAAACTTTGTATGGTCCTACAAAACGTGACGCTAACTTTCCTTTAAATCCAAAGCGCTTAACTCCTCGAAGTAGGGACACACGTAGATAAACTCGGTCTCCGACTTCGTAAACTGTCTTCTTGCGTTTAGATTCCGCATAGCTCTTCTGCCTGGATTGGGCTACCTTGAGCCTATCGCGAATCAACTTCATCTTCTGTTCAGATTCTTTAATCAAATATGGTACAAACAACTGGCGGTCTTCAACTTCGTCCCACAACAATGGTGTTCTACACCTCCTTCCATACAAAGCTTCGAAAGGGGCCATCTTCAAACTGGATTGATAACTGTTGTTGTAAGAGAACTCTGCATATGGCAAATTATCATCCCAACTAGATCCATAATCTAGTGCACAAGCTCTCAACATGTCCTCCAAAATCTGATTTACTCTTTCGGTCTGCCCATCTGTCTGTGGATGAAAGGTTGTACTGAACTCTCGCCTGGTTCCTAATGTTTCATGTAACTGACTCCAGAACTTTGAGGTAAACTGGGTTCCTCTATCTGATACAATGGTCCTCGGAACTCCATGCAGACATACGATCCCGGTCATGTATATCTTTGCCAACTTAGCACTGGTGTATGTGGACTTTACTGGGATGAAATGAGCTACCTTCGTCAAACGATCGACTACAACCCATATCGAGTCATAGCCTGAACGAGTCCTGGGAAATCCTGTAATAAAATCCATGCCTAGCTTATCCCACTTCCATTCAGGTATCGGCAATGGTTGTAGCAATCCTGCTGGCTTCTGATGCTCTGCCTTCACTTTCTGACATACATCACAAACTGCTACATACTCCGCAATATCCTTCTTCATTCCGGTCCACCAGAAAGTATCCTTTAGATCCAAATACATCTTGGTATTTCCTGGGTGAATCGAATACGACGAGTCATGAGCCTCTTGCAGAATCAACTTCCTGATCTCCGGATCATTGGGCACATAAACGCGGTCCTCAAACGATAAGGTATCGTGCTCATCCTCACAAAATCCCTTGGATTTTCCTTTACTCATCCTTTCCTTTATCTCAGCAATCTCCTTGTCTGTCTTCTGAGCTTCTCTGATCTTATCCATCAAAGTAGACTGAATCTCCAATGCTGCTACATAGCCTCTCGGAACTATTTCCAAACATAGCTCGCGAAGATCCTCGGCTAATTCCTTCGGTAACTCTCCGGTCATGAGTGTGTTGACATGGCTCTTGTGGCTCAACGCATCGGGTACTACGTTAGCCTTTCCGGGGTGATAATGCAATCTCATATCATAATCCTTTATGAGTTCCAACCATCTCCTTTGCCTGAGATTCAACTCCTTCTGCGTGAGGATGTATTTCAAACTCTTGTGATCCATGTACACCTCACAGTGATTTCCGATGAGAAAATGTCTCCATGTCTTCAACACATGCACTACGGATGCTAACTCCAAATCATGTGTAGCGTAATTAAACTCATGGGGCTTAAGCTGTCGTGAGGCATATGAAACAACTCTTCCTTCCTGCATAAGCACTGCTCCAAGTCCTCGACGAGAAGCATTGCAGTAAACTTCATAATATTTGCCCTGATCTGGCAGAATCAACACTGGTGATGTAACCAAACATTTCTTCAACTCCTGAAAACTAGCCTCACATTCCTCAGTCCAATTAAACTTGGTGTCTTTCTTCAACAACTCAGTCATGGGCTTTGCAATCTTCAAGAAATTCTCAATGAATCTCCGGTAGTATCCTGCGAGTCTAAGAAAACTCCGGATCTCTCCAACTGACGTGGGTGATTCCCAATTTGTCATAGTGACAACCTTGGTGGGGTCTACTGCTATTCCTTCTCCGGATATAACGTGTCCAAGGAATCCAACTTCCTTCAACCAAAACTCACATTTGCTGAACTTGGCGTATAACTGATGTTCCCTGAGCTTCTCAAGTACCAAACGCAAATGCTCTTTATGCTCCACTTCATTCTTTGAGTAGACCAAAGTATCATCAATGAACAGTACGACGAACTTATCCAGAAACTCCATAAACACTTCGTTCATCAGGTTCATGAAATAGGCAGGTGCGTTAGTCAGACCAAATGACATAACGGTATACTCGTACAGCCCATACCTAGTGGTAAAAGCCGTCTTAGGTATATCCTGCTCTCGAATCTTCAACTGGTGGTATCCCGATCGCAGATCGATCTTGGAAAATACCTTAACTCCTTGTAATCGGTCAAACAAATCATTGATCATCGGTAGTGGGTACTTGTTCTTGATGGTCACTTCATTCAATCCTCGATAATCAACAACCATCCTCAACGATCCATCTTTCTTCTCCACCAGAAGTACTGGTGATCCCCAAGGTGAAGAACTTGGGCGAATATAGCCTTTATCCAGTAACTCCTTAATCTGCTTCTTAATTTCCTCCAAATCTTTAGCGGGCATCCTGTACGGTCTCTTAGATATCGGCCCTGTGCCTGGCAAAAGCTCAACCAAAAACTCAATGTCTCTATCCGGTGGCATGCCCGGCAACTCCTCTGGAAATACGTCAGGGAAATCCTTCACCACTGGCACTTCCTCCTGTACAACTCCTGATAAAGAATTTACTTGAGTCCTCTTCGGCACATGCCGGGATACATACTTAATCCTTCTTCCTTCTGGGGTGGTAAGCAAAATTGTCTTACTGGCGCAATCGATGTTTCCTCCGTACATCGATAGCCAATCCATACCCAAAATCACATCCAAACCTTGCAACTCCAAGATTATCAAGTCTGAGGGGAAAACATGCCTACCTATGGCCAATGGCATCTGAAAACATCCTTGGCTTGCCATATACTCTGCTCCTGGTGAACTTACTAACATAGGTGTTCTAAGAACTTTGGTGGGCAGTTTATACTTATCCACAAATCCCCTTGATATGTATGAATGCGATGCACCAGTATCAAAAAGAACGATTTGAGTAAATGACTTAACCAAAAACTTACCTATTACTGCATCAGGTTGTGCTTCAACCTCCTCCACATAAACGTGGTTCACATGTCCTTTGTTGAAAGGGTTAGGCTTCTTCCCAGAGCTTCCATTGCCATTTCCATTTTTAGCTTCGGGACATTCATTAGCCAAATGTCCAGTCTTCTGGCATTTGTAGCAAGTGACTTGGCTCAGATCCCTCTTGGCTAGGGTCGATTGGTTGGTACGGTTCTGTCCGTTGCTTCCTCCATTCCCATTACCATTTTTGGGTCCACTATGGTTGTGCAAACCTCCTCCGTGGGTATGCTGAAAAGGTCCTCCCGAATTCGGGGTAAAACGTGGCTTCTGATGAGCTCAAGAATTGTACTTCCCTTGTCCATACTTCCTCTTGCGACTTTCATTCTGCTGCTGCTTCCCTTCAATCATGAGAGCTCTATCTACCAACTCCTGGTAGTTGTTGAAAGTTGCTACCATCAACTGCATGCTCAGCTCATCATTCAGTCCTTCCAGAAACTTCTCCTGCTTGGCTGCATCTGTAGCAACGTCATCGGGGCATAACGTGCTAACTTACTAAAGTCCTCCACATACTGGCCTATGGTGCGTCCTCCTTGGCGTAAGTTGCGAAACTCACGCTTCTTCATGGCCATAGCTCCTGCTGAAACATGGGCAGTACGGAAGGCTTGCTGAAACTGGTCCCATGTGACAGTGTCAATAGGGTGTGTGGCTGTGTAATTCTCCCACCATGATGTTGCGGGTCCATCAAGCTGATGTGCAGCAAAACGCACTCTCTCCGCATCTGTGCATCCTGCAGTGGTTAGCTCCCTTCCAACCTTGCGGAGCCAATCATCTGCAACAATCGGCTCGGTGCTGCTGGAAAACACCAGCGGATTCAGCCACAAGAAATGGGCCAAATGGTCAACAGGTGGTGGTGGTGGTGGGTTGTTTTTGTTGTTGTTGTTTCCTTGGTTCTGTACTAACACTTGCATCAGGGCATTCTGCTGCTGAATCAACTGAGTGATCTCTGGTGGGAAAAAAATCCGGTGTCGCGTCTCGGAGGCATCTGATGGGTTTAGGAAAGATGAGAATATAGAATAGAATGAGATCTAGAGGGAAAACACTACCCATATGCACATGAGACAAACACAATCAATATCACTCAAGTAAATTCAAACAAGGCATACAATCGGTCTAACTATCGTTACAAAGTGCTCGGACTATACTATATACATGGGGAAAATACTACTACTGATATGGTGGTCTACTAGAAATTTTGATCGGTCGAAGACTACATGATATCTGCTCCAGCTTCATCAACAAAGTCATCTTCACTGGGGTCCGAGTCGGTGTCGTCGATGATGATGTAGTTCTCCGGACAAGCGCAATCATCGTCTTCTCCTCCTGGTGCTGGGTCTCCCATGAACACTCCGATCTTCTTTTCCAGGTCGTCATTTTTCTCCAATAATGTTGTGATTTCCTCCTCATATCCATCGCGCGTAGACTTGAGTTCTTCCTCCAGCTCCATGATCTTCGTCAATGCCTTCTTCAGATCTATCATGCCTGCGCACATTTGGTTCTCTTGGCGACGAATGTGCTGGTTTAACTCCTGGATGAAAGCTGCAATTGATCTATCCTACTTGGTGCTGGTCATCTCCCATTGCTCATCTCGGCGCTAACAAATCTGGTAAATAGTATCCTTAAGCTCCTTGTGGTAAACTTCTCCAATGCGTCCCATGGTGATGTGGGCTGCCATGCTCTTTCCTAGACTCCATGTTGGTGCATCAAAAGAAAACTCCATAGGCTCAGTGACGGGCATGAACGTCCTTCCTGGAACTTGAACTTGAATCATCCAACGCTCTTCTTCTGGTAGTGTGGCGTTTTAGGTTCCGGTGAAGCTTGGAATTCCGATGTCCAGGTATCTAGTGACTTCCTTCAAGTGGCGTCCAAAGGGTGTATCTTCATCCGGTTGTATGAACTTGTTCCTTGCATCCGCCATCCTAAAAGAGTAGAAAATAGAGAGGAGTCAGAAATGAGAAGAGAGTAGTGATCTAGGGTTTAAACTTAGTGGTCGTGTCCTACAGTTAGCGTGTGCTCTGATACCACCTTGTAGCGACCAGACCTCAAAAGGTCTGATCTCTGTGAACCAGTATCATCCCTGGATCAGTAATGCTGACACGCACAGAACTTGGAGGATTTATAACAGAGTAGCAATCACACACTTATTACAATGTATATGGCTTAAGGCCATCTAAATACGATAACAACGGAAGGCTTGGAAGATAAAGTGAGTCCATCAACTCCAACGGCATCACTGAGTATAAGACCACGACCTACGGCATCTTATTCGTCGTCTGAAAAGTCTGCAACATGAACGTTGCAGCCCGAAAATGGGTCAGCACATGCAATATGCTGGCAATGTAACACACAGAGGAATAATGAGCAGAATAATGCTATACTACATCATATTTGGCTGGTGGAAAGCTCTATGGTTACAGTTTTTGCGAAAAGCCAGTTTTTCCCTACTGCAAAGGAATAAATTTTATTTAACTATCATGGTGGTTCTTAAACATTGAGAAGCTTCACCCAACTCAATCCCAATTAAGTATCATCCTTAAACCCAACAAAATTAATTAAAGTAACATGATGAGATTCACATGAAAATCCAGGTACTAGATACTCAGGATGTCCATAACCGGGGACACGTCTAATCATGATTAGATTGTACACTCTGCAGAGGTTTGCGCACTTTTCCCCACAAGACTCGATCGCCTCCGTTGGGATTCTCGCACTACATGATGTTTGAGAAAACGGATGACCGAGACATTGTCTTTCAGAAGCGTTTGCACCTTACGATCGGGTAGACAGTTACACCTACTTTCCCCTACATCTGCTAGTCTACCACTGTAAGAGTTCACACAACTTAATCAACTATGCTAGAGCACATAATAGCTTGCGGCTGCACACGGAAGTTTCTAGCATGAATAATCTCATGATCCCTTTGAGCCTGGGTGGCGGTCCATAAAAGAAACATGCAATCACTGGAATACCCAGGTGCCTCAATCCACCCAGATGTGTGTTTAATTTGCCACCTTAAGTAAACCATTAATTAACAACCTCACATATGTCATGGATACACTCACCCGATCCACGTCTACTAGCCACTACTACAAAAACAGCTATAGCCAATATGGACACTAATGGCGCACTGTACATGTGGTGCGCCATTACTAAATACTAATGGCGCACCATGTGCTGGTGCGCCATTAGTGTGAAAATACTAATGGCGCACCACATCCACGGTGCGCCATTAGTAATTTTTTTTCAAAACTACTAATGGCGCACCGTGGCATGGTGCGCCATTAGTAGTTCAACTAGTAATGGGGCACCATCCCACGGTGCGCCATTAGTAATTATGTTTCAAATTTTTTATTCAATTTTTTTTATTTTTATTTTTGAAACTACTAATGGCGCACCACTCCCACGGTGCGCCATTACTAGTTGAACTAGTAATGGCGCACCGCTCATAGGTGCGCCATTAGTAATTTTGTTACAACTTTTGTTTCAATTTTTTTGTTTTTGAAAAACTACTAATGGCGCACGGTTGGTGTGGTGCGCCATTAGTAACTTGGCCCATTCCACTGAATGCACCCCCCCCCCCCCGTGGACCGCCTTTTCAGTTTAAAAAAAAATAAAAGAAAATGATGGAAATGTCAAAAAAATAAAATAAAAGAAGTTTCCCATGTGATATGTGGTCTAGTTGTTGGGAAAATTAACAAATATGAATTTCGACTTTATTTGCAAAATCTCTCTGGAATTTCTTAAAATGGGCATAACTTTTGCATACGAACTCGGATGAAAAAGTTTTTTATATGAAAAATCATCTACTCGAAAAGTTACATCCGAATTTAACTGGGGGAACCCCGTTAAACATTTTCAGAATCCTCAAAAACCTAACAGAAAAAAGATACGGAGCTTTTAAGATCTGGAGAGGCAAAAAAATTCAAAAAAATTCAAACTTACTAATGGCGCACCTGCCCATGGTGCGCCATTACTATCTTCCCGCCTTCAAAATTCAAAATAAACTAAAAAAATTAAAAAAAGTTACTAATGGCGCACCTGCCCAAGGTGCGCCATTACTATCTTCCCGCCTTCAAAATTCAAAATAAATAAAAAATAAAAAAAAGTTACTAATGGCGCACCTGCCCATGGTGCGCCATTAGTATCTTCCCGCCTTCAAAATTCAA
This sequence comes from Aegilops tauschii subsp. strangulata, assembly GCF_002575655.3. Taxonomy (NCBI): domain Eukaryota; kingdom Viridiplantae; phylum Streptophyta; class Magnoliopsida; order Poales; family Poaceae; genus Aegilops; species Aegilops tauschii. The sequence continues at coordinate 544,742,176 of NC_053037.3, read as the reverse complement.
AATAAATAAAAAAAATAAAAAAATAGTAATGGCGCACCTGCCCACGGTGCGCCATTACTATGCCGTATATATGGCTGGGCGTGTCCTCTCCTCCTTACCTCTTCATTCTTCTCCTCCACTCCACCTCTCCTCCACTTCATCTCCTCCTCCCTCCTCTCGGGTGAGCTCCTCCTCCCTCCTCTCAAGTGAGCTCCTCCTCCCTCCTCTCCGGTGAGCTCCTCCTCCCTCCTCTCCGGTGAGCTCCTCCTCCCTCCTCTCCGGTGAGCTCCTACTCCCTCTTCTCCGGTGAGCTCCTCCTCCCTCCTCTTCGGTGAGCTCCTCCTCCCTCCTCTCCTCGCATCCCCTCATGGTTTCTCCTTCCTCCTCTCCGATGCTCCGGTGAACTCCTCTCCGGCGACCTCCTCCTCCTCTCCGACGATGTAGGCGAGCACCTCTCCGGTGACCTCCTCCTCCTCCTCTCCGGCGAACTCCTCTCCGGCAAAAGAACACGGCAAAAGAACGCACAAGATCCAAAAACAGGAACAAAATTTGAAATAATATCGTGCAAAAAACGAGAAAAAAAAACGAGCAAAAAATGGGCAAAAAAATCGTGATCCAGATCCAAATTCAAAATTCAAAAATAGCAATGGTGCACGGTGGGGGTTAGACGGTGCGCCACTACTATTTTCCCGCCTTCAAAATTCAAAAATACTAATGGCGCACCGTGGCCTATACTAATGGCGCACCAGTGGCCTATACTAATGGCGCACCATGGCATATACTAATGGCGCAACAGTGGTGCGCCATTAGTATACCAGATACTAATGGCGCACCACTGGTGCGCCATTAGTAAAAAATACTAGTGGCGTGATGCTAGTGGCGCACCAGTGGTGCGCCATTAGTAGGCAAAACTGGTGCGCCACTAGTAAGCCTTTTTCTAGTAGTGAGCATAGCATAGCAACATGAGCAAACGTAGAAGTAACTCCCAAAGGTTTGATAATAAAACAGGTAATAGGTACTACCTCATCTACTTCCCGATACCCACAAGTTAATCAGATCCTAATCATGCAATGTTTGAGGATTGATCTAATGCAATAAAACTGGGTAGTAAAGAGGTATGATCGAAGTGTTACTTGCCTTGTTGATGATCCGTGAACAAACAAGCATACAATAAGCAATCATCTAATGCATAGGTAAAACTAAAAAAAAGATCTAACCAGAAATTTCAACTTAAGAACTCCGGTTTGCAAAAAGAATCAAATCAAACGAAGCAACAAAAGTCAAACGGCGAAAGAAACAAGCTTCGTTTACTAATCTGGATCTAAGTCAAATTTTTACAGTAGCAAAAACTTGTTTGAGTTAGTTAAACGGAAAGAGGGTTTCGAGACGAAACTCTAGGCGCTTGAATCGCCTGATTCCGATAAATGAGCGAAAAGTTATATTAGAACGAAAAACAGATCGGAAATCGCGATGTGGAATAATCACGGAAAATCCGAGAAAAAGAAAAAACTGACGAATAGGCTAACGAACGGATGTTCGCTATCTACGGCTAAACGACGAAAATCGTTCGTTAAAATGAGTGAACGAACGAACGGGCGTCCGAAAAATAAACTAATCCAAAAAAACTGATCTAGGGTTTAAAAAAACAAACGAAAAACCAGACAGAAAACCGAACGGAAAACCGGACGGTTTTCTTGAGGAAAACCGTCGGCGGCGGGCGGCGGGGTCGGCGGCGGGACGGCGGCGGGGCTCCTGGGTCGGCCGCGGGGCTCCGGCTTCGGGCGGCGGCGGCTCGGGCGATGGCGGCGGATCAAGGCTAGGGTTAGGGTTTCGGCGGTGGGGGCGACTTGGGCTGACTGGGCCTTGAGGGCGCGCCTTATAAAGGCCGGGCCGGGCGGAGTCCCAGCCGAATACGGCCCAAGGTCGGTTCGCTTTTTTTAAAATAATTTCGTGTAGAAAAACAAATAAAAGAAATACTAAACGGACTCCAAAAATCCCGAAATAAATTTTCCCCAACTTCTAACATCAAGCCGGACAGAATGAACATTTATTTGTGGCCTAAATGCAATTTTGAAAAACGCACATTTTTCCTAGGCAAATAAAATAGCGAAAAACTCCAAAAAAAATCTTATTTGATTTTTTTTATTAAATCCTCAATATTCCTTTATTTTGGGAAAGTCATTTTATTCCCTCTCTCTTATTTTTATAGTTGGAATAATTGAATATCAAATAAAGAAAATCAAATGATCCTATTTTCAAAATTTCAGAAAACCCAAATATGAAAATAACGAAATTCCCAACTCTCTCCGTGGGTCCTTGAGTTGCGTAAAATTTATAGGATCAAACCCAAATGCAATAAAATATGATATGCAATGATGATCTAATGTATAACATTCCAAATTGAAAATTTGGTATGTTACAATGCCTCCAGCGGTGTACCGGGATATGCAATGAATCAAGAGTGACATGTATGAAAAATTATGAGAGTGGCCTTGCCACAAATACGATGTCAACTATATGATCATGCAAAGAGCAATATGACAATGATGAAGCATGTCATAATAAACGGAACGGTGGAAAGTTGCAGGGCAATGTATCTCGGAGTGGCTATGGAAATGCCATAATAGGTAGGTATGGTGGCTGTTTTGAGGAAGGTAAATAATGGGTTAAAGATACCAGCGGAAGTTGCGCGGCATAATAGAGGCTAGCAAAGTGGAAGGGTAAGTGTGCGTATATCCATGGACTCACATTAGTCATAAAGAACTCATATACTTATTGCAAAAGTTTACTTAGCCCTCGAAGCAAAGTACTACTACGCATGCCCCTAGAGGGATAGATTGGTAGGAAAAGACCATCGCTCATCCCCGACTGCTGCTCATAGGGAAGACAATCAAAAGAGCACCTCATGCAACAAATTTGTCACACAACTTTTACCATACGTGCATGCTATGGGACTTGCCAACTTCAGCACAAGTATTTCTCAATGTCATAATTACCCAACTAGCATGACTCTAGCATTACTACCTTTATATCTCAAAACAATTATCAAGCATCAAATTGATCCTATTGTTAAATGCACTTTCTATGATAGTTTTTATTATACTCAACTTGGATGCTCATCATTCTAGGACCAAATTTATGACCATAGCAAATACCATGCTGTTCTAAAAGACTCTAAAAATAATATAAGTGAAGCATGAGATATCAACAATTTCTTCAAAATTAAGCCACCGCCATGCTCTAAAAAAATAAGTGAAGCACTAGAGCAAAAACTATCTAGCTCAAAACATATAAGTGAAGCATATAGAGTGTTCTAATAAATTTTAATCAAGAGGGTTTCTCCCAAAAGGTGTACAGCAAGGATCATTGTGGTGATCTAAAAAGCAAATACTAATATCATACAAGACGCTTCAAGCAAAACACAGATCATGTGGTGAATAAAAATATAGCTGCAAGTAAAGTTACCGATAAACGAAGACGAAAGAGGGGATGCCTTCCCGGGGCATCCCCAAGCTTAGGCTTTTGGCTATTCTTGAATATCTTGGGGTGCCATGCGCATCCCCAAGCTTAGGCTCTTGCCACTCCTTATTCCATAGTCCATCAAATCTTTACCCAAAACTTGAAAACTTCACAACACATAACTCAACAGAAATCTCGTAAGCTCCGTTAGCGAAAGAAAACAAAACACCACTTCAAGGTACTGTAATGAACTCATTATTTATTTATATTGGTGTTAAACCTACTGTATTCCAACTTCTCTATGGTTTATAAACTATTTTACTAGCCATAGATTCATCAAAATAAGCAAAAAACACACGGAAAACAGAATCTGTCAAAAATAGAGCTGTCTGTAGTAATATGTAACTAACGCAAACTTCTGGAACTCAAAAAAATCTACAATAGGACGACCTAGATAATTTTTTTATTGATCTACTGCAATTAGAATCAGTATTTTATCACGTTCTAGTGATTTTAAACAATTGTTTTCATGAACAGAAAGTTTCTGGAATTTTCAGCAAGATCAAATAGTTGTCATCCAAGAAGATCCTATAGGTTTAACTTGGCACAAACACTAATTAAACGGAATCAAAAACAAAAAAACAAAAAAAAATTGGGTTGCCTCCCAACTAGCGCTATCGTTTAACGCCCCTAGCTAGCATAAAAGCGAGGATACATCTAAGTAGTGCCATCTTTGGCACTCAATTCATAAGTAGCTCGCATGATAGATTCATAAGGTAATTTAACTTTCTTTCTTGGAAAGTGCTCCATGCCTTTCCTTAATGGAAATTGGAACCTAATATTCCCTTCCTTCATATCAATAATTGCACCAATCGTTCTAAGGAAAGGTCTACCAAGAATAATAGGACATGAAAGATTGCAATCTATATCAAGAACGATAAAATCTACGGGCACCAAATTCCTATTTGCAATTATGAGAACATCATTAATCCTTCCCATTGGTTTTTTTATGGTGGAATCCGCAAGGTGCAAATTTAAAGAGCAATCATCAAGATCATGGAAACCTAGAATATCACATAAAGTTTTCGGAATCGTGGAAACACTAGCACCCAAATCACACAAAGCATAGCACTCATGATCTTTAATTTTAATCTTTATAGTAGGTTCGCAGTCATCATAAAGTTTTCTAGGTATAGTCCAAATTTAGTTTTTCATCATAAGATTACATCAAGGCATCAACAATATGTTTGGTAAAAGCTTTATTTTGACTATAAGCATGAGGAGAATTCACAACGGATTGCAACAAGGAAATACAATCTTTTAAAGAAAAATTATCATAATTAAATTCCTTAAAATCCAAGATAGTGGGTTCAATGCTATTTAAAGTCATGACCTCTTCAATCCCACTTTTACCAAATTTAGCATCAAGATCTAAAAACTCCGAATCATTGGGATGCCTTTTAACTAAAGTTGACTCATCTCCAGTCCCATCATTATCAAGATTCATATTGCAAAACAAAGATCTAATAGGGGAAACATCAATAACTTTAAGATCTTCATCATTATTTTCATAGGAACTAGAAGAACACGCTTTTACAAAGCAATCTTTCTTAGCACACAATCTAGCGGTTCTTTACTTGCACTCATCAATGGAAATTCTCATAGCTTTGAGAGACTCATTGATATCATGCTTAGGAGGAGTAGATCTAAGTTTCAAAGAATCAACATCATGCAAAAGTCTATCAACGTTCCTAGCCAAATCATCAATTTTAAGCAATTTCTCTTCAAGCAAAGCGTTAAAATTCTTTTGAGAGATCATAAATTCTTTCACACTATTCTCAAATTCAGAGGGCATCTTATTAAAATTAACATAAGAATTGTTGTAGGAATTTCCATAATTATTAGAGGAATTACTAGGGAATGGTCTAGGATTAAAGTTTCCTCTATAAGCATTGTTACCAAAATTATTCCTACCAACAAAATGCACATCCATAGATTCATTATTATTCTCAATCAAAGTAGACAAAGGCATATCATTGGGATCAATAGAAGCATTCTTAGTAGCAAACAATTTCATCAGTTCATCCATCTTTCCACTCAAAACATTAATTTCTTCTATAGCATGCACTTTTTTACTAGTAGATCTTTTGGTGTGCCATTGAGAATAATTAGCCATAATGTTATCAAGGAGTTTAGTAGCTTCTCCTAAAGTGATTTCCATAAACGTGCCTCCCGCGGCCGAATCTAAAAGATTTCTAGAAGAAAAATTCAAGCCGGCATAAAAATTTTGTATGATCATCCATAAATTCAAACCATGAGTAGGGCAATTGCGAATCATCAATTTCATTCTTTCCCAAGATTGGGAAACATGCTCATAATCAAGTTGTTTAAAATTCATAATATCGTTCCTAAGAGAGATGATCTTAGCGGGAGGAAAATACCTAGAGATAAAAGCATCTTTGCAGTTATTCCACGAATCAATACTATTCTTATGCAAAGACGAAAACCAAACTTTAGCACGATCTCTAAGTGAAAACGGAAATAACTTCAATTTAACAATATCATTATCCGTATCATTCTTCTTTTGCATCTCACACAAATCAACAAAGTTGTTAAGATGGGTAGCGACATCTTCACTAGGAAGGCCGGAGAATTGATCTTTCATAACAAGATTCAGCAAAGCAGCATTGATTTCACAGGATTAAACATCATTAAGAGGAGCAATCGGAGTACTAAGGAAATCATTATTATTGGTATTGGAAAAATCACACAATTTGGTATTGTCTTGCGCCATGGCGACAAGCAATCCAACACACAAGCAAACAAAAAAGGCAAACGAAAAAGAGAGGAGATTGGGAAAGAGAGGGCGAATAAAACGGCAAGGGTGAAGTGGGGGAGAGGAAAACGAGAGGCAAATGGAAAATAATGTAAATGCGAGGGAGATGAGTTTGTGATGGGTACTTGGTATGTCTTGACTTGAGCGAAGACCTCCCCGGCAACGGCGCCAGAAATCCTTCTTGCTATGTCTTGAGCTTGCGTTGGTTTTCCTTGAAGAGGAAAGGGTGATGCAGCAATAGTAGCGTAAGTATTTCCCTCAGTTTTTGAGAACCAAGGTATCAATCCAGTAGGAGGCTCCTCAAAAGTCCCACGCACCTACACAAACAAACAAGAACTCGCAACCAACGCAATAAAGGGGTTGTCAATCCCTTCACGGCCACATGCGAAAGTGAGATCTGATAGAGATAATATGATAAGATAAATATATTTTTGGTATTTTTGTGATATAGATTGGAAAAGTAAAGATGCAAATAAATGTAGATGGCAAACTTATATGATAAAAGATAGACCCGGGGGCCATAGGTTTCACTAGTGGCTTCTCTCAAGATAGCATAAGTAAGACGGTGGGTGAACAAATTACTGTCGAGCAATTGATAGAAAAGGGAATAATTATGAGATTATCTAGGCATGATCATGTATATAGGCATCACATCCGTGACAAGTAGACCGACTCCTGCCTGCATCTACTACTATTACTCCACACATCGACCGCTATCCAGCATGCATCTAGAGTATTAAGTTCATAAAGAACAGAGTAACGCATTAAGAAAGATGACATGATGTAGAGGGATAAACTCATGCAATATGATATAAACCCCATCTTTTTATCCTCGATGGCAACAATACAATACGTGCCTTGCTGCCCCTGCTGTCACTGGGAAAGAACACCGCAAGATTGAACCCAAAGCTAAGCACTTCTCCCATTGCAAGAAAGATCAATCTAGTAGGCCAAACCAAACTGATAATTTGAAGAGACTTGCAAAGATAACTTAATCACACATAAAAGAATTCAGAGGAGATTCAAATATTTCTCATAGATAAAATTGATCATAAACCCACAATTCATCGGATCTCGACAAACACACCGCAAAAAGAGTTACATCGAATAGATCTCCAAGAAGATCAAGGAGAACTTTGTATTGAGATTCAAAGAGAGAGAAGAAGCCATCTAGCTAAGAACTATGGACCCGAAGGTCTGTGGTAAACTACTCACAACTCATCGGAGGGGCTATGGTGTTGATGTAGAAGCCCTCCATGATCGATACCCCTCCGGCGGAGCGCCCACGAAGGCTCCAAGATGGGATCTCACGGATACAGAAGGTTATAGCGGTGGAAATAGTTTTTCGTGGTAGCCTCTGATGTTTTCGGGGTACATGGGTATATATAGGAGGAAGAAGTAGGTCGGTGGACGCCCGAGGGGCCCACGAGACAGGGGGCGCACCCAGGAAGGAAGGGCGCGCCCTCCACCCTCGTGGCCGCCTTGATTGCTTCTTGACTTGCACTCCAAGTCCTCTGGATCACGTTTGTTCCAAAAATATCGCTCCCGAAGGTTTCATTCCGTTTGGACGCCGTTTGATATTCCTTTTCTTCGAAATACTGAAATAGGCAAAAAAACAGCAATACGGGCTGGGCCTCCGGTTAGTAGGTTAGTCCCAAAAATGATATAAAAGTGTAAAGTAAAGCCCATAAACATCCAAAACAAGTAATATAATAGAATGGAACAATAAAAAATTATAGATACATTGGAGACGTATCAGTACCACAAAAGGTCGAAATGTTACAAGGTTCAAATCCAGAGTTATATGGCTCAAATTCGAAGATTACAAGGTTCAAACTGATATTAGAAGAAATTCAGCTCATCAGCTGCAAACGCTCGCGCTGATCTGCTGAACTTGGATATCGGAGAGGTTCAAACAAATATCACCGCTTCTAAGTCTGGTTTCGAAACCTCACAATTTTTGCAAAGGGGTCGGCCACTGAGAAGTCATGTATGGGGTTGACACGATGACTTCCGATTACTCTGCCATCTGAAGTTCCAAATGAAATTCATCATTTCTGGAGCCTACTCCATTCTGCTGCAGGCGCCGGCGCTGATCAACAAACCATTCATTTTTGCGAAATAATGTAGGGAAAACCTCATTTCCTTCAGCACCCTTGCTCTAAGAACAAAGAACCTGGCGAATATAATCTCCGGTAAGGTCCCTCGGTAGGAGTTCAAAGTAATTTCTGGGAGATGCAGATCTAGGCATCCGACGTGATTGTTAAATTGTATCACATTATCCACCACTGGGCCTAATCTTATCTGCAAAAGAAGAAAACGTGTTAGTGCCTACATGCAGTATTGAACATTACTATAGGCCTATTTGGTTTGCAGGATTTGTAAAATGCACTAACATGCCACCTTCGATCTAACATGATTAACATGGGCATTTGATTACATTCTAGAAAAATGTATCCTTCTTCACAAGAGGTTGGAGTGGATGGAAAGTGCCCTAAGAAAACTAGTACAGATGAATCCAAAGGAGAAATGCTTATTGATTGTAACCATATGGATCAAGCAACCAATATGGGGGTGGAACATGTATGTACTGAAATCCTCCAAAAGAACCTTCAGAAATCATAGTACATTGTCATTGTAAACTTGGAAAAAGGTGTCACAAGTTGAACTCCCTTATGGTTAACATTTAACAGGAAAGGAACATCACCTCGATATATAGCTTCTCCAGGCACGAAAAGCATCTCAGGAAACTGACAACTTGCTCCAGGTTGGGGCCGATAGATTCTAGTGCCAAGACCTTCACTGTGCGCAGTTTCGGGGTTAAGCTTGTCGGAATCATTTTCTGAATGACACATGAACAAACATCTTCAAAATTAGAAATAATGTTAATTTGTAGAAGGAGATGTAGAAGGTGGCTGTTGTACCTGAACGGGTGTGGATCCAATAACAAGTTCAGAGTATTTGTCAGACGAGTAGCCACCACTATCAATTTCGGCGCAGAAATGACATTGATTCTTGTTGGACCTTCTTGATCATCTACAAGTAATCTCTCAAGTGCAGGTGTGTCCTCAATGACCATAACGTGGTACACATCTTGTGATGTCTTCCTGCCGCATCAGCAACACACATAAATATTCCGGAGAGTCATGGAGGTGATGTGGAAGGTACTCAACCCATTGATCGCCTAAATATGAAGGTGCTCAAGTGTAGTACAGCCACGGAGCAGGCGCTCCATGTCACCGTTTGAGAGGCAGACGACGATGATCTCGAGGTGCTTCAGTCGTGGTAGAATAAGAGAGGGCGCATCATTAAGGGGGGATGGCAATTCTTGAACTTGGCGACGCGCAGCGTGGGCGCGAGGCGGAGTGCGAACATTGGCAGCGACCGCATATGCCCATCATCAAAAGTGAGCTCCTCGAGCTGATCTAGGGCGGGGGATCCGAACCAGTCGTCAAGCTTGGCTCGGTCCTTGCCGTTGGAACGGAACTTGCCCATTCTAAGGCCTTTGGTTGGGCCAAGGTGACTGCCGAGGAGCTTGGAGAACGCATCCAAGCTTTTGCGATAACCATGGCAGAGCTGGTGGGTGTCGATGAGGTCGAGAGGGCTGGAGTTCCATAGAGGGTGCCACCGCCGGGAAAGGACAGTTGTCCGCGCCCCATATTTGATTGGGAGGAGGGAGATGATGACTCTCAACATATCATCGGGGAGGCTGTTGATGAAGTCTAGGCCTGCTGGAGTCGCTTGCGGTTCTAGCTCGCCCCGCCTCCGCTTGTTGGCAGCCCCGTTCTCCACCTCCGGAGTCTCCTTGTCAGCGGCGCTTTCTAATAGAAATGGGAGTACAGGGAATATTTATTTAAAACAGGGCAATAGAAAAGTGTATTGGTAACTAGAAGTTATTAGGTATGAATATAGTAAGAAAAGGGAATAACAATTGGTTGCTTAAATACTACACAATTCATTTGACATTGCTTGGTAAGTCAGCATGCAGATAGTTGAAAAGAAAACTTACTTCGAACAAAGTCTGGACGGATGATTTTGTCGGGGAAGTTAGCATATATCTCATGACCAGGCCCTTTTATGTGCAGTGCAATTTTAGTGCCAGCTTTCAGTACATAAAACTTAGAAATTTCTTTCCAAAAGCCAGTGCCAAAATAGGAGTCACCACGTTCATCAAGTCTTACAGTAGCAATGATTGTAAATCCATGGTTTGTGTGTAGTATGACATCCTTGGAGCCTTGATCTATGTAAAGGGAAAAATTGTGCACTACATAATTTGTTGCATAACAAGGGATGTGCTGCAGAAAATGGTAGGATTGTTAAAGAAAATATGGTAACATGCAAATATGGGCCCAAATTGAAAGAACTGTACAACATTTGAAATTGAAGGACAAAAATCTATAATTAAACAGATAGGGTAAACATGATGTCATGGAAATATGAGAGTAATCGAAAGAACAATACATCATTAATTTGCCTAATATAGAAAGAAGAGGGGAAAAATCCCCTTTGACGTATAAGGTGCATGTGGCACCTTTTATCCAAATGTAGCAATATTTAGAATATGTTCAGGAAAGTAGGCCATGCCAACCGATTTAGGGTGAGATTGAACATACCGCGCGCGTCCTCAAGTTATCTGGTACGGTGAGATGGAACCTCTGGCGGCGGTCACAAAGTCCTGAAGTGTCGACGCACTGTACATTCTATGAATGAAAGAAAACCCTCAAATCAGCTCGAATAAAAATGAATTCATGGCGATTTCCGCCGGGTGATTAAAGGAGGCAGATGAACTGGGATAAGAGATGAGATAATATCTCGTTAAATTAGCTACCTTGTCGTCCATGAGAAAGAACCCTCAGTTCGGCAGATTCCCCAAGCGAGCGGAGCTGGGTCGACCGCGAGCAGCGTCAGAAAGTCGATGCCGATAGGCGGCGGCAAGAGGAAGTGGCAAAATGCGGTGGGCTTTGCCGACAGCCTGGCGGCGGTGGCAGGCATTGAGCTAAGTGTTTACCGCCGCGATAGGCGGTGCCCTGGCACAAACGCGGAGGAGCTTGTTCAGGTGTGAATGGGGAACGTACCGGAGGGGTTGGCGGGCGGGGTGAGGGTTTTTGTTACGTGGGGATGGTGAGGGTTTTCTTTTTTCTTTTTTGAATTGGGTGGTGAGGGTTTTCTGTCCCACAAAGAATTTTGGGGGCGACGGTTTGCTAGAGTGAACCGTGTGTGATTGACGCAACAAGCAAAATGGAAGTCATTGCACACGGTTCCAATTTTGAGAATCGTGTGTGATTGACATACTCCTACTACCTCCGTCCTGGTTTATTGGTCCCCCTTTGTAATTTTTAACAAATTTTGTCCAAATATTTAACATAGTCAGACATAGATAATAAGCGTACACGTACATAAGCATAGTTCAACCATAAGTACATAGTTCAACCGTCATTAAGCATAATCAAGCGTACATAGTTCGATCCATCCCAAATCTCATCTCACATGCCGGCACGGTCCTAAAGCTTCTCCAGGTACTCGGCGTACGCACCGTGCGCCACCCTGCGAGAATACTTCGGCTTCAAGGAGCCAACGACCCATCCTCTTGCATGCGCCAGAACACTTAGATACGCATCATGAAGCTTCTGGTTGCAAAATGGGCATCCATAGCCGCCGTTCCAGGTCCTAATACGCCTGTTATGCATTCCTGCATAAAGCTCCCTCGGGATTTCCCTCTTGTACCTCCTCTGGCCATCTTCATCCTTGCTGTCCACATCAACAGACAACAACTATACAATAGTAAAATAAATTTGGCATCAAATCAATGATTGCATGCCGTGAAGTAGGATTAGGAATTTATGGCTATTTATTTATACATATCGAGAGATTATGGTTTGATTTTTAAGCACAGTAGTCTATGTACGGACCAATCTTAAAGAAAATAATGGCACAAACATATGTAGGTCATTCAAAATCAATTGTCAAGTCCTGGCTAGGAATTATTAGCACGAACACTAACCCTAGTCGGATTACTAGCAGAAATCATTTGCACAGATGAGACAACTAATAACTTATCACATGTACCATTCAAACAATCAATACACTACACGGATCTAACGAAACTTAATCAGATTTCATGGGTTGGGAGAACATAACCATAGGATTTCTATTCCAAAAAGGGTGAGGCAAGAGTAACCAGAGAAACCCTATGATCTATTTGACACATAAATGGGTATAGATGACTAACTAGCTGTCCGTTGTCGTCGAAGTCATCGCCGGTGGTCGTCGGAGTCGGTGTGGAACTCCGTCTCCGGCTGTGGAAGCTCGACGACGTCGATGACATCAGGGTGCAGCGATAACTCGTCGGCGGTGACGGCAACCTCTGTCTCCATCTCCACGTCGTGCTCCAGTGATTTAGCAGCCCCGGCATCGCCACTCCCTCCGATGGGGCGCTTCGGCGACATCCTCATACATTGACGGCTTTGAGGACTGAGAGCGGCGTCGAGGATGCAAGCGGAGATAGAGGATTATGTGCGTGTGTGGCGAGGATGGGGGGTGCGGCCTCTCGGGCGCACCATTAATACGAAGTAGTGGGAGTTGTGGGAGAGAGGTGGGCGGTGGTCTAACCGATGGCTCGCCTCCCGGTGAGCCTGCGCACCGGACTGCTGCCATGCCTACCAAAGTTTCACACAACTGCTCGCACGCCTCCCGATGACACTGCGCAGCGAGCACACCTCCGTCAATTCACACACCTGCACGCACGCCTCCCCGTCTACCTGCGCGACGGACTGCTTGCATGCGTCCCGTCAACTCATGCCTGCTCGCACGGCACACGGGTCGCACGGCGGCACGTATATTGTTTTTCTATTTGGACGATTAATGCTGCCGCTTTATTGCCTAACCGAAGCATGGCATGTATCCATTGTTGGTCTAACGCTCATGGTTCGAATAAATAATCCGTTTGGGATATTGGTTCCCAATTACTAATAATCTCCCGTCTGTAATTAGATAAAGATTACATCAAAACTGTTCTCAAATTTGACAAAAAAGTACAATGCCACTTTGTATTGGTGTCCATATGACAACACGACAAGTTTCATGAACTTCAAATAAGTTTTGGATGTACTAGAATTTAAAACTCAAGATTCTCAATGTTTGAAATTTGTTGCATGGGGAGTAAATATGCACCCAGTGAGACACATGTGTTTTTGCAATCCATTTAGGTGCACTGTCACGTGTGCATGTAGCTCAAATTTGATTTTTGCACATTATACCCATAGAAAATCAATCAATTGATGTATTAAAACGTCTTAATGATCTCTGTGATTTTATTGAAATTAAAACGTCCCTTCTTTGGTAACATATATGTTCACCGCGGGATAATTAATTTAACATGGATCGTAGTTGCGGTGGATTCGCGGTGTGTGTGTGGGTGTGTGTGTCTGGGCAGTAGTGCAGAACCGGGCTTTAGCACCGGTTCGTAAGGCCCTTTAGTGTCGGTTCTGCAACCGGCACTAAAGTGTGGGGACTAAAGGACCACTACTAGGAAAAGGGCTATAGATAATATGGACACTAATGGCGCACCAGACATGCGGTGCACCCGTACTATATAGCAGTGGCGCACCGTGTGTTGGTGCGCCATTAGTGTGATAGACACTAGTGGCGCACCACAACCATGGTGCGCCACTACTAACATTTTTTTTTCTTTTTTCCAAAAATATTAATGGTGCACCGGGCATAGTGCGCCATTACTAGTTTTAACTAGTAATGGCGCACCAGTCACCCCGTGCGCCACTACTATCAATTTTTTTTGCAAAACTACTAATGGCGCACCGCCAGCTGGTGCGCCATTAGTAAGTAGGGTTAATAATGGCGCATTTGTGAGTGGTGCGCCATTAGTAACCTGGGACCAGCTAGATATTTTGGACAACCACCTACACACTCACTTTCCCCACTTCATTCTCTCCACCTCCCCCTCCAAGCTTGTCTCGGCTGCCTCCTCCTCCTCACCTCATTTGCACCATAGATTCGTCCAAATTAAGTGGTTAAATTACCTTTTTTTGATAGGTAAGTAAGGCGAAAGCTTTCTTTATGTTGTAGATCTACTTTTTTCTCCCTCCAACAACGTGCACATGCACTTTTTATGGCCTAGCTAGATCTATGTATGTTTGTGGTGTTGCATATGTTTGTGGTGTTGCATATATGTTTGTGTTTGCAGGTACCGGTATTTGAAATGCGATAGTTGCCAATATTTTGCCGGAATGCTGATTCATTTCCGTTTCGGCGAGAATTTTGGCACTATGCATTCTTTTTGGTCCTATTTTAGGCAAAGTCATGCCAAATTTTTTTTTGGTTCTAAAATATCGTTTTGCTCTACCCCGCAGGCGACCATGGTCCGCACGATGACCGAAGGCATCGTGAATAGGTTTTTGAGCTGCGCGAAGGCCGAGATGCTTCAAAAGAACGAGACGGAGAAAAGATGTCCGTGTCGAAGATGCAAGCTGAGGAGCCTTATGGACCCGGATTCCGTATAGGTGCGGGACCACCTGCTCTTGCGTGGTTTCATGGATGGCTATCGGTGGCAAGGTGATGAAGATGATTATGAAGTCGTCCATGGGGGCCGGGCAAGAAATGAGGAAGGGCAGCAAGACAACTGCGGCGAGGGCGGGCGAGAAGACGAAGAATCTCCAGGACATGATGACGAAGTAGATGCAGTACACAGTCATCATGTAGAAGATGCCGGACATGATGATGAGGAAGATGCCGGAGCAGACGAAGGACATGATCATGAAGATGAAGATGGCGGAGCAGACGACGATGGACCATCGATGGGCTGGGTGCAGGACCCTCATATTCAAGAGCTGCTTCTCAAGCAGACGGATAACGCAAGAGCTGCCGCCCGAGAGAATGCCAAGCTGGATCAACTGGAGATAGACGCAGTTACTCCATTGTATGAAGGATGCAGGCCCGAGGATACCCGCCTGAAAGTAACGCTCATGGCTCTGGAGATGAAGGTAAAACACAAAATGACCGACGCATGCTTCGACGAGAACATGTCATTTTGGCACGAACGTCTTCCCAAGGGGGACAAGTGCCCGACCAGTTTCGAGGAGGCGAAGAAAATCGTGTGTCCTCTGGATTTACCGCACTTGAAATACCATGTGTGCATGAACAATTGCATCATTTATCGGGACGAGCACACGGAGTCTACCATATGTCCGGTGTGCGGCGTCACTCGATACAAGAAGAGGAAGAAAGCTCCTCGAAAAGTGGTGTGGTACTTTTCGATCACTCCTCGTCTGCAGTGGTATTTCGTGGACCCTAAGGTAGCAAAGCTCTTGCGTTGGCACACGGATAGGGAGGAGAAGAAGCGAGAAGATGACACAAATGATCCGGAGATAAATATAAAAAGACAAGATGCTGAGTCACCCTAAGGATGGGAGCCAGTGGCAAGCGTTGAACTTTGAACAACCAGAATTTGGGAACGATCCAAGGAACACCGTGCTGGGCGCGAGCATCGATGGAGTCAATCCGTTTGGCAGCTAGAGAAGCACACATAGCACATCGCCTGTGTTTGTGTGGATGTACAACCTTCCCCCTGGTTGTGCATGAAGAGGAAGTACATTCACATGAGTATGCTAATTGAAGGGCCGAAACAACCAGCGAACGACATCAATCTGTATCTGGGGCTGCTGAAAGAGGAGCTAGACACGCTGTGGAAAACGCCAGCCAATACGTGGGACGCTGCAGAGAAAGAATATTTCCCTATGAGAGTCGCACTGCTCACGACGGTGCACGACTATCTCGGTTACGGATATATCGCGGGGCAGGTGGTCCACGGATTTTCTGGATGCGTCAGGTGCATGGATGACACAACGTATCGCCAGCTAGATAGGGATCCCGAGTCTTCGAAAACCATGTTCATGGGACATCGAAGGTGGCTTCGCGATGATGACTCATGGAGGAAACGCAAGGATCGGTTCGATGGTGAAACCGAAACCCGAAGACGCCCGTGTACGAGGAGCGACGAGGAAATAGACGAGCTGTTGAAAAATTGGAAAGATTGCCCACTGCCGGGAAAGAAGCGAAAGGCGCAAGAGCCGCTGCTGAAGGTATGGAAAACGAGGTCTGTTTTCTGGGACTTGCCGTACTGGAAGATCCACTGTGTGCCTCACAGCCTTGATGTCAAGCATATCACGAAGAACGTGTGCGAGAGTCTGCTTGGTACCCTGCTCAACATGCCAGAGAGGACCAAAATGGGCCGAAAGCAAGGGCAGACTTGAAATCAATGGGCATCAGGGAGGAGCTTCACGCTAATGATGATGATGATGAGGCGAAGCAGGACACGGAAAGTCGTCGCAAAGGCAAAAAGGCTAAGAAGACCGGAAATGACTTCCCTCCCGCGTGCTTCACTCTAAGTCAGGAGGAGATCGATCAGTTTTTCACCTGCCTCGTAGGAGTAAAACTTCCTTACGGTTACGCGGGGAAGATGAGCAGATACCTAGACTCAGCGAAGCAGAAGTTCAGCGGGATGAAGTCTCACGACTGTCACCTGCTGATGACGCAGATACTTCCAGTTGCAATCCATGGGATCATGGACGCGCACGTCCGTGAAACGCTATTTGGCCTATGCAATTTTTTCGACGTCATCTCTCGGAAGTCGGTTGGCGTGAGGCAACTCAGAAGGCTACAGGAAGAGATCGTGGTGATACTATGCGAGCTTGAGATGTACTTCCCGCCCGCATTCTTCGACGTTATGGTGCATCTGCTGGTCCATATCATGGAGGATATCATCCAACTCGGGCCGACGTTCCTGCATAGCATGATGCCGTTCGAAAGGATGAATGGTGTCATCAAAGGATACGTTCGCAACATGTCACAACCAGAGGGAAGCATAGGCAGGGGCTTTCTGACCGAAGAGTGCATCTCCTACTGCACGAATTATCTAGGCATCGAGAACCCCGTTGGTCTGCCCGTGAACAGGCACCTCGGCAGGCTCGCTGGATGGGGTCACCGTGAGGGTCGGCACGAAATGCATGTCGACTTCGAGGGTCGACTCGCCGACTTTGAAAGAGCAAACCTAGTCGCGCTACAACACATAGACGTGGTCGATCCTTGGGTGGTAGAGCACAAAACCTTTATTGAGAAGACGTACAATGACCGAGGCCAACAGAGGACGGACGGAGATATAATCAAAGAGCACAACTCATGTTTCACGCGTTGGTTCAAGCAGAAGCTTTTGGCGTACCCTTTACATGAGGATTCATCAGCGGAAGAACAACTCATATTCGCCTTGTCACAGGGCGCCGAGCACAACTTGATGATGTATGAGGCGTACGATATCAACAGCTACACATTCTACACCGAGGGAAAGGACATGAAGAGCGATGGTTATCAGAACTCCGGGGTAACGATGGAATCCTACACCGGTAACGACATGGACAGATACTACGGAAGGATCGAGGAGATCTGGGAGCTGAGCTACGCTGGAGAGAAGGTCCCGATGTTCCATGTCAGATGGGCCAAGAGCGTCCTAAAAGAAGACCAGTATTTCACCACCATGGTTATACCCGAAGCCAAATCCAAGACCGCGGGCGCAAACGTCACCGCGAAAAATGAGCCATGGGTACTGGCTTCCCAAGTGGACCAATGCTTCTTCATTACCGACCCGTCAAAGCCCAGTCGTGTTGTCGTGAGGAGAGGCAAAAGGAAGATCATCGGAATGGATGGAGTCACCAATGACCAAGACTTCGACAAGTACGGCGACCCGAAGATGGAACATGACGACGACGATGAAGTACCAGCATACACCACAAGAAGAAGCAGCACCACCCTACCTAAAGGACGTCCGTTCAAGAGAAGAACTCCACTTACAAAAAATAAGGGCAAGAAGATTGTGAACAGATAGCTAGCTAAGATCGATTGTATTTAAATTGTAGCCTTCATTTCTCAATTGTATTTCGACATATTGAAATGATATTTCTTCTGTTCTAGTGTCCTCATGAATATTTATTTATGTTTATTATGGTATTGAATTTCTAACTCACAAAAAGTATTGAATTTGTTAATATTGAATATTCATGAGGACGCTCGATCTTGATCCCCCTCCATCTCGATCGCTATCCCCCCTCGCCAGATCCCCCTCGTCGCCGAGCACCCCCCGCACCCTCCCCTGCTCCACCGCCGCCGCCGACCCCACCCCCCCCCCCCCCGCACCCTCCCCCGCTCCACCGCCGCCGAGCACCCCCCGCACCCTACCCCGCTCCACCGCCGCCGCCGACCCCCCGCACCCTCTCCTGTCTCCTCGATCGGTTCCCCCGAACGGAATCGGCCGAGCGCACCACCCACCGCCGAGGGGGTGAATTAGGCAACAAAAAATCCTAAAAAAAATTACTAATGGCGCACCGCTAGGGGGTGCACCATTGCTATCCAAAAAAAAGATTACTAATGGCGCACCTCTATGGGATGCGCCATTGCTGTACAAAAAAAATTACTAATGGCGCACCGCCAGTGGGTGCGCCATTGCTATCAAAAAAAATACTTATGGCGCACCGCTCGGGGATGCGCCATTGCTAACCCTCCCCCCCACAAAAATCCCCAGTCCCCTTTCTATCTTCCCCATCTCTCACCCGCCCAATGCCCCGACCCGTACTGCACCGCCGCCGCCCCCACGCCACTGCGCCCCCGCCGCCTCCCCCGCTCCGACGACCGCCGCGCCCGCTCCGACGAGGTGCTCCGACGAGCAGGGCCAGCGCTAGGGTTCCAGCGCCGCCGCCGGATCAACGCCCCGCCTCCACAAGGAGAGGAGGAGCCCTGCCGCCGCCACCGAGGGGAAGAGGCCACCGCCGCCACCGAGGGGAGGAGCCCCGCCCCCAGCGAGAGGAGGAACCTTGCAGCCAGGTCTTCAATGCCCCACCGCCGCGAGAACATCGACGTCCTCCTCCGCCGGTTCGAGGTGATTCCTACCCTCTTCTCCATTTCTCCATCTCCTCCCCTGCAAACCCTAGGGCCGACTCTTCTTGCCCCTGGGCTCCTCTGCCATGCCCCGGGCTCCTCTGCTGCTCCTGCCAATGGGCACGCATTAGCCTACGCGCTGCCTTTGATTTGGGGGGGAGCTGGTGGTGGTGGTCCATGCTGATGCCACTGCTGCCTCCCCCGCTCCCGCTCATGTCCGTGCCGCTGCTGCTTGGCCATAGGAACGTGCCCTGCTCTTCCTCGCCGTCCTCTTCTCGCCGGCCTGGACCTGGCTCTGCCTGCTCTAGCTCTGGATGCAGCAAATCTAAAACTGTTACTCTAGTATTCTTTGGGATGCAGCAAATCTTTGGGATTAGGATTCTTTCCTTTGTGGCTTGCTGGAACATTAGTGTAGGATTAGGATTCTTTCCTTTGTGGTTTGCTGGAACAGTAGTTGCATTTACATAAACAAGAAAAGGGTCTGTAAAATACTCCTGTCAAGATGATATTCTATGCTATGCAGCAAATCTTTGGGATTAGTGTTCAGTATGCATCAGTACGAAAACAAAATCAAGAGACTATCTTTGCTTTTGGCTTAAGAGTTTCTATGTTGTGCAGTGTGCAGCCTTAGATGACATGCCATTCATACTCCTGTCCCTAGTATTTGACTGCTGCTACTAGGATTATTTCATGGAGTATTTGATGATTGGGCCCAAAAAAGTGCAATTCTGCTAGTAGGATCGACTGGGCCAAAAAACACACTGATGATTACTGCAAACAAACAATTTGCATCATACTCCGCTGAAGAGGAAAGGAGGCCTGAACTTGCAAATGCTAGAATTTGACAATAGGAGTAGAAACTGTAGCATTTTAGGCAAGTACTATTAACAACCTTGTTAACAGGGGCTCTGCTACGGTCCAGGAGCACCTACCTTCATTTGAGTGTGATTTCTGAAATTTCATGCTTGTGGTGATGCAGTGTGCTTGGACGGGAGTGCGCCGGGGTACCATCTGCAGAGAGGTACCACTTGTAGGTATGCAGATTATCTATAGTGAAACATAATGCTATGGCAGTGTGATGTAGTGCTGTCTGTATAGTAGTACTTAATCCTGGGAAGAACTATGTTGTGAATTTTTCAAACAAAAAACTAATGAATTTTTCAAACTGCATACTAATGAATAAACAGAAGAAAACCAGGCTTTGTTGTGAATTTTTCAAACAAAAAACTGAGACTGCACAATAATATTATGAATTGCTTGCTTGCTACTGTTTTTATTCAAAAATTATTGGAGTTTATATCATTTATATTGCTAGCATGTATTTCATATGTTCTGTAGCATTAAGGCTACATAGCATTGGTTTTGTCTCCGACCATCAGGTCGTGATGATATTGTGGGGTGTTGTGGGGTTGCAGAGGCCCTTGTGTTTGCCGGAATGTCGATTAACTTCCGTTCCGGCAAATTCGGGTACTCCATATGTCCTATTTTCAGCAAAGGTCATGCTGAAATTTTCCATGAATTTTAGCATGACTTTGCTAAAAATAGGACATATGGGGTACTTGCGACTAATGCATGGGCCGGGGCATCTTAGTACTTAATTAAGTAGGATCAACTGCCCCTTTATTCTTGCTGCATTAAACCATAGGTGGCAATGGAGCCAAGTGATTAGGCCCAACTTAGAATTCTCCTTCCCTTTTCTTGATAGGGTATATTACCCATATATATCAGTCAACCTAGGGTGCCTCGGCATCGATAAACCCTAAATGATGAAAACTTAACTTAGCATTTAGGGTGCCTCAGCGTCGACAAACCCTAAATTATAAAACCTTGGCTTTTAGGGTGCTTAGGTGTCGATAAAAACCTAAATGATGAAAGCTTAGGCTTTTAGGGTGCCTCGGCGTCGACAAACCCTAAATGATAAAAGCTTAGCTTTTAGGATGCCTCGGTGTCGACAAACCCTAAATGATGAGACCATGATCTTGTTCCTTGACAATAACCAACTTTTTGACCAAACTTTTTTCCTATTTAGAGCGAAACATGGCCCGGCGGTTCGGGCGGCAAGGCATTCTGGGAGCTGTCGCAAGAGATGGAGGAAGAACCTCACCGCAATGAGGACGCCACGGAAGACACCGATCCTGACTACACAACCCCTAGTGGCGACGGGGATGACACCACTGATGGTGCTGCCGAGGATGCCACCACTGATGATGGCAGCGCACACACAGATGGCAGCCAACCGAAGAGGCAACGGAAGGACCGGTGCCTGAACGTGCTCGGCACCGTCAAGGAGGAATTTACTGAAGTGAACTCCGACGGGCATCCAACAAAAACCAAAGAATTAGTCAAGGGGTACTCGGTTCAGCTCGGGTGCATTCTCCGGAGCACCGTCTCGATCAACACCGAGAACCTAAGGCATAAGGACCGAGGGAATTTGTGCAACCTCCTCTTCATGAAGCTGCGCGAGTGATACAAGTTCCCCGCTGACTTTGCAAACACACGCCTCTGAGGGAATAAAGTGAACAGTTCCGCCCTCATGAAGATGAGCACGGCCCTGTCTACTTGGAGAAGCGCGGTGAAGAGAATGATTAATAAAGGTGATAGTTATGAGAAGATCAAGGCGAAAAATCCTTCGATCAGCGAAGATGACTACAAGGAGTTCAAGATCAAGTGCGAGAGCGGCGCATCCGAGGAATCAAGTCAGTGGGGGAAAGAGATGCGGGACATGAACTTAGGGGTCCACAAACTCGGTCCCGGCGAATACAGAGTGGCGGAACCTATATGGGACAAGGAGGACGCGGAGCGTGCCGAGCAAGGCCTACCGCCCTGCTTCGAGAAATACCGTGAGAAGCAGACCAGGAACTATGTCAGCGCCCGGTACAAGGAGGACCCGGTAACAAAGGAGCTTACCACGGATCCGAAGACCAAGGCGCTTGAGCGTGTTCCGGTAAGGAATACACCCCCGCGTAATTAGCTCCATATGGTTGCATTCTAATTAATGAAGCGAAATTTCTAAATGGTTCACATTCCTTCCGCAGGAGACTGAAAGCAGTAGCGCGGGGTCGTCTCAGAGCTCCCCTTGGGACAACACTCTAAATAGGGCGTTGAACATAATGAAAAACAAGGATAACCTCAGTAAGCCGTCGTCAGCTGGTCGTGTGGTCGGCAAAGGCTTGTCCACAAAATGGTCGTCATACTATAACGCTGGTGGGCGAAAGGAGAAAAAGACCAGCTCGGAAAGCCAGTCGCGCGAGGTTCAAGAACTCAAGGCACAAGTGGCGCGGATTCCGGAGATTGTCCAAGAGCAAGTGCAACAACAACTGGGAACGACGCTCACCGCCATTGTGCCTACCTTGATTCAGGGGCTGCAGACGTGGATTGCGGACGGCCAACGGGGGCCGCCCCCGGTTCCCAGCTTCACAGCCAGCAACTCGCACAACGCGCAGGCGGCACCATTGGTGTCTCCGGCGGAGGCGGTATTGGTGTCTCCGGCGCCGGCACGGGCATTGGAGCTTAATGCACCCGGGTGTACGCCGGCCGGCACCTCGGTAGCAAGCGGCCCCTCCGTCAGTTGCGCGCCCGCCGTTGGCGGTGCCTCGACGTTAGCCGAGCTCGACGCCATCATGGTAACTAAGCCTCTCGGCCGATGACTTCATCTCCTTGCCTTTGACTGGGCATCCCTGACGCCCTACATGTTTTCGCAGGGCACCGCCGACGTTCCATGCAGTCTCCTGCACTTCGTGGGCGGCAAGTTGATCGATGTCGCCAAGGGAAGAATCGTTCAACCGGGCAACCCCGTGTTCCATGGTAATCCGGTGCCACCCACCGTGTATAGGGTTGAACTGGTTCGGGTGCTACCAGGCTGCGACGAGTTGTTACCTCCGATTTGACCCGCTGGGGCCGACGAAGATGATGTGATGACCCTCAGCGCCTGTGTAAGCTGGCCCCTGCTTTGGCCGAAGAGCCAGATTCGTTTGGGGGCGGGGGACCTCACCCCATAGAAAACACCGCCAGTCGTGCCGGCGCCAAGCCATGGCAAGACCGCCGCAACGCTACCGGACATCCCTATGGCACAGGATCCGGACATGCATATGGCATAGGATCCGAACGACAACGACAACGACGACGGTACATTTACCAACGTCGATAAGTACTTTTCCGAACATGGGTACGGTGACGAATTCTTCGGGCCTCCTTCTCAAGAACCCAACCCTGAAAAAGACGACCGCGATCTAGCTGGTACCACGGAGAAACCCAGTTGCAACAGGCGTCGTCTGGCATTCAGTTCTCAGGAGACGCCTCCAGCTGCCACCTTCACCGAGCCTCAGATAGCCGAGGTGCTGAATATTATCAGCCCCAACACACTCAAGAAGGCGGTCTCTGAGCAGAACTCGATCCCATTACAGCAGATGAGGAAGAGGGGACGGAAACAAAAGAATAACAAGGGCGGTGCGAGCCAGCCGGCACCGAGTACGATCCGTGCTCAGGACGGGCCACCTTCACCTAATGATATCTCGAGGAGGGTTCATGTGGCGGGTAGGGCGATGCTACCGACTAATCTGCTCAATGCTGCAACCGGTGCTATGTGGAGTCTGCATGACAGTTTTCTTTCTTTGGAGAAGTGGCGTCTCTCCGAGAATGATGTGGAATACCCGGTTTTTGTGGCCAAGGTGCTAGAGGGCAAGGGCTTTGTGGATAGCGCCATCAGGGGTATGATCGTCCTGCGGTTTGATGACATCTTCGCTATATTTAACCTTCATCCGCTGCACTACACCTTCGTTTGGCTATTTTCGCTGAGTATGGAGATGCGGATCATTAGAGACAAGACCCCGGACATCGTGATAGTCGACCCCTTCTACATGCGTGCCAAGATCCTGGGCAGCGCTGGGGACCGGCAATTCGTGAGTTCATACCTCGAAGGCGTCATTCTGGCAAACCCAGATAAGGATAACTTCCTCGTGCCTTACTTTCCCGAGTAAGTCATCCCCTCACCGCCCCGTAACATATGATTTCTTAGATTTCGATCGTTCTTTTTTTTTTCTAACATTCCGTGTTTCGTGAAGTGACACACATTGCACACTCATCCTCTTAAGCCCAAAATATTCCATGGCCACGTATTTCGACCCGGACCGTGAGTCTAAGATAGACTACACAAATATCAAGAAAGTTCTTGATGATGCTCTCCCCGGCTACGCCAGATCTGGAGGCACCTTCAAGAGGCCAATTCGTAGGTACGGCAAGCACGTGTTCACCCACAATACGACGTTCCCCTGCGTCAAGCAGCCGCCTGGCGGTCAGAAGGATGCCTACTACGCCCTCCATCACATGCGGGCGATCGTATGGGACCATAATCACCTTCTGCTACCAAATAATCTCAAAGATTGGGCCACATGCTTGTCGGCAATCCAGGACGCGGACATCAGACAAGAATTCTTTCGCATCCAGTCAGAGTTTGTGGAAATCATCCATCAAGATGTCCTTCGTACCTCGGGGCAGTTCTACCTCAGATCTCAACCGTCCAACAGTGAGATAGAAACAACGCTACAAATGCATCCTGACAACGCCCGCGGTTTCATGACCATCACGAAAGACGGCGGCTTCATCCACGCTCCGGTCCCTGAGTCGAGTCGAAAGTAGTGTAATATTAAACTTTAATGAACTTGTATGTCTCTTTGGTTTGGACAGTCGTTCAACTTATATGTAATCGATGCTATTTATTAGTAGGACCATGAATCGTGCTATTAATGTGTTGCTTTTCTCTTCCGATCCTTTTGTTGCATACTTATATATTGCTTATGTATTGTCTGTGAATTGCTACTAACGTTTTGTTTGGCTAGTGCATAGAGATGCCATCGTATGTCGTGTACAAGGGTAAGGTTCCCGGAGTCTACGACGACTGGGAGGAGTGTCGGAGACAGGTTCACCGTTTCAGCGGTAACAGTTACAAACGGTACAGCACTAGGGCGGAGGCGGAAGCTAGATACGCGCGCTATCTAGCGGGAGAGAGGAGGGAGCGGAGGACGAACCGGATGAAGACCAATTTCATCGCGATGATGCTAATCGTGATGACCGCAGCTCTCTTCTATGTGATGGTAGTTTAGATGATCGATATCGACTTGTATTGTGAAGACAAACTCGCTACTCGCAGTTTCGAGACTTGTAATGTTCTAACTTTGTTCGGTCTTTTGAATTCGGAGACTAATACGATGAATTGTATTCGGAGACTAATCTTCTATTGTATTCGATAACTCTGTTGTTCATATGTTGTGCTGTCTATATTCTGTGCAGTAATATGTTTTGTAGCCTGTGCAAATATCAGAAAAGAAAAAAAATCCCTAATATTCATACTAGTGGCGCACCACCCAGCACTTTAGTGGCGCACTGCAAAATGCACACTATGGCGCATCATCAACAAGTGCGCCATTAGTAAGCCAGAGCACATGGTTAAATATGGCCCCCTGGGAGGCATACTAATGGCGCACCATATGGTATACTAATGGCGCACTACCTGGTGTGCCATTAGTATCTGGTATACTAATGGCGCACCTGTGGTGCGCCATTAGTAAAAAAATCTAATGGCGTGATGCTAGGGGCGCACCTGTAGTGCGCCATTAGTAGGCAAAATAGGTGCGCCACTAGCAGGCCTTTTCCTAGTAGTGCCCCCCCGCCTTTAGTACCGTTTCAACACGAACCGCCACTCAAGGGCCACCACGTGGCACAAGGCGTGCCGTGGTTTGGGGGCCTTTAGTCCCGGTTGGTAACACCAACCGGGACTAATGGATTTTTTTGAATATTTTTTGAATAAAGCAAAAACTGCCCACCTATTAGGCCGGCACCGCCTGCATACGACTAGAAACCCAACCTCTAGTTGGGCCAGGATGCAAGCCCGTACGGCCCAGTAGGCCCCACAGGGCAGAAGACTTGCAATAGGCCTACAAAGTCCTGCTTGGAGAGGAGCTCGACACGGTATCCACGGCGGGGCTTATAAATCGGCGCGAGCTCCTCTCAACTAGCGAGGTGGGACTAAACATTGTGCACTGCTGGTGGCAGCGCACCCCTTTAGTACCGGTTGGTGGCACGAACCCGTACTAAGGGGGGGGGGGTCTTTAGTACCGGTTGGAGCCATCAACCCGTACTAAAGGCCACCACCTCTTTAGTACCGGTTCCTGGCATGAACCGGTACTAAAGGTTCGCCACGAACCGGTACTAATGAGCACCACCCTCCTAGCCGTTGGAACCGGCACTAATGGTCACATTAGTGCCGGTTCAATTACATACAATGACTAATGAGCTTCACATTAGGCCCTTTTTTACTAGTGGGGGTGGCGGGTGGCTCGCAGTACACTACGAGTTGTGAGCCACCGTGTGGGTTAGCCATTTTGTTAGGCAGGCCGGTGCCACATCAGAGTCGTGAAATCGTTATTTACATACATGTTTTGGCCACATGCAGTCAATGGTTGTCCTACACAACACTTGATACTCGCGTGTGACACTTTCCGTGGGCCCGCGAGATTGTCGTCCATCACTTTGACGAACAGCCGGCAGTGAGGTTAATTTGACCAGCAAGGTAGAATCCTTTTTGTTTGTGTTATTGTGTTATATAGTATGCGTCGAAGAGGTGGGACGGGACTAGCATATATACTATACGTACGCGTCCGTGAACAAGTACACCTCACTCAGTGTCAGGACTTTTTGGTTTCCGAGGCACGTGCCACATCAAAATTGTGAAATTGGCTATTCAAACATCACACAACACCTTTTTGGGCCACATGCATATCCTTGCTAGGATACTCACGTGTGACGCTTCCATCTGTGGGCCCAGGAGGCCATCGTTGATGCATGCATGCATCATTTTGACCTACATCGGGAGAGGTTAATTAATTTCACCATCGATGAGGATTCTTTTGGGTTGTACATATATTACGGCAGGAGCATATAGTATGCGGTGAAGAGGGGGGAAGGGGACCATCATATGTAGTACGCTTGATGAACCTCGCTCTGTGTGGGTGAATGATTTACGGTTTTTGAGGCATGTGGCACATCAAAGTTGTGCATTTTGGGTATTCAACATATATATGTTTGGCCCACATGCCAAGCGGTGATGGTTGTCCTCTTGCACCCACTTAAGCGACTATCAGCGATATTGATGATTTCCATCTGTGGGCCCGCTGGGTCCATCACTACTTTTTGCGTGACAACAAGAGAGGATTATTATTTTTGCTCCGGGATGACATGCATGATACAGTTTGAGCACACACACATGCATGTGTACGCATGAATCCCTCCCATCGAGTCGAAGTGGCTAGTACAACGACACATCATGAACCGATCTCGCTCTGTGTGGGGAGCTAGTGTACAATTTTTGACGCACGCGCCACATCAATGTTGTGTATTCAAACATGCATGCACGCATCACCTCCATGCATATGCATGTAGTGGTTGCCTTCGAACGGTACACTCCCTCGCGTGGTTATCGACGACAAGCCTATATATTGGTGGGCCCGCGTGGACATCCATGATCACCTTGACCAACAACAAGATAGGTTACCATGGCGGATTCTTCATTTGGTTCGTGTTATCGTAGTATAGCTCATGCTGAGATTCAGACCTTAAGTTTGAGCACATATACTATGCACACATGCATGCATGAATCCCCGTCGTTGGCTTGAAGTGTGGTGTAACATACATATGCATCGTCAACCTAGCCCTCACTCAGTGTGGGGATTACTAGTTCGAAATCACGGTGCCACATCAATGTTGTTCCATTGTTACTCAAAAACACACATCTCCATACATATGTTTGGGCCACACGCATGCAGTGGTTGTCTTCGGGGACTAGCTACTTGCAAGATTATTGGCCAGCTAGCCCATCTCCGGGGTCGCATGGACGGCCATCACTTTGACCAACAACAAGAGAGAGGTTGTACGACCAACGTGGATTATTCTTGGTCCGTTTTACGATCCATCTTGCTGAGATATGACTGTATGGCCCGCCGACTGAAAGTGCGTGTGGGGGGGGCTGCTAGCTACTTCGCACTTTGCTAGGTGAACCTCGGTTGGGGGCAGGGGGCATGCATTCATAGCTTAGTATTCCCTTCGTGCCAACACGAGGGGGGTTGCTAGCTACTTCGTACTTTGCTAGGTGAACCTCGGTTGGGGGGGCATGCATTCATAGCTTACCTTCGTGCCGACATGAGATAGGGGGGCTGCTAGCTACTTCGCACTTTTCTAGGTGAACCTCGGTTGGGGGGCATGCATTCATAGCTTAGGATTCCCTTCGTGCCGACACGAGGGCGGGGAAGGGGGTTGCTAGCTACTTTGCACTTTGCTAGGGTGAACCTCGGTTGGGGGGGCATGCATTCATAGCTTAGGATTCCCTTCGTGCCGACACGAGGGAGGGGGGCTGCTAGCTACTTCGCACTTTGGTAGGGTGAACCTCGGTTGGGGGGGGGCTTGCATTCATAGCTTAGGATTCCCTTCGTGCCGACATGAGGGAGGGGGGCTGCTAGCTACTTCGCACTTTGCTAGGTGAATGAACCTCGGTTGGGGGGGGCATGCATTCATAGCTTAGGATTCCCTTCGTGCCGACACGAGGGAGGAGGGGGGTTGCTAGCTACTTTGCACTTTGCTAGGTGAACCTCGGTTGGGGGAGGGGCATGCATTCATAGCTTAGGATTCCCTTCGTGCCGATACGAGGGGGGTGGAGGCAAGCAATACCGTGCGCTTTGCGAGAGAGGTGCCACATCGAAGTTGCATTTGGTATTTGAAAATCAAGCCACCCTTTGATACATAAAGTTGGTCCACATGCAAGTGTGTTCGTGTTCTGACCCTCTCCCGCGTCATTTTTCGCCAAATTTATGAACATTAGACAAGTAGGATGACGCAACAGACACGGTTCACTCAAACTAACCGTGTGCCACGCCGGTGCCCCTGTCACGCACACATCAGCACAGTACATTGGGCTTCACAAGGCTCCCCTCTCAAAAATATCTTCCCGCCTTGAGGGTTTTTCTGTTTCATAACACACGGTTGTTATCTCCGGACAATGTGCGATGCACTATCATAAAAAATTTCAATAGCCCCGGCACTTCACTCCCGCATTTGACTCCCACATAGTAAAACTTTTAGTACCCGCGTCATTTCCTCAAACACCCCCCGCCCCCTCTCCACACACACACACAACACACACACACACACACACGCCAAAACCTCCTCGGGCGTGCGCACACACACACACACCCTCCCACGCTCGAAACCCTAGCAAGGTCCCCGCCGCCGCTGCCGCCGCCGCCGCAAGGCCTCCATTATCAACATCTGCCGGTTTGCCCATGCAGATTACCCACCGATCTCCATACCCAGGCCGCCCTGAGTTTCTTACATGATGCCTGCCAAACGCCCCCTTTCCCACAGATCCCCACCCCCCACTTCAGAGCATCGCAGCCTAAGCCCGGCTACGCTTCCCGTGGAGCTCGAGGAGCGACTGGCCCAAAAGAGGTGTATAGCGGTCCCTTCGCCCGACGTCGCCGAGGAAGCTGACGACCATTACTGGCGGCAGGCACTCAAGTAGCGGGCTAGAGTACGTGGGCATGTCTCGGCCGCCGGCTACGACATCGATGTCATCGACATCGACGGACTGAGGCGGGCTATGTCACAGGTTAAGTGGCCCACCCCCAACCCCTCGGGTACTACCGCCGTCGATATCATCCATGGCCCCGCCGCTGATCTCCTCTGGCCCACTGTCAATAATTTGCCATTCTACATCGCCATCGAGCCCTTTTTGTTATTTCTGAAGGACATGTTCTGCGACGCTGGCTTGGGATCCATAGCTTCCAAGTCAGACCTCATCGACAGAGACCACGCGGAGGGCACCCTCTCCGGCTCTTCCAAGGGGAAAGAGCACATCTCCTCTTCCAAGGGGAAAGCGCTCATCTGCGACATCAGGGAGGCACCCTACAGCCGTGCTCTTCCAAGGGGAAGGAGCCCATCTGTGACAACATGGAGCGCATCTAGGGTCCGTGCTCTTCCCACGGGAACAAGCCCATCTGTGACAAGTGAGAAAACCCATGATTTGTTATGCCGTGCCTCTTCACAGGGGAAAACCCATGATTTGTTTTGCCGAGTCCCTTTTGTAGTGTAGTGAGAATATGTCCAGTTTTAATTGATATATCTGGTTGTTTGCAGTATGCCTTGTTTATTTCAGTTGTTCACAATGTGATGCTCTATATCTGCATTTATTTACTGTGTAGTACATTTCATCAATCCAGTTTTAAACATACCGATAGGAATGCATTTTTTTTCTTGCTGTTAAGCTTGTTATAGCTAGCATATGCCTCTTTTAAAGTTTTTTGATTGTTCGGTTTTTTGTAGTGAGCATATGTCCAGTTTCAAATGCTATCTTTGGTTGTTCGTAGTATGCCTTGTTTATTCCAGTTATTCACAACGTGATGTTCTATATGTGCAAGTATGAACTGTGCAGTTCAATTTCATCAGTACCAGTTTCAACAATAAAACTATGAATGACTACATTTGGTTGCTGCATCTTGTAGTTAACACGCCTTTCCATTTTTATTTAACAATAACCAGCGTACTTAGACCGGCACAATACCAGTTTGAATGACTATGTTTGCTTGTTGTTAAATGTTAGGCCTGTTGCAGTTAGCACACCTTTCCACTTGGTTTGCTTTACTAGCGTGCTTAAACCTGCACACTGAAGCTATCTTTTGGAGATTATTTTTTCTGCCATGGATAATTTGGGTTGATGTTTAGCCTGCTATGCTTAACATGCTTCTCAATGTACCTACACAGGACAATTTTGGGAACGACTGTTGTTTTCCATCGAGGTTAGTTTCATCCCATGGCTTATACACTACACCACGGTTGCTATTAGGAGGCGTTTTATTAAAGGCATTATTAAAAATGCCTCCAAATTGTATATAAGAAGGCATTTTTTATTCAGCCTCAAATCCCTCTACATAAGAAGGCGTTTTTCTGGGTTTGCCTCAGATCCCCGCATATACGAAGGCGTCTTGGAAAAGTGCCTCGGATTGAAGAAGCTTTGAAGGCACTTTTCTAAATCGCCACTAATCGGACATGTATTGGAGGCATTTTCTGAATCGCCTCAGCGGCGCCGGCGGCCGCGAGTAGAGGGCCAGTGCGGCGGATTTGAGGCAAGACAGTTGCAGCGGAGGTGGACAATGACAGCACCGCAGGACGCTCAGGCGATGCCGACGAGCAGCATAACTGACCATTACTGTGGCCGGTGCAGTGACAAGGTTAGCCGGTTGGCCGAGCTGCGCAGCCATGCGCATAAGAAAGGAACTGACGCACGTGGTCCTGGCATCGTCGTTTTAATCCCAGCATTGAGGCCGCCATCGATGCGTAGGTGATGCGCCTCCGGTGGATGTTGACGCCTGTTTAGATGTCCAGATGTTAAGATGTTAACCAAACAACCATAGCTTAGGTGGTCTGGTGGTAGGCGTCCGGCTCTTCATCCAGTCGACACTGTGTTCGAATTCTTTGGTGGCCCGATTTAAATAGTTTTTTTCTCGTGCGCGAGCTCACGCTACAATCTATTTAGTCCCATACCGCTTACCGAGGAAGACTCGGACGTAGTTAAAAGGAGGAAACATCTGCACTGTCTCAAGGATTGCGCCTACCGACTAGTTTAGGATTATATATGGTGTTTGGTTAATATATTGATATGATAGCCCACTGAGCCTTGCTCAAGTGTTAATTGCAAGATATGATGTGTTATGACCTGCATATCCCGAGAGAGAGAGAACTGTGGGATAGCCCGTTGGGCCCTTTCCAAGACGCCGTTATACTTTTACTCAGCTAGCTGGCTTCTTAGCGGCGTCTTCAGCAAATTCTGCTGAAACGTTGGAGCTTTCGAGGCACTTCTCAGAATGCCGCGGTTCCTCAGATTTAGAGGCGCTACTGCTAAACGCCTTTATTAACCTTTCCCTTCGCTACCATCTCTAGCGTTTTGAAGGAATGCCGCAAAAAGACATGTATAGGCACTTCCATGGCCTTTGGAGGCATTTTAGAGTGCCTCGTAATATTTTACGTGTTGTAGTGATATCTGCTCACTGGTCAGGATATCGGTAGCTGGTACCATATAGGCCGGCGGCTGATAAGGGACTAATCGGTGAACCAGACTTTTAACTGAATATATCTGCAACCCATTTATCCTTAGGTTAACTAGGGCCATATGTAATATATCTGAGGCTACATAGCGACATTCACTGTACTTAATGTCTTAATATGCAATCCTAGGCTACATAGCAACAAGGAAGAGTGTTACATTAATGTCTAATGATGTCTAGATATACGTAGAAGAGCAGCAGCAGCAACAATAGCAACAACAACAACACAGCCCTGTTTGGATACTCAACTTAGCTAGAGGTTAGAGTTAGTTTCTAGCTCATGACTAACCCTGAATTAACTCCATCCAAAGAGTTGTTTGGATGTCAGGGTTAGATTGACAATAAATGCACTAGGAGAACTAGCTCCAAATAGCACCTCTTGGGTTGGATAGTTTTTTGGGTGGATTATAGATGCAACTAGCTCAAACTAGCCCTCATGTTTAGATATACTTTAGGGCTATTTGAGCCCGAACTAGCTCAAACTAACTGTAACCCATGGATACAGCAGCAGTTAATTAGCCGATAATTTGTAAGAATGCACTAAACTCCTTCCAGCCCATAACATAAGATGTTAATTCATCTAATATGTGAGTATATTGGATGTTATAAGATACTCCCTCCGTTCCTAAGTATTTGTCTTTTTAGAGATTTCAAATGGACTACCACATACGGATGTATATAGACATATTATAAAAGAGTGTTGTACTACATCATTGTGCAATTGCTTATTAGCTTCTAATATTAACTTGCGCTTTGTTTGGATGTTGATATTCAGGGCCATTGCATTGAATTGGCCCCAATATCAAATCTTCTTGACTTTGATATTGGCATTGAACATGAATTCTGTTGTTTGGATGTGCACAGAATTGCCACTTGGAATTTGGCTGAGAGGCTCAATTCAGAAACTTGTTTGGATGGTCATTCTCTACATTGGAATTGTCTATTTGTCATATGATGAAAATTGAACTTTGATGTAATGTTTGAAACTACAATGGCAACAATTATAAATTAGATGCAATTTCCCAAAAACAACAATTTTACAACAACATAACTTATACAGCAGCACTTATTCTATAGCAGCAGCACATATACAGCAGCACTTATACATCAGCAGCACTTGCACAGCAGCACATGTACAGCAGCCCTTATACAGCAGCACTTGTCCAACAACAGCAGCACTTTTCATCAGCAACTCTTATAAACAGCAGCACTTATAAATCAGCACTTAACCAACAACAACATATAACATAGAAAATTCAAGTGCGATCAAATGAAGCACACAATACATGTGTTTTCCATCATTACATGACATAGGAAATTCAAGTACAGCAAGTTCATAGCTATTACATGAGACAAAGAAACGAGATAAGCACTTGAAACTAATCAAACATTGTTCTTCTCGTTGAGCATCAACAGCCACTCCTTCCTAAACTCCATGGGTAACTCCATAAGCGCTTGGAATAAACGTTCACTAAGGATGAGTTTGCCATATGCTCGTAACATGTCTGAATGAGCCAAATCTGGGATCTTTTCAAGGGCAGCAAGGATTTCAAGAGGAGGAGTAACCTTGGGCAGTTCTAGTGTCTCAAGTAATTTCATAGCATCTTGAAAAGAACCCTTCATTTCTCCAAGCATGCACAAGATAGCATCACCTGTTCGCTGCCTTTTTGGTGGCAATTCCGGAGAGGCTTCGACGACTACTTCATCTAATTCTATTGGTTGCGCTGCACTTTCAGCACCTGTCATTGCACCATCACCGGTTGCATGATCTTTGGAGTATATTGTTAATATTGCCTCCCAATTCTTCACTTCTTTGTTCTTGTAACAAGCTGCCTTCGGATTAGCCTGTACACACATACAAAGTAAATCACTTGCATGCATATATGATAGAATAAATTAATTAAACATAATTTTTTTACCTGGACATATTTGTTCCACACATCATCACTATCCATGAGTAGCTTGTTATTGACCCAATCCCAACCAAACCCGCTCTGAGAAAGAATCTTGCTAATTGTAGCACAATGCTTGTCAAAAGTTTTCATCCTTGAACATATTTTCTCCTTTGTGACATGTAGTCCGCACTTATCATGTATTGCCTTTATAGCAGTATTGTACACATGTGGCTTCCATCCATTTTGGCCCTGATCACCTCTGTTGTGATGTTCAACAAAGACATCCAACAATACCTTATCCATCTCATCTTTCCATGTCAAGTAATCTCTACTAAACTTCTTCTTTGTTTCTTCAACCATGGTGCTGAAAGTAAAAATTTGAATAACAATTGACAAAAAAAAGGAAACATATATTAATTGCTTTCTCATGGTGATGATGTACAAAATATCCAAACGTCACCATCCGATAGCTATGCACAAAACAGAACATCCAGCTAATCCATCATCTAGCTAGCCCAAAAGCAAAATACATCATCTTGCTAATCCAACATCTAGCTACCACAAAAGCAAAACACATCATCTTGCTAAATCACATGTCATACTACTACTGTAAATTTGCATGCGCCACAACATATTCAGCAAACATGTCATTAGATAATTGGTTCCTGAAGTTGGTCCATGCATTACTGACTTGAACACTTCTTATTGAGTTAGCATCATCAGCCTCAATTGGCTGGGAATCTATTTCATTATCCACTTCATGCAGCAATAAGTCGTCCATCATATGTTGCCTATCCCTTGCAAAGTTGTGTAACATACAACAAGCATTAATGATTCGAATCTGCAACAATGTTCTCTTTACGTAAGAATTTTTCACTATGTTATGCATCTTATTGAAAACCCAATGGACACATGTTACCTGGTCCTTTATGTCAAAGAAACTTTGAGTGCGAAGAATACCCCACTTCTTCTTCCACAACCTAAAAGTTCTCTCTACTACATTTCTAGCACGAGAGTGTCGCAAGTTATATAGCTCTTTGGCATTTTGGGGTTGTTGCTGACTTGATGCCCACTCTTTCAAGTGATACCAAGTGGATCTGAATGGAGCTAGAAATCCAGGTCCATTCGTGTAACCAGCATCAGCCAAGTAATATCTTCCTATTGTTAAACAAGTGAGTTAGGTTGGTTGTAGCATACGAAATTAAAGAGAACAAAAAGCCAAGAGAATAAGCCATACCATGAGGTACAACAAATGCATCTTGACGATCAGTTCTCATGGAGTCGTGTAGGACTCTAGAGTCCGAAGCGGAACCCTCCCATCCAGGTAAGACATACGAAAATTTCATGTTCCAGTCGACCACACCGAGCATGTTAGTACTGACGTCTTGCTTTCTATTCCTGTACCTCCCTTGGGCAGCCACAGGAACGGAAACATCTACATGACAGCCATCTAATGCTCCTACTGCATCACCAAACCACTTCCATTTGTAGTCATCGGGAGGTTGAACATTAGCATCTGGAAGCTTAATGAACTCCCCATGCATAGATAGAATGGCTCTTAACACAGCGGAAAAGTGAGTACTTATAGTTCCCAAAGACCGCTTGTATGTGCCTCGAAGCAACCTCATTTTCAGACCGTGACCCACTACTAGCAAGAACATGGCAACCTTTTCTTCCACAGCCACATACACACTATCACGCAGACCACACCTCTCACGCAACATGGTGCATAAATCATGAAAATTTCTTTTCGTTAAACGTAGCTGATCATAGCATGCCACTTCTAAGCCATCATACATATCCTTCAACAAGTACTTCCTAAGTGTGTGTTTGTGCTCATCATCACTAAAACAACGAAATGCACGAGGTGCTCTTTGTGAAATAAGGTACGCCATTCCGAGAAGAACAGGTTCAAAGTAAAGTTCTGTCAATATTATCCTTTTCCTCTTTCTCCTTTTGTTCTCTTCAGTTATGTATGAAATCATGTCTACTTGATCTGGCATTATGGAACTACACAATAATTATATAATTAGACAACAATCATTTCTACAGATTATGAATCAACAAATTGCATATTCTAGCAAGCATCAAAAGGACAAAATGGAAACTTTTACAACTATCAAACCATCACATGTTAAACACAGCAATGATGTGTACTTCAATTACCTTGGATCTGCCTGCTGCTGCTGCTGCTCGGGATCCATCCTCGAATCCACTGATCTTCAGACCAATCAATTGACCTGCTGTTTGAAAGGAAAAATACATCAGCAAACAAACACATACTGTTGGGGATTAGAAGGGGATTGGGTTTCTGTCTAGGGTTAGGGTTGAGGATGGAGGAAGAACGAGCCATGGGGATGAAGAAAGAACTGCCCATGGGGGTGGGGAAGCCTGCCGCGACAACCACCATGAGAGGGAGCGCCGTGCACCGTGCTGCTCGAGAAGACGGCGGCCAGGGGCGGCGAGCGCAAAGGAGGTGGGTGCGGTCTGGAAGGGAAGGAGAGAGACGTGCCCACACGCGGGGGAGGAAGGGATCCGCCGGAGAGAGAGGAGACGAAGGAGACGGCGGACGAGATCTGACCTGTGCCACCGGGAGCTCCGCGTTGGGGCAGTGCGCGCCCCTTATCCTGCTCGAGCCCGCTTCTTCTGTTTCTGGAGAGGTCGAAGCGGTATGTTGTGGGCTGGTTCCCGAATATCAGCGAAAATCGAGCTCTCCCCCTCCGAATTCGGGAACGGATACGCGGGCTTTCAGAGCGGGGCAACGAATATTTCAGCCCAATTCGGTGGGCTGATTCCTTGTACATTTAAACAGCGGATTCGGGCTATCCAATGCCAATATCAATATCTGGGCCTGAATATCAACATCCAAACGAAGTGTTGGTGCTTTTAGGTACATATGTCATTGGTAAAGATCCGCGCTTCGACCCTTTCCGCGTATGGAGCAATGAGATATCGATGAACCAGCAACAAGTGAGGAAGATGATAAAGATTGTTAGTAAAATGAGTCCAAAGATGGCAATTAAACTATTTGTTTACACTTTATCCAAGACAACAACGAACTGCAGGATGGTAAGTAAGAACTCTGCAACCTTCTTTTTACTGCCCATAATGAGTTGTGTTAGATGACAATGTCTGAATCTTTTTCCTTTGCAGTGGTTGCCAAAGCAGTTTACTCAAGATTACCTCTCAAACTACATGACTGGTGGGCATGCAAAGGTTAAAGTATTTCTACCAGAACACGATAATTATCTAGATGTTTTCATGAAGACCGTGATGGATGGGCGGTCGGCCATCACAAGGGGTTGTACTAGAGTCGTGCATACCTTCTGCATGGAGGAGGGCACAATATGGGCATCCCGCTTCACCTTGTTCAGCAACCAGAATATATTTCGCCTCTTTCTTTACCGTCTTTAATAGTACAAGTATACAACTGTGGTTCATCATTCTTTATTTGGTTCTTATGTAATTCTTGAACATATGTACCTATGAATCGAATAATGCATTGGTTGTTTGAACCTGATGGATATGAATAAAGCTGTAGCATACATTCAAATTCAAATTCAAATCCAAATCCGGTACAATTTGAAACAGTGGCAATTAAATTACGGTGAAATTATGCTCTCCAGGTTGTTATGGCACACACGGTTGGTAAAACACAAACGTTTGCGATATGCACCATAATCCGAGACGGTTCACAGAGAGGAAACGTGTGCAAGCATGCACACAGTTGCCGTTTGCAAAGCGTGTGCGATGTCAGACAATATCACTAATGGTGCGGGCAAGCTAAACGTTTGTGTTAGTTTCCTTATCGTACACGATTCGCAACCATGAACTGTTTCTGATGAAGTATGCATCGTAAACGTTGCACCACAGAATAGCGCGTGCGATAGTTGTCGTGTACGACGATGTTACGATGGTCCGATGTTTCGTAAACATGTCCGACACTCGTACGACGATTAGCTAATCTTCTTAACAGTGAACCGTTTGTGATGGGCCGCGCATCATACACATTCTATAATAGTGAACCGTTTGTGATGGGCCGCGCATCGTAAACGTAGCACAACAGAATACCGACTGTGATGGCAATGCGAGCAGAAACGAGTAGGAGTACTATAGGGGCCCTATCCCCGACGGTTTCTGGGTCGTGTGGGAAGGACCCCCCTATCGCCCACACTTACTTGGCGATGGTTCCAAATGCCATTGCGACAAGGGGTTAAAAACCGTTTCTTTTAGCACTGACGCGCACTAGTGAAGTTTGTTAGGTACTCCATCCTTAAAAGTATAATTTGCAAGCATAATGGCGATTTCAGCTTCCGGGAATTTTTTTTATTGGTGATGATGTCTTTCATGTACTTTGCATAAGGAGGCATTTTAAGGATATCAGTCAAACAAGTACGCAAAAAGGCTGGCCTCAGCATTTCAGCAAAGCGTTCAAATTCTTCTTCATCATTCTTTTTAGTTGACTTAGGTGGAAAAGGCATTGGTTTTTGAACCCACGGTTCTCTTTCTTTACCGTGTTTTCTAGCCACAAAGTCTCTTTTATCATACCTTTTATTCTTATGTTGTGGGTTATCAAGATCAATAGGTGGTTCTATCTCAACATCATTGCCTCGTTCTTTATTATTATTTGGTTGAGAGTCTTCATGAGCATCAACGTTGTCTTTTTCATTATCACTAGGTGAATGTTCATTACCACACTGAGTTTCAGGATCAGAGATAGAAGTTTCATTATCATTATCAGGAGGTTTTCTATTTCGGGTTTACTAGAAGCATGGAAAGTCCTACCATTTTTCTTTTTCTTTTTTCTTTCTAGAAGGACTAGGTGTAGTGGTGTTGTTCCTTTGTGAATCCTATTCTATTATTTTTGGGTGTCCCTCAGGATAAAGTGGTTCCTTAGTCATTTTACCTCCTCTAGTTGCAACTCTAACAACAAAGTCATGTATATTATTATTCATTTCATCTAGCAACTCTCTTTGAGATTTAGCAAGTTGTTCTAACTGAGTTTGAACCATAGAAGGATGCTTTCCAATACCTCTAACATCATTTGAGATTCTAAATAACAAGTCACTCAAGCGAGCAATCATATCAGAATTGTATTTCAACTAGCAGGGCCACCCGCGCATCTACGCGGCTAGATTTATTATCATACTCATTTAGATATTTTAAATATATACATATATATATACATATATATATATGAAATATGTTTTTGATTGATAAATAATTATGTTATTGTCTAATTAAAATAAACAAATAGAGCATGACTAATCATGCTTCAACGGCTAATACAGATATAAATAATGTATGTATCTTGATGCTCAGAAAATGTAGAAGACTAATTAGAAGTTACTACATCTCTATATGTTAATATGAAAAGTAACCGGACCAATGTCAAGTTTGGTGCAGATACCTCCAAAGTAATTCAATTAAGAAAGACCTCAAGGCCTTCATACAATGCATAGCCAACAACAATGTAGAGAATGATGCAGATGTCAAAACCCTATCTTTTCTAGACCCGCTGTTAGTAATCAAGGTGATCTCGGTGGGTTCTATACGAAATTGGATGGATTGAGGAACAAATCATGTAAGTTATGTTTGTGATTACTTGCCTGTTGAGTTCGGGATTAAGGGGCCCTAGATGAACTCGAACCATGTCCATGATAGCGAAGCACTTAGTCACCAGACCGCTATAGCACCTCCATTGGGTGGCCTCATCGAGGACGATGACAACCTGATCTCCTTCAAATTTCTACATCTGTATTGTAGGCTTGGTTAGCCTTAATAAAACTCTGGAGCGCAGGCTGCTGCACGCATACATGTAAGTTGAGAAGATTTTAAAGCCTGGGAATTAGCAATTCATGATTGGAGTGTAGACTGTAATAGGATAGGTTGCACAAACGAAGTAATTCTAGACTCTACAAAAGAAGAACACACAAAAAAGTATTAATTCTATGTTTGTTCCTTGCTGACTGGCCTTGAGCGTGGCTACATACAATACAATTTGTAAAGAGTAAACAACAAACGCTACTGAATGGGTGATGAGATGAACACCTAATAAGTGAAAATTTAGCAGAGGAAAAACTGGGAACAGTTCAAAGTAAATTTAGATGGCGTCTGCCAGGTGAATTCAGAGAATGACCTGTTTATCTTTGAAAAAGTGGAGCTGGACTATTGCGGTTGGGTCGCCGCTGCTAGCTGCGTGCAGTGGCGCGTCCCATGTGGGTCGGCCGACTCGTCCTGCTGCTATCCGGGTGTGTCGGTGGCTGATGGCGACAGGTGACGGCTACTGCCTGCGGTTCAGGTGGTTGCGGCTGCTTGTGGTAGTCCTCATGTCGAGCGGTATTTGATGGGCCTAGATATACCTTTTTCTCTTGCAGCGTTGGGCGAACCACTGCTAGGTTACCCTTCACGTAGCTCGGTAGCTGCACCACCAGTGTGATCCGGGTATGATGGTATGCGTCAAAGAGAGAGAGAGAGAGAGAGAGAGAAAGAGAGAGAGAGAGAGAAAGAGAGAGAGAGAGGGAGAGGGAGAGATAGAGAGACGATGTCGAGCTATATTTGTACGTAACGTTTATATCTTTAATCTCAACCATTGATATCTAAAATTAGTAGTTAAGACAATTTAATCTGTGTGGATGAATATAATGGCTTGTTTGCCTCTTGTCTTAATTATATAATAGATAGATTGTTTCATAACATTTGCATTGAAGTGATCTTGTTTTCTAATGTAGTTTTCAAACTCATAAATACATTTGCTAGGGTGCATATTGTGAGGATTGTCATTGTCATTGAACTTCATTAGAGAATTTACCTCTACCACCTTAGGCAGTGGTGATGTATTAAGCCCATGTATTTCTTCAATAGGAGGTAAAATTTTAACATCCTCAGCTTTAATACCTTTTTCCTTCATAGATTTCTTTGCCTCTTGCATATCTTCAGGACTGAGCTATAATATACCCCTCTTGTTTGGAGTGGGTTTAGCCGGTGGTTCAGGAAGAGTCCAATCATTATAATTTTTCAATATGTTATTCAATAATTCCTCAGCTTGACCAATAGTTCGTTCCCTGAAAACACAACCCGCACAACTATCTAGGAAATCCCTAAAAGCATCGGTTAGTCCATTATAGAAGATATCAAGTATTTTATTTTCCTAAGAGGATGATCAGGCAAAGCATTAAGTAGCTGGCAAAGCCCCCACAAGCTTGTGGGAGACTCTCTTCTTTAATTTGCACAAAGTTAAATATTTCCTGTAAGGCAGCTTGTTTCTTATGAGCAAGGAAATATTTTCCAGAGAAGTAATAAATCATATCCTGGAGACTACGCACACAACTAGGAGCAAGAGTATTGTACCAAGCTTTAGCATCACCCTTTAATGATAATGGAAATAATTTCAGAATAATGTAATAGCGAGTTTCTCATCATGAGTAAAAAGGGTGGCTAGGTCATTCAACTTAGTAAGATGTGCCACAACAGTTTCAGGTTCTTAACCATGGAAAGGATCAGATTCAACCAAAGTAATTAACTCTGGGTAAACAGAGAATTCATAATCCTTATCATTAATAAAGATAGGTGAAGTAGCAAACTTAGGATCATATTTCATTCTAGCATTCAGAGATTTTTCCTTATACTTGCATAACAATTTCTCTAGATCATCTCTATACCTACAAGCAATAATATCTCTAGTTGTCTCCTCATTCATAACATAACCTTCCGGTACCTTGGGCAATTCATATGTAGGAAGGCTAGTTCTAACAGGAGTTTCAGTTTCAAGCTCATCATCAGATTCAACAACATCATGTTGTATTACTCTAGCAATTTGTTTATCAAGAAATTCACCAAGTGACACATCATCATTATCAAGCAAGGTACTAGCATCATCATAAGCATTATCCATAGCAGAAGTAGCATCATCAATAACTTGCGAAATATCAGAATTAATAGCATGTTGTGGTGTTGCAAGTTTACTTATAACAGAAGGTGAATCTAAAGCAGAACTGGATGGCAGTTCCTTACCTCCCCTCGTCTTTGAGGGGAAAATGTTAGTCTTAGCATCCTTCAGATTCTTCATAGTGATAATATGATAATAATCCCAAGTGACTCAACAAATATAGCTATGCTCCCCGGTAACGGCGCCAGAAAAAGGTCTTGATAACCCACAAGTATAGGGGATCACATCAGTTTTCGAGGGTAGAGTATTCAACCCAAATTTATAGATTCGACACAAGGGGAGCCAAAGAATATTTCAAGGTATTAGCAGCTGAGTTGTCAAGTCAACCACACCTGGAGATTAATTATCTGCAGCAACGTGATCAGTAGCAAAGTAATATGAACGTTTTGATAGTAGTGGCAGTAGCAGTAGTAACGGTAACAGTGATAGCAGTAGTTTTGTAACAAGTGCAACAGTAATGATAGCAGTAGTAACTTAGCAAGAACACTATAAGATAAATTCGTAGGCATTGGATCGGTGACTTGTTGGATGATATTCATCATGAGACAGTTATAACCTAGGGCGATACGGCACTAGCTCCAGTTCATCAATATAATGTAGGCATGTATTCCGTAAATAGTCATACGTGCTTATGGAAAGGACTTGCATGACATCTTTTGTCCTACCCTCCCATGGCAGCGGGCTCCATATTTGAAACTAAGGGGTATTAAGGCCTCCTTTTAATAGAGAACCGGAACAAAGCATTAACACACGGTGAATACATGAACTCCTCAAACTACGGTCATCACCGGGAGTGGTCCCGACTATTGTTACTCCAGGGTTGCCAGATCATAACACGCAGTAGGTGACTATAACTTGCAAGATCGGATCTAGAACATGGAAATAATGGTGATAACATAAACGGTTCAGATCTGAAATCATGGCACCCGGGCCCAAAGTGACAAGCATTAGGCATGACAAAGTCATAGAAACATCAATCTTAGAACATAGTGGATACTAGGGATCAGGCCCTAACAAAACTAACTCGATTACATGATGAATCTCATCCAACTCCTCATCGACCAGCGAGCCTATGAAGGAATTACTCACTCCCGGTGGGGAGCATCATGGAATTGGAGATGGAGAAGGGTTGGTGATGATGAAGAACGAAGATCCCCTCTCCGGAGCCCCAAACGGACTCCAGATCTGTTCTCCCGATGAAGAACAGGAGGTGGCGGTGCCTCCGTCTCGTGGATCGTGATAATTCTTTCTCCCTGATTTTTTCTAGAAAATAGGTATTTATGGAGTTGGAATCAGGTTCTGCGGGGCCACCAGGTGGGGACAACCCACCTGGGCGCACCAGGAGAGGGGGCACACCCTGGTGGGTTGTGCCCACCCAGGTGCCCCTCTCCGGTAGGTCTTGGCTCCAGTAATTCTTGTTTATTGTATAAAAAATCCTCGCAAAGTTTCGTTCCATTCTGAGAACTTTTATTTCTGCACAAAAACAACAACATGGTAGTTCTGCTGAAAACAGTGTCAGTCCGGGATTAGTTTCATTCAAATCATGAAAATTAGAGTCTAGAGGAAAAGCGTTAGGAAAAGTAGATATGTTGGAGACGTATCATTTGGTTCAGGAAGTGTCCAATCATTATCATTACTCAGTATATTATCCAATAGCAATTCATCTTGCTCAACAGTTCTTTCCCTGAAAACACAATCAGCACAACTATCCAGGTGGTCTCTGGAAGCATCGGTTAGTCCATTATAAAAGATATCAAGTATTTCATTTTTATTGAGAGGATGATCAGGTAAAGCATTAAGTAATTGGAGAAGCCTCCCCTAAGTTTGTGGGA
This sequence comes from Aegilops tauschii subsp. strangulata, assembly GCF_002575655.3. Taxonomy (NCBI): domain Eukaryota; kingdom Viridiplantae; phylum Streptophyta; class Magnoliopsida; order Poales; family Poaceae; genus Aegilops; species Aegilops tauschii. The sequence continues at coordinate 544,698,149 of NC_053037.3, read as the reverse complement.
GACACTCTTCTTCAATTTGCACAAAGTTAAATATTTCCTTTAGGGCAGCTTGTTTCTTATGAGTAGGAAAATATTTTGCAGAAAAGTAGTAAATCATATCCTGGGGACTACGCACACAACCAGGAGCAAGAGAATTAAACCATAATTTAGCATCACCCATTAATGAGAAAGGAAACAATTTAAGAATATAGTAATAACAAATTTTTTCCTCACGAGCAAATAGGGGGGCTATATCATTCAATTTAGTAAGATGTGCCACAACAGTTTCAGATTCATAACCATAGAAAGGATTAGATTCAACCAAAGTAATTAACTCAGGATCGACAGAGAATTCATAGTCCTTATCAGTAACAAAGATAGGTGAAGTAGCAAAATTGGGATCATATTTCATTCTAGCATTTAAGGATTTTTCTTTTAGCTTAGCTAATAGTTTCTTAAGATCCTCTCTATCATTGCAAGCAAAGAAGTCTCTAGAAGTTTCTTCATCCATAACATAACCCTCAGGTACAACAGGCAATTCATATCTAGGGGGAGAATCATAATATTCATCATCAGTTTTAGTAACTTCATTCTCTCTAACCCTGGCAAGTTGTTCATCAAGAAATTCACCTAGTGGAACAGTGTTATTAAGCAGAGAAGTAGTTTCATCATAAGAATCATGCATAGCAGAAGTGGCATCATCAATAACATGCGACATATCAGAATCAATAGTAGGTGTAGGTGCCACAACTTTACTCAAAACAGAAGGAGAATCAAGTGCAGAGCTAGATGGCAGTTCCTTAACTCCCCTCGTAGTTGAGGAAAAAAATATTGGTTCTTTGATCTTTCAAATTCCTCATAGTGATCAACAGATATAAATCCCAAGTACTCATAGAATAGAGCTATGCTCCCCGGCAACGGTGCCAGAAAAAGGTCTTGATAACCCACAAGTATAGGGGATTGCAACAATTTTTGAGGGTAGAGTATTCAACCCAAATTTATTGATTCGACACAAGGGGAGCCAAAGAATTTTCTCAAGTATTAGTAGCTGAGTTGTCAATTCAATGAAACCTAAAAGATTTAATATCCGCAGCAAATTATTTAGTAGCAAAGTAGTATGGAAGTAACGGTAACGGTGGCAAAAGTGATAGTAGTAGTTTTGTAGCAATCGTAACAATAGCAACGGAAAAGTAACGGACCAAAAATCAATATGAAAAGAGCTCGTAGGCAATGGATCAATGATGGATAATTATGTTGGATGGCATTCATCATGCAACAGTTATAACATAGGGTGACACAGAACTTGCTCCAATTCATCAATATAATGTAGGCATGTATTCCGAATATAGTCATACGTGCTTATGGAAAAGAACTTGCATGACATCTTTTGTCCTACCCTCCCGTGGCAGCGGGGTCCTATTGGAAACTAAGGGATGTTAAGGCCTCCTTTTAATAGAGTACCGGACCAAAGCATTAGCACTTAGTGAATACATGAACTCCTCAAACTACGGTCATCACCGGGAGTGGTCCTGACTATTGTCACTCCGGGGTTGCCGGATCATAACATGTAGTAGGTGACTATAACTTGGAATATCGGACCAAGAACACAAATATATTCATGAAAACATAATAGGTTCAGATCTGAAATCATGGCACTCGGGCCCTAGTGACAAGCATTAGGCATAGCAAAGTCATAGCAACATCAATCTTAGAACATAGTGGATACTAGGGATCAAACCCTAAGAAAACTAACTCGATTACATGGTAAATCTCATCCAACCCATCACGGTTCAGCAAGCCTACGATGGAATTACTCATGCACGGCGGTGAGCTTCGTGAAATTGGTGATGGAGGATGGTTGATGATGACGATGGCGACGATTTCCCCTCTCCGGAGCCCCGAACAGACTCCAGATCTGCCCTCCCAAGGAAGAACAGGGCTTGGCGGCGGCTCCGTATCGTAAACCGCGAGGAATCCGTCTCTCTGATTTTTTCTCCCCGAACGTGAATATACGGAGTTGGAGTTGAGGTTGGTGGAGGTCCAGGGGGCCCACAAGGACGGGTGGCGCCCCCACCCTTGTGGCCAGGGTGTCGGCCCCGTTCACTTGATTATTTTGCCAGTATTTTTTATTAATTCCAAAACTGATCTGTGTGAATTTTCGGGTCATTCCGAGAACTTCTATTTCTGCACGAAAATAATGCCATGGAAATTCTGCTGAAAACAGCATCAGTCCGGGTTAGTTCCATTCAAATCATGCAAGTTAGGGTCCAAAACAAGGGCAAAAGAGTTTGAACAAGTAGATACGACGGAGACATATCAGGAATTACTCACTCCCGGTGGGGAGCATCATGGAATTGGCGATGAAGGAGGGTTGGTGATGATGAAGATCGAAGATCCCCCTCTCCGGAACCCAAAACGGACTCCAGATCTGGCCTCCCGATGAAGAACAAGGGGTGGTGGGGGCTCCATATCGTGAAATGCGATGAAACTCCCTCCCTCGATTTTTCTCCAAATATGGGATTTTATAGTCGGAATCAGGGTCTGCGGGCCCACCAGGTGGGCACTATCGGTATCAAAACCGGCGGATCTCGGGTAGGAGGTCCCGAACTGTGCGTCTATGGTCAATGGTAACAGGAGACAGGGGACACGATGTTTACCCAGGTTTGGGCCCTCTCTATGGAGGTTATACCCTACTTCCTGCTTGATTGATCTTGATGAATATGAGTGTTACAGAGTTGATTTACCACGAGATCGTAGAGGCTAAACCCTAGAAGCTATCCTATGGTTATGATAATGAGTAATGATTGTCCGCCTATCCGGACTCTCTCCGGTTTATATAGACACCGGAGAGATCTAGGGTTACATGGAGTCGGTTACATAAAAACGAATCTACATGATCAGTGGCCAAGCTTGCCTTCCACGCCAAGGAGGGTCCCATCCGGACACGGGTGCAGTCTTCGGTCTTCGTATCTTCACAGCCCATCAGTCCGGCCCATGGCTAACAGGCCGGACGCCCGAGGACCCCTTAGTCCAGGACTCCCTCAGGCGCAACCCACCTGGGCGCGCCTGGAGGGGGGGCGTAGCCTCGTGGGTTGTGCTCACCCATGGGCCCCCCTTTGGTGGTTCTTGGCTCCAGTATTTTATATATATTCTGTAATAATTCTCCCAAAAGTTTAGTTCCATTCTGAGAACTTTTATTTCTGCACAAAAACAACACCATGGTAGTTCTGCTAAAAATAGCGCCAGTCCGGGTTAGTTTCATTCAAATCATGCAAATTAGAGTCCAAAACAAGAGGAAAAGCGTTAGAAAAGGTAGATACGACAGAGACATATCATGACTGTGTAGGTTCGGTGAAGTATAGACATGACCGGAAGACTTTCCGATAAAGGATCAATAGCGGAACTGTAGGGACATCCATATTGATCCCTATACCCACACGAATGAATATTCGAGTGAACCTGTAGTTGTCGTGTGCTATACCTGTTGCTTCACGATATGTTACAAACACACGAGGTGGGACTTATTGGCATCCCCGTGAATCAAGAACTTGTACACTATGCCAGTTACCTCATTACTAGTTTTTCTTTTCTTTTCACGTTCTCGCGTTCTGGCATCCCTGTGATCAAATCACATTGTGTCTGTATAGATGATGAAAGATATCATAACACCAAGAGGGCCCTAATAATATCTCTCCATCATTGGAGGAGCAAATGCTAATCTTGAGCTATCAAGTTCCGTGTCATACTTTTTCGTGAACCCGTAAGCCGCCGTAATAGCCACCCTGTTACAGATGACTTTTAACAAATCCCGAAGTTCATGAAGCAAGCACGAAGGAACTCGATACTCTCGTTGTCTAAGGAATTATGCAAACATTGACTTTCTCTATGTTATTAACAATTTACTGGTGACGAATGTATCTCATAGCATAACATCAATTCGGGTCGATTCAACACAAGTGTTCTTCTAACAATGTGAACCCAAAATTGCTGGCATAGTCACGCCCATGATCAGGAAAATAGGACCATCATGCAACACTTGAGCTAGTCTTAGAGGCATGACTAGGAATAAAGTTTACCGTTTATTATACCACACATGCACATGAGTTTCCCTCTGAGCCTCGTGGTTATTGTAGACTTGAGAGTCATTGCAGTTATAGCATGGAACATAAACATTAATTAGAAACTTGGCGATACAAAATAACTATTATAATTGCCTCTAGGGCATATCTCCTATAGACTCCCACTTTCACTAGAGTCAATAATCTAGTTATATGGCTTCCCTAACACCTGGCCATCCGGTGTTGGTCATGTTTTGCTCGTGGTAGAGGCTTTGTCATCGGGTTTGACACATTCAGATCCGTGTGAACTTTGTGTTCTTTCACTAAACCTGCTTTAACATGATGTCGAATGAGTTTGTATTTGCACTCAATATGTCTTGTCTTATAGTGGGAACATGGCTCCCTTGCCTGAGCCACAGCGCCACTATTATTACAATAGATCTCCACCGGGTCCAACACACTTGGAACCACACCAAGGTCTTCAAGAAACTAGTTGATCTAGGGCGCCTCCTTGGAGACTTCTCAAGCTGCAACACATTGCGCCTCCCTCACAGAATCAGCCACAGTTTTCTTTTTGGAACTTTTCCAGTCAACTACGCCACCGTTAAAAATGAAAACATAGCCTGATTGAGACCTGAAGTCATCTGGGTCAGTCTTGAAGATTGCATCAGTGTAACCATTTACAATGAGTTCTTCATCACCTTCGTACATAAGGAGCAAATCCTTGGTCCTTCTGAGGTACTTAAGAATATTTTTCACCATGACCTGGTGTTCCAATCCTAGATCACTTTGGTACCTACTGCTAACTCTTAGAGTATACGAAACATCTGGTCTTGTACATAGCATGGCATACATAATTGAACCAAGTGTCAAAGCATGGAACATCTTTCATTTTTACTCGCTCATTTAGAGTTCGAGGAGACTGATTCTTGCTCAGTACCGTACTAGGAGACACGGGGAGTAGGCCCTTGGCGTTCTCGATATTAAACCATTTTAATACCTTGTCAATGTACTTGCTTTGGCTAAGCACTCTCAGGCGTCTTGATCTATCTCTATAAATCCTGATGCCCGATACATATGCTACTTCGTGTTATTTCCAATCGACAATATGTCATCCACATAAAAGATTAGAAATGCTTTTGCGCTCCCACTAAAATTCTTGTAAACACAACATTCTTCGTCATTTCTGATGAAGCCAAACTCTTTGACAACTTCATCAAAACGAATGTTCCAGCTCCTTGATGCTTGCTTTAGACCATAAATGGTCTTTTGAAGCTTGCATACCTTTTTAGCATCCTTACTATCGATAAAACCTTCATGTTGTATCATGTATACATCCTTTTTGAGGTTTCCATTTAGGAAAGCCGTTTTGACATCCATCTAACATATTTCATAATTGAAATAAGAAAAAATTGCTAGAAATATCCGTATAGACTTATGCATAGCTACAGCGAGAAAGTCTCGTCGTAGTCCACTCCTGGAACCTACGTGAACCCTTTTCACGACAAGTCTAGATTTATGGATAGTAATGTAACCATCCGTGATATGTCTCCAACGTATCTATAAATTTTGATTGTTCCATGCTATTATATTATCATGCTTGGATGTTTTACTATCATATTATAGCAACTTTATATCATTTTTTGGGACTAACATATTGACATAGTGCCTTGTGACAGTTGCTGTTTTTTGCTTGTTTTTTAGTTCACAGAATATCAGTACCAAACGGAGTCCGAACGCAACAAAGCCTTTTGGAGCGGTGGCCTCCTGCACAGCTCTTCACCCTATAAATATCCAAATATTCCAGAAACCCTAGAGGAGTCGACGAAACACAATTCCAGCCGGCGCAAGTTCCAGAACCACGAGATCCAATCTAACACCACCACGGAGGGGTTCATCATCCTCAATGGTGCCTCTCCAATGATGCCTGGGTAGTCTACCATAGACCTACGGGTCCGTAGTCAGTAGCTAGATGGCTTCCTCTCTCTCTCTTTTGATTCTCAATACAATGGTCTCTTGGAGATCTATTTGATGTAACTCTTTTTGCGGTGTATTTGTTGAGATCCGATGAACTTAATTTGAGTTTATGATCAGATCTATATCCATGAATATTGTTTGAGTCTTCTTTTGATCTCTTATATGCATGATTATTTATAGCCTCGTATTTCTTCTTTGAATCTTTGGTTTAGGCCGACTAGATCGATTTTTCTAGCCATGGGAAGAGGTGCTTTGTGATGGGTTCAATCTTGCGGTGTTCTTTCCCAGTGAAAGAAGGCGCAGCAAGACACACATGTATCATTGCTATTAAGGATAACAAGATGGGGGCTATTCCTACATGAATAGATCTCGTCTACATCATGTCATCGTTCTTATTGCATTATTTCGTTTCTCCATGAAGTTAATACACTAGATGCATGCTGGATAGCGGTCGATGTGTGGAGTAATAGTAGTAGATGCAGGCAGCAGTCGGTCTACTATATATTGATCATTGCCTTGGATATCGTCATAACTATTCGATTTTCTATCAATTCCCAATAGTAATTTGTTTACCCACCGTGTGCTATTTCTTGAGAGAAGCCACTAGTGAAATCTACGGCCCCCGGGTCTATTCTTTATCATATTTGCTTTGAGATCTATTTTTACTCACTTTTTTTTCCAGATCTATTATCCCAAAAACCCAAAAATTACCTTGCTGCACTTTTTATTACTTATTTTATTTTGTGTTTTATCGAGATCTATTTATCCAATCTATCACAAATTTATCCCATCAACTTGCAATTTCTGCCGCCGTTACCCGAAGAGGGATTGACAACCCCTCATACGCGTCGGGTTGCAAGTATTTGTTCTTTGTGTGCACGTGTCGTTTACATAGTGTTGCTTGGTTCTCCTACTGGATTGATAACTTGGTTTCACAACTGTGGGAAATACCTATGATACGTCTCCAACGTATCTATAATTTTTTATTGTTCCATGCTATTATATTATCTGTTTTGGATGTTTAATGGGCTTTAATATGCTCTTTTATATTATTTTTGGGACTAACCTGTTAACCGAAGGCCCAGTGCCAGTTTCTGCTTTTTGCCTATTTCAGTGTTTTGCAGAAAAGGAATACTAAACGGAATCCAAACGGAATGAAACCTTCGCGAGGATCCTTCTTGGAACAAACGCAATCCAGAAGACTTGGAGTTGAAGTCTGTAAGACCGCGAGGCGGCCACGAGGCAAGAGGGCGCGCCCAGGGGGTAGGCGCGCCACCACCCTCGTGGGCCCCACAGAGCTCCACCGACCTATTTATTCCGCCTATATATACTCTTATACCATAAAAACATCAGGGGGAGGCACGAAACCAATTTTCCATCGCCGCAACCTTCTGTACCCGTTAGATCCCATCTTGTGGCCTTTTTTGGCGCTCCGCCGGAGGGGGAATCAATTACGGAGGGCTTCTACATTAACACCATAGCCTCTCCGATGATGTGTGAGTAGTTTACCACAGACCTTCGGGTCCATAGTTATTAGCTAGATGGCTTCTTCTCTCTCTTTGATCCTCAATACAAAGTTCTCCTCGATGTTCTTGGAGGTCTATTCGATGTAATATATTTTTGCGGTGTGTTTGCCGAGATCCGATGAATTGTGGATTTATGATCAAGTTTATCTACGAATAATATTTGGTTCTTCTCTGTATTCTTATATGCATGATTTTATATCTTTGCAAGTCTCTTCGAATTATCAGTTTAGTTTGGCTTACCAGATTGATCTTTCTTGCAATAGGAGAAGTGCTTAGCTTTGGGTTCAATCTTGAAGTGTCCTTTCCCAGCGACAGCAGGGGTAGCAAGGCACATATTGTATTGTTGCCATCGAGGATTAAAAGATGGGGTTTATATAATATTGCTTGAGATTATCCCTCTACATCATGTCATCTTTCTTAATGCATTACTCTGTTCTTATGAACTTAATACTCTAGATGCACGCTGGATAGCGGTCGATGTGTGGAGTAATAGTAGTAGATGCAGAATCGTTTCGGTCTACTTGACACGGACGTGATGCCTATGTTCATGATCATTGCCTAGATATTCTCATAACTATGCGCTTTTCTATCAATTGCTCGGCAGTAATTTGTTCACCCACCAAAATACATGCTATCTTGAGAGAAGCCACTAGTGAAACCTATGGCCCCCGGGTCTATTTTCCATCATATAATCTTCTATTTTACATCATATTAGTTTCCCATCAACTTGCCAATTTCTGTCGCCGTTCTTTTATTTTGCAATCTTTACTTTCCAATCTATACAACAAAAATACCAAAAATATTTATCTTATTATCTTTATCAGATCTCACTTTTGCGAGTGACCGTGAAGGGATTGACAACCCCTTTATCGCGTTGGTTGCAAGGTTCTTGATTGTTTGTGCAGATACTAGGCGATTTGCGTGTAGTCTCCTACTAGATTGGTACCTTGGTTCACAAAAACTGAGGGAAATACTTACGCTACTTTACTGCATCACCCTTTCCTCTTCAAGGGAAAACCAATGCATGCTCAAGAGGTAGCAAGAAGGATTTCTGGCACCGTTGCCGGGGAGATCTACACTCAAGTCGAGACATACCAAGTAGCCATCATAAACTCTTCTCGCTCGCATTACATTATTTCCCATTCGCCTCTCGTTTTCCTCTCCCCCACTGAGGGAGTCCTGGACTAGGGGGTCCTCGGGCGTCCGATCTGTTATACATGGGCCGGACTGATGGGCCGCGAATATACAAAGACTGAAGACTATCGTCCGTGTCCGGATGGGACTCTCCTTGGCGTGGAAGGCAAGTTTGGCGACCAAATATGAAGATTTCCCTATCTGTAACCGACTTAATGTAACCCTAGATCCCTCCGGTGTCTATATAAACCGGAGCGCTTAGTCCGGATCGGCATATACTCATTACCATAGTCATACAGGCTAGACTTCTAGGGTTTATCCATTACGATCTCGTGGTAGATGAAGTCTTGTAATACTCATATTCATCAAGATCAATCAAGCAGGAAGTAGGGTATTACCTCCATAGAGAGGGCCCGAACCTCGGTAAACATCGTGTCCCCTGCCTCCTGTTACCATAGACCTTAGACGCACAGTTCGGGACCCCTACCTGACATCCGCCGGTTTTGATACCGACATTGGTGCTTTCATTGAGAGTTCCATTGTGTCGTCGTCAAGAGGTTTGATGGCCCCTTTGATCATATACAACGATGCTGTCCAGGGGGAAGTCTTCCTCCCCGGACATATCTTCGTATTCGACAGCTTTGCACTGCGGGCCAACTCGCTTGGCCATCTGGAGCAGATCGAAAGCCACGCCCCTTGCCATCAGGTCAGATTCGGGAGCTTGAACTACGTCCCGGACATCCACGGAGAATTGATCTTCGATGGATTCGAGACCGCGCCAGCCGCTCCCTATCACCTTGATGAACAGGACTTAAATCTGTCATCGGACCACATCCAGGAGATAGCTCCTGTAACTACTCTGGCCTTAGATCCGGTGCAGATCGCGCCATCCGAGGACGGGAAGCTCAACCCCGCCACGGAGGCCACAGATTCCGTGGCGTTGGAGCCGCGCATAGACTTAGCCTCATGTGATATCTGTGTCACCGGAACTCCGGACTCATTTCCGGCTATAAGTTCCAAACCATGTGCGTCCGCAGATGCCGAGCTCGATCGGTTATCGATCTTCGAATTCAAGGCCGCAAACATCTTCCGACACTCGCCTTTCGGCGATGTGCTAACTCATTAAAGAATCTGTCCTTGGCGGAAGACTCACAGCCGAATTATGTCCGGCTCGAACTGGAGGCTGATGATGGAGAATTTTGCTTCCCACCCGCCACCCACTTCATAGCCACTGTCGATGACTTAACCGACACACTCGATTATGACTTCGAAGACATTGACGGTATGGACGACGATGCCGGAGAAGAGGAGGCCCAAGCCACGCCGTTCACCGAACGATGGATGGCCACTTCCTCATATGACGTATACATGGTAGATACGCCAAAAGACAATAGCGGCGATGACAAGGAAAATCCAGTGGAGGATGACCCCCTAAGACACAACCAAAGCGCTGGTGTCAGCGGCGCCACTCTAAATCGCGCCGCCGAGACAGCAATACCGGCACAGGAGATGACAACACTCCGGACGGTGCCGAAGACATAGAAGACCACGACGAACAAACTGCCGAACAGGACAATCAGGAGGATGGGCAAGTCAGCCCTGATGAACATGCAATAAATGAAGACTCGGAGGACGGTAGTTATCATCCGCTCTCCGAGGAGGAGGTGAGCCTCGGCAACGAAGACTTTATCATGCCTGAGGAACCCCTCGAGCAGGAGCGCTTTAAGCGCCGGCTAATAGCCACTGCAAGGAGCCTGAAAAAGAAGCAGCAGCAGCTTCAATCTGACCAAGACCTGCTGAACGATAAATGGACCGATGTCCTGGCAGCCGACGAATATGGCCTTAAGCGCCCAGCCAAAAGTTACCCGCAACGTAAATTGTTATCTCAATTCGATGATGAGGCGTTGGAGCCCATCCCATCATCATGCAATGCGGCTGACGGACCACCACGGGGTCGGGACAAGGCGACAACTCAAGCCGAACACCAGCCTGCTCCAGCCCACCGAAAAGGTAGAGATCAAACAGCTCGGGGACATACCTACGACCTGCGGCAAAAACTGGACAATAATGCAGGACATACTAGATCGATCTACGGATCGCGAGGGCGCGCCCCGACACATGACGACTGCCACCTATTCGGACGTAACAAGCCCAGTCACGCCCGGGCCGAACTCCGCAGACGCACTCCATCGGAGCTACGTCGTGATGTGGCCGATATAGAGGCGCCGCACACCCTCTCTGCTTCACTGATGAAGTAATGGACCATGAATTCCCGGAAGGGTTTAAACCCGTAAACACCGAATCATATGATGGGACAACAGACCCTGCCGTCTGGATCGAGGATTTCCTCCTCCATATTCATATGGCTCGTGGCGATGATCTCCACGCCATCAAATATCTCCCTTTGAAACTCAAAGGACCAGCTCGGTACTGGTTGAACAGTCTGCCAGAAAACTCTATCGGCAGCTGGGAAGACTTGGAAGAAGCCTTCTTGGACAACTTCCAAGGAACATACGTCCGACCTCCGGATGCAGATGATTTAAGTCGTATAGTCCAACAGCCCGGAGAATCAGCCCAGAAATTCTGGACTAGGTTCTTAACTAAAAAGAACCAGATCGTCGACTTTCCGGATGCTGAAGCCCTAGCGGCCCTTAAGCATAGCATCCACGACGAATGGCTAGGCCGACATCTCGGGCAGGAAAAGCCGAAGTCCATGGCGGCCCTTACGGCACTTATGACCCGCTTTTGCACGGGCGAAGATAGTTGGCTAGCCCGTTGCAAGAATAATGCAAGCGAACCTGGCACCTCTGAAGTCAAGGATAGCAACGGCAAGCCCCGACGCAACAAACACAAGCGTCGAATCAATAGCAACCATACCGATGACATGGCGGTCAACGCCGGATTCAGCGGCTCTAAGTCCGGTGAGCGGAAGAAGCCGTACAATAGGAACAATTCGGGCTCATCCAGTCTGGATCGCATACTCGATCGCCCGTGCCAGATACATGGCACCCCAGAAAAACCAGCCAACTAGACCAACGGAGATTGTTGGGTTTTTAAACAGGCGGACAAGTTAAATGCCGATAACAAGGAGAAGGGGTCGCAAAGCGAGGACGATGACGAGGATACTCGGCCACCGAACACAAGGGGACAGAAGAAATTCCCCCTTCAGGTCAAAACGGTGAACATGATATACGCTACCCACATCCCTAAGAGGGAACGCAAGCGCGCACTCAAGGACGTCTACGCGATGGAGCCAGTCGCCCCAAAATTCAATCCATGGTCCTCCTTCCCGATCACATTTGATCATCGAGACCATCCGACCAGTATCCATCACGGCAGGTCAGCCGCACTGGTCCTCGATCCAATCATCGACGGATTCCTCCTCACGCGGGTCCTGATGGATGGTGGTAGCATCCTCAACCTGCTTTATCAGGATACAGTGCGCAAAATGGGCATTAACCCATCACGGATCAAGCCCACAAAGACTACCTTTACAGGAGTCATACCAGGTGTCGAGGACCGTTGTACAGGCTCAATCACACTAGAGGTTGTCTTCGGATCTCCGGACAACTTCCGAAGCGAAGAGCTAATCTTTGATATCTCCCCCTTCCCCAGTGGCTATCACGCACTGCTTGGACGAATCGCATTTGCTCGATTAAACGCGGTGCCACACTATGCTTATCTCAAGCTCAAGATGCCCGGACCACGCGACGTTATAACAGTCAATGGAAACACGGAACGCTCCCTCCATACCGAGGAGCACACCGCTGCCCTAGCAGCAGAGGTACAGAGCGGCCTTTTCAAGCAGAACCTTAATTCGGCGGCCGAACTCCCGGACACCACTAAAAGGGTCCGGGCTATTCTGCAGCAGGACAGTTCGGCTCGTCAAGAGCTCGACTAGCAATTCGGCCTCCGTCCCAGCCCCAATCAAGTGGCGGCATTCGTACCGCGCATACATAATTACGCACTCAAAATACCATGGGCATAGACGGAGGCATTCTTATCTTGTGATCCATAGTACGGCTCGACCGCTCCCGGACACACATACTTTCACTATCTACTCTTTCTCCTTTTTCAGGTTCCTTTCTTACAGGCCTTCCCTGACGGCCTGTTCACTGGTCCTGTCAAAGGATGAATACACCAAGATGGCAAGAAGCACGGACGTACGGAGGAATTTCTAGGTGGTTTCTTTAACGACCACTCTACCTGTTTTCAGGACCCACACGCGGCCCTCCCTTGGTTTTGGCATGTTAAATAGCCTGTTGCTTATCGCACTATTTGTATTAATACGCCTTGACATATTCATCAAATTATAATGGAAATAGTTTGCGGCCCAAATTTTTAAGGCCCCAGCTTATTACCATTGCTCTCTTTCTGTTGTCCTTTGTTTTTTGTTGATAATTTTATCACATAACACCCGTACACTTTGGTACGTTTCATATTTGCCAGGGGCTTCATAGCGCCCCGCACTATGGCAACAAAGTCCGAACACTTTTACTGTATAGTTCGGCACCCCGAATTTAGCATTATATGCATTGCCTCTTAATCATGTCTTTGGTCAATAGTTGGGTTGCCCGACTCCTATGCTTACTACCTTACGTTCCGCTATATCGGCTAGGGTAGTAAAGGGAGAACTACTGCGATTGTGTCCCGGTTTATCCGGATGAGCACCTCAGTAGAGAAAGCCGAAAACTGACTGTCATGATACGGCAAGAGTCGGTCAGCTGTTCAGAGGTTTAAAATTGAGGTGTTTTCCACATTACGCGAAGGGTCGGTACTTACCTGATCAGGTGTTTACAACACCCTAGTTTGGATGCTAGGGGCTGCGTGTAACACCCCAAAATTTTGACCTTGTTTTATTAATTAGAATTTTGCCAGGAAATTAAATTTTTATTTTCTGGATTTACCTTTTGTTTTCAAAACCCCTCGGCTCTTTAATATTGTGGGTTTTTACCTCAAGTGGAAACTTTCCAAAAATATTATTGGACTTGTATACTCTCTCAATAAAACAATTCTTTATCAGTGGATTTGTTTGCATAATTGTTTTTCCTGTGCTTTATTCTTTTAAAATGATTTTTCATAAATTTGGAGCCTCTTGTGCACTGCAACCATTTGATAAATGCATTTAAAATTTTCACCAAAATTTGGGGATGTCATGTGGTGTTTTTAAATCACCCTGATGCAAAAATATCTTTTATTCATTGGAGATTTTGAGCTCTACACCAAATTTTCAAATCTGGTCCAGTAGGTATTTTTGCACTACAACCTATTTAAATATTTCTTTAAAAATTCTTTCAAGTGTTTGGAGATGTCAGTAGATGCATATAATTCAACTTCATGCAAAAACCCATGAGTGTTCTTTGAAAGATTTGAGCAAATCATCCTCTTTTGCTCTCTGGTCCAGTTTGGCTTTTTCTATAGCAACTCTAATTTTTGTTACTCTAATGCCCATGATTCCTTTTCCTACTTATAAAACACTCTACCCAACCCTTAAGTCCAGGAGAGTGGACCCATTGGAGTATTTTTAGTCCATGCAATAATAGCCTTTAGTTTCTGCCCAAAATTGGCTTTCTCAAAATCTTGCACTAACAAGTTTCTGGTCTTGACCAATTAACCTTGCCACCATCACCTACACCTAAAGAGACTAGGATCTGGAGATTTTGGCCACCCCAAGAGTTGCCTAGATGCCCATGGCATTCTGTCGAGCACCTTGTGTTCATGGACAGCTTTGGCATAGTTTTATGTTTGCACTGTGATCTTGCCCCTCTGGACAAACCAGCATGTCCACTAGTCTCCTAGCCACCACTAACCCAGGCCTGCTAATCCCCAGCCTCATCCTAATCCTCTAGCATGCCCTGGCATTGCATCGAACATGTAGCGTGCGTGCTCTGGGCGCGCCCAGAGCGCATGTTTTGCACGCGCGCGCTGCCGAGTCGCCGCGTCGCGCCCCTGGCCTTTGCTCGCCCGCAGGGCCGCGCCCCGGCCTCGCCCACTCGCCAGAACCCTCCAAGCCACCCTGGCGCCCTACAGCGCCGCCGTCAGAGCTTCCTTGGCGGCACGCCGGCGTCGGCAGCAGGCCTCTGCCATGGGCGGCGCCACCCAAGCCACCCGCGCGCGCCAGCTGCCCCCTGGAACAACTCGAGCTCTTCCGCAAACTCGTCGGCAAGCGCTCGTCGCCGCCACGTTGCCCTGCAGCTACAGAACGGCGGTCGCCGGCGTTCTTATCCACGGCCGCCATGGAACCGACCCCAACCGCCTATAAAAGGGACCCCGAGCTCGACCAGGCACCCAGGCGACCTCAAGCCACTCCACCAAAGCACCCACGGCCAGCCAGCGACGGCGGGAGGCCTTCTTCCCCATCTCCGGCAGGTTCGGCCGCCGCCATGCTCCGGCCCCGCTCGTCGCAACCAGAGCCGCACCCGTCCAAACGGTGCCACCATCCCATTCCCCTCGGTCTCGCGGAGCCACCCAACACCTGAAACTCACTTGGGGACCACCGTAGCGCGAAGTCCCAATTCTCTCGATGCCGCCGTCCACCGCGAAGCTCGCCGCCGGCGACCCCCTCCGTCCCCACCACCCTCTCGACTACCGGGAGGACCGCCCTGGAACCGCGGATCTATCCTGGCCCTCCGGAGCCCGCGAGGAGCCACCAATCGCCGGCGTCGATCGCCGGAGTCCCGCCTCCGCTCGGGCAGAGGAAGAGGAGGGAGAGGCAACTGGTCAAACCTGACCAGTGGGCCCCGTGGACCCACTGTCAGTGACCCCGAGCTGGCCCGTGCGGTTTTAAGTGAAAGCGTAAACCCAGAAGTACGTCTCCTCCGTCTCGAAAACGTATTTCTATTCGAACCGTTTTCTTTTCTGTTTTATTTAGAAACAGAACTTTGACTAAACTTTGACTGGCTATAACTTTTAAAATATAAGTCCAATTGATTTGATTCTTTTTCTGTTGTTTCTCAAATTCGGTCTAGTTTATTTTCATATTTATTTGAAAATTTTCCAAACAACTTTTTTGTACTGTTTTTAAACTATGTGTTGATTTGAATATTTTCAAAAATAGGATTTTGGAGAGAGGAGAAAACTTTCAAAAGTTCTGGAAGGCAACCTGCCTCCCCACAACTTGAAGGCCAGCATTCTGAACCCTGGCATGATATTTTTGGGTGGTTGTTTGATACGGTTACAACACCACCTTGACATGGAGCATTCGTTATTTTATGTGATGATACGATCATACGCGTGAGTGCATAATGAGATTCTTTGCTGTTAGAAATGGATATGCTGGTGATAGTAATCATCCTCGTAAGCTTTTCATGCATACCGGAAGGAAGCCGGGAAAGTCTCTGTCTTGGGTAGACACGAGCTTGTCCCTAGTTCCTCGTCGAGACGAGTATGTCCGGTATGGCATGGTAAGGTATGATGAGTGGTGACTTTATCTGTTAATGGAAATATATTTGTTATGCTAATCATACAGGGAATACTTGGACCTCCTGAGTCGGCCGTAGATCGAGTCTTGTTCCAGTAACCCCCATACTTGTTTCGTACTACCACTTGTCCCTGCCGCAGGTAGGGTACGGTTCAGTAAGTTGTCAACCCCTTCCTAGCACACACCATATAGAGAGGCCATGGTGGAAGATACCGGATGCATCCGGTAGGCATGCCACCTGGTCCGGGGGCATGGGTGTTTCCGGTTGGGACCGAGAGGGGGGCGCCCCTTAGAGCGCGCGATATAAATTTGATCCCATGCTACGCGAGGTTGTAGCCTCCCCACTTAGAGTTTTGCTTAACAGGTGTCGTGGGTGATTCCAGACACTGGTAAGTTAGGCTGGTGTGTGCGGTCAGGTGTGTTTTCAATTAAAAGACCGTAGACGGAATTAGTCCCAATGGACTAAAGAAATCCGTTACTCGTGGGTAAAGAGTACACCCTCTGCAGAGGTTAAATCTATTCGGATAGCCATGTCCATGGGTAAGGACCACAGTCTGAGATGGGTTTAGTGTCGGTCATAGTGTCAGTCTTCGGAGGAGAAACGGCTAAACCAGAACATTGATTATGACCTGTGACATATGAGGATTATGATTATTATTATTGTGGACTAACCATTTACATTATTTGAATTATTGAGTATCCCTGGGACGGTTCTACCTCCTGGATACTCACTGCGATTATTCTCTTATAAGCCCTTTATGTGCTGTCGCTCAGACGCCCGACTGTGGCATGCTTGTTATTTCTTTTATTTATAAGCCCTTTATGTGGTGTCGCATAGACGCCCGACTGTGGCACGCTTGTTATTCCTATTATTTATGAGCCCTTTATGTGGTGTCGCATAGACGCCCGACTGTGGCATGCTTGTTATTTCTTTTATATTATAAGCCCTTTATGTGGTGTCGCTCAGACGCCCGACTGTGGCATGCTTGTTATTTCTATTATTTATAAGCCCTTTATGTGGTGTCGCATAGACGCCCGACTGTGGCGTGCTTGTTATTTCTTTTATCTATAAGCCCTTTACGTGGTGTCGCTCAGACGCCCGACTGAGGCATGATTTATCTTTTTATCCTTCCGAGGCGTCGCTTCAGACACTCGATCGGTGCATTCTATTTCTACTCCCATAATGCATATTCATATTTTGCCTGCATGCGTGCATCATGGATTTCGTTTATTTCGTGACAGACGTTATGATCATAGAATATTTCGGAGCATGATTATCCCTTGTTATATTATACCCGTGTTCATAATGTTTGCGAGTACATTCAAAAGTACTCACTGGCTTGTCCCTGGCTATGGTCTTGGCCAGATTTCTTGCGTGGAGAGGAGCGTTGTGATGACAGCCCCTGAACCTACGCAATGGAGATAGCAGCCTCGCGAAGATAGGATTTATCCTGGTCAGCTGTTCCTGTGGAAAATGGAGTCCCATAGACGCAGATGAACCACGAGCCGCTTCCGCCATCAACCACTAGAAACCAATTGTTGTACTCATAGGCCACACTGGTCTTGTACTACATATTTTGTACTTTGCTTGGAATTTCTGTAACAAGTTCGTGCCTCATCAGCTAACAGTAATCCTGGGGCTGGTGAGCACAAGGGCCATTTTCTGGGAAATTAATATCCCGAAAAACCGGTCCTGACAAACTTGGTATCAGAGCCAGGCTGACCATTGGCTAATCCTATCTTAGCCAGGTCAATAAACCTAGGTTAACCTACCCACCAGACCTTAAACCCAACCCCGGCCAAGCTTCTCGTGTAAGATAGCCACACAGTGACCCTGACACCTTTTGGCAGTCGGTGCCCAACCTATCAGCCTAGCCCGTCGATCACGCGCCAGTAACCGACACCCAACATGTATCATTCGCAAGCGTGCGAAGGAGGGCTCCGTCTCCTTTTTCTATAAAAAGGGCACACTAGCCTCAACACAGCACAGCACAGCCTCTTCCCCCAACTCGAGGCATAATGCGTGGCCCTATTGTGCACAATGAGACCACAGCCTCCAACCTTGGAGGTTTTGTGACCGTGCTCGCAAACCTCACCCGCCGTGCCTATGCATTAGAAGAGCCCCCAGAATATGTTGTGTACCAAGGACCCATGAGCAGTGAGATCCGTCAATTCTGGGCCACTGTACACATCTATGGTAGGGGTCTATTGCCAGAACGCCCCTACAGGTTCACTGGAAGGACAACTTCCTTTGAGCCACAAGCCATCCAGCTAGCAGCTCGAGAGGCTATAGTTCAACTCCGGCACTCGTCGCCCAGAGTTAACTATCGCTCGTTCTACTACTACCCTAGCCGTGACGGGTATGGTAGGCCGCCCCAGGTTGCCAACGGAGATCACGAGACGGATCCTCTACTATTGCATCTGGTGCGCTATGTAAGTGCACTAGAGGAACTGTTCGATCAGATCACCCTGGATCTGATCGCAGCTCGTGGAGAACTGGTTCGCCGAGCCCCAGCAAGAGGAGAAGATGAGCCCGACACCGGCAACCCAGTCGTGCTGTTCGGACACCTGATCGAGTCCTTGAGGTCTGCCCCAGCCATCGACCAAAATACTTTGGCGTCCCCAGAAGTGCTTTGTCGCCTTTTGGGAACACGCTCCAACGGGATTGTGGCCAACAACCCCCGCGATGGTAATCATCGCTACCCCGACCCTGCAGCCCCTCAACCTCATCCAGCTAATCCCGACGGTGAAACCCGTGGAGAAGCCTCGACATCCACAAGGCACACCCGCTTAGATATTAACGAAGTAGTCTAAGTCGCTCGAGTAGTACCGAGCCTTAATATTTCTACGCCTTGTAATTGTGTGATCCTGTATCACCGTTATTAAATGTTGCCTGCTTGTGCGCCCCTATTTTTGAATCGTAGCCATTCATAAGTATGTTAGCGTACAGTTGCATTTTTAAATTCCAGGCGCAGCTACCAAAAACCACCCCCGACGACACCCACAACAATGTGTCACATTTATGAGATATGTGTATCTGTGGCATTGACCCCGACCCCATAGAACAGGACCGACAAACTAGTTACCCTTCACCACGGTAAATAATCCAGCCCCAATGCTATATAAAATGCCAGCTCATGACCTTGCCAAGTAACCCTCGCCTTGTGCACAACACTCACAGCCATTTCTTTGCCATGCCGACCCCCAGTATTTACCTGAGAACTCCAGACGCAACCCCGGGTAGTTTTGTTAAAATATTGTGGGACTTTACCTGCAGTACCGTGAGTGCTATCCATCCACCCCAGTACGAGTTGCTCAAATCGAGGATCACCCCTTCCACCTCGAAATATTGGGCAGTGGTGCACATCCCTCCTACAAACCCAAACCAAGACCCAACGGAAGTCTCCTTCGTGGGGAAATCCATGCCGACTCCGCAAATGGCCATAGAAGCTGCTGCATACGACGCGCTTGCTCGTCTTCGATTCGCGGTACCCTATGCTAGCGAACGAGGATATTATTATTTTCCGAGTCGTGCAGCACCCGGAGAAGTAGCATCTTTTCCCGGTGGACGAATCAAAAGAGACCCAGTACTGGCCAACCTCGCCCAGTCTGTTATCGCTCAAGAGCGTTTGACTCAGCGGGTAATGGGTTATCTCCAGAGCCTCGCTGATTTAAATCCTCAAATCGCTATTGGCAGACCACTGAGGCCCGACCAGGAGAGACGCATTCATCGGCTAGTCAATCCGCTTCCCCCGATAGAAGAGGAGTGCGCCCCAGTACCAGAGACGTTTTCTCAGGACCCTGTCCATTTGCCGTTTTTATTATAGGCATCACCGCCATGTTTATTATCCCAGCTTTTATTTATGTGTTGTAACTTGTGCGTGGTATCCAAAAATTGTGCGACGGATCAAATATTTGGTTTCAGTTATGTGAGTAGTTTTACTGCTGTAAATTTTGATTTAACTAATTTTCACTCACGATAAATTTTGAAGTGAGATTTCTTTCCCTGAGTTGCTGCAGCATATTCCTCTTCACGACATAGATTTTTATTCACGCAGCACCATAACAGCAGACTCACCACCACAACCACTCGACCTCATGCGCTAATTACAAATCCTCGTACACATTTTTCACCTAACTATTCACACCCGAGCACACCACAGTCTCAGTAGGAGAGATTTGTGAGTAATTATTCGGGTGCAAGTGGCCTCCAGCACACGAACAGCAGTTAGCACTCGATGCCGCACCTAATCCTCGTGATCGCCGCCACCGCGAGGAGCTAACACTCGAGCGGCAGCATCACGACGATCATCAAGGATCATCGCGCACAGGAGCACGGAGAACCCCAGCAACGTTGCCAAACCTCCGCACATCAGGACCACGTACCAGTCCGGCATCACCTCCGCCATTAGAGCCTCATCTCGAGCTCCTGCAAACAGGAATGGAGGAGAATGAAGGAGAGGGAGAAACGAGGCCAGGTGTGAGGAAGAAGAAGGAGCAACGTGATCGTTTTATAGCTCGAGATCGGTGTACGGTGGGCGAAGTCCACCAGCACCGCTCATCGCTCGATCGCTGGTGTTCGGAGGCGAATCCGCGAGCAGTGCCGACCGTGCACTGGCCCGGTAGGTGAGTGCACGCTGCACTGGCAGCTAGCCCGCCGCGCACTACCGCAGTACGGCCTAGATGCCCTACGCGCTAGACGTCGCCGGTGGAGAAAGCGCGGGAAAGCACGCGAGAGAGAGGAAGAAGAGAAAGCCAGAGGTAAAAGAAGAGACTGACAGTGGACCCCGGGTCCACCTGTCAGCCAGAGAGAGCACTGTGCTCTCGGGTACGACCAGCGTGTTATAATGATTTAGAATTTTATTCTAAATTTACTGTAACCAAAGTGGAAATATCTCGTTTTTCCCCAACCATGGATTTTTCCACGCAACGCCAGTATACCACACTGTTGTTTTACACCACTTATTGCCCTCTCACTGTAGATACATTTTATTGCGTAAGTACGATGATTTTTTTTGGTAAGAGCGATGTTTGTTCAAAACAGCTTTTAACAAATCTCGAGGACGAGATTTTTCTTAAGGGGGTAGTGTTGTAACACCCCAAAATTTTGACCTTGTTTTATTAATTAGAATTTTGCCAGGAAATTAAATTTTTATTTTCTGGATTTATCTTTTGTTTTCAGAACCCCTCTTCTCTTTAATATTGTGGGTTTTTACCTCAAGTGGAAACTTTCCAAAAATATTATTGGACTTGTATACTCTCTCAATAAAACAATTCTTTATCAGTGGATTTGTTTGCATAATTGTTTTTCCTGAGCTTTATTCTTTTAAAATGATTTTTCATAAATTTGGAGCCTCTTGTGCACTGCAACCATTTGATAAATGCATTTAAAATTTTCACGAAAATTTGGGGATGTCATGTGGTGTTTTTAAATCACCCTGATGCAAAAATATCTTTTATTCATTGGAGATTTTGAGCTCTACACCAAATTTTCAAATCTGGTCCAGTAGGTATTTTTGCACTACAACCTATTTAAATATTTCTTTAAAAATTCTTTCAAGTGTTTGGAGATGTCAGTAGATGCATATAATTCAACTTCATGCAAAAACCCATGAGTGTTCTTTGAAAGATTTGAGCAAATCATCCTCTTTTGCTCTCTGGTCCAGTTTGGCTTTTTCTACAGCAACTCTAATTTTTGTTACTCTAATGCCCATGATTCCTTTTCCTGCTTATAAAACACTCTACCCAACCCTTAAGTCCAGGAGAGTGGACCCATTGGAGTATTTTTAGTCCATGCAATAATAGCCTTTAGTTTCTGCCCAAAATTGGCTTTCTCAAAAACTTGCACTAACAAGTTTCTGGTCTTGACCAATTAACCTTGCCACCATCACCTACACCTAAAGAGACTAGGATCTGGAGATTTTGGCCACCCCAAGAGTTTCCTAGATGCCCATGGCATTCTGTCGGGCACCTTGTGTTCATGGACAGCTTTGGCATAGTTTTATGTTTGCACTGTGATCTTGCCCCTCTGGACAAACTAGCATGTCCACTAGTCTCCTAGGCACCCCTAACCCAGGCCTGCTAATCCCCAGCCTCATCCTAATCCTCTAGCATGCCCTGGCATTGCGTCGAACATGTAGCATGCATGCTCTGGGCGCGCCCAGAGCGCATTTTTTGCACGCGCGCGCTGCCGAGTCGCCGCGTCGCGTCCCTGGCCTTTGCTCGCCCGCAGGGCCGCGCCCCGGCCTCGCCCACTCGCCAGAACCCTCCAAGCCACCCTGGCGCCCTACAGCGCCGCCGTCAGAGCTTCCTTGGCGGCACGCCGGCATCGGCAGCAGGCCTCTGCCATGGGCGGCGCCACCCAAGCCACCCGCGCGCGCCAGCTGCCCCCTAGAACAACTCGAGCTCATCCGCAAACTAGTCGGCAAGCGCTCGTCGCCGCCACGTCGCCCTGCAGCTACAGAACGGCGGTCGCTGGCGTTCTTATCCACGGCCGCCGTGGAACCGACCCCAACCGCCTATAAAAGGGACCCCGAGCTCGACCAGGCACCCAGGCGACCTCAAGCCACTCCACCAAAGCACCCACGGCCAGCCAGCGACGGCGGGAGGCCTTCTTCCCCATCTCCGGAAGGTTCGGCCGCCGCCATGCTCCGGCCCCGCTCGTCGCAACCAGAGCCGCACCCGTCCAAACGGTGCCACCATCCCATTCCCCTCGGTCTCGCGGAGCCACCCAACACCTGAAACTCACTTGGGGACCACCGTAGCGCGAAGTCCCAATTCTCTCGAAGCCGCCGTCCACCGCGAAGCTCGCTGCCGGCGACCCCCTCCGTCCCCGCCACCCTCTCGACCACCGGGAGGACCGCCCTGGAACCGCGGATCTATCCTGGCCCTCCGGAGCCCGCGAGGAGCCACCAATCACCGGCGACGATCGCCGGAGTCCCGCCTCCGCTCGGGCAGAGGAAGAGGAGGGAGAGGCAACTGGTCAAACCTGACCAGTGGGCCCCGTGGACCCACTGTCAGTGACCCCGAGCCGGCCCGCGCGGTTTTAAGTGAAAGCATAAACCCAGAAGTACGTCTGCTCCGTCTCGAAAACGTATTTCTATTCGAACCATTTTCTTTTCTGTTTTATTTAAAAACAGAACTTTGACTGGCTATAACTTTTAGAATATAAGCCCAATTGATTTGATTCTTTTTCTGTTGTTTCTCAAATTCGGTCTAGTTTATTTTCATATTTATTTGAAAATTTTCCAAACAACTTTTTTGTACTGTTTTTAAACTATGTGTTGATTTGAATATTTTCAAAAATAGGATTTTGGAGAGAGGAGAAAACTTTCAAAAGTTCTGGAAGGCAACCTGCCTCCCCACAACTTGAAGGCAAGCATTCTGAACCCTAGCATGATATTTTTGGGTGGTTGTTTGATATGGAGCATTCGTTATTTTATGTGATGATACGATCATAAGCGTGAGTGCATAATGAGATTCTTTGCTGTTAGAAATGGATATGCTGGTGATAGTAATCATCCTCGTAAGCTTTTCATGCATACCGGAAGGAAGCCGGGAAAGTCTCTGTCTTGGGTAGACACGAGCTGGTCCCTAGTTCCTCGTCGAGACGAGTATGTCCGGTATGGCATGGTAAGGTATGCTGAATGGTGACTTTATCTGTTAATGGAAATATATTTGTTATGCTAATCATACAGGGAATACTTGGACCTCCTGAGTCGGCCGTAGATCGAGTCTTGTTCCAGTAACCCCCATACTTGTTTCGTACTACCACTTGTCCCTGCCGCAGGTAGGGTACGGTTCAGTAAGTTGTCAACCCCTTCCTAGCACACACCGTACAGAGAGGCCATGGTGGAAGATATCGGATGCATCCGGTAGGCATGCCACCTGGTCCGGGGGCATGGGTGTTTCCGGTTGGGACCGAGAGGGGGGCACCCCTTAGAGCGCGCGATATAAATTTGATCCCATGCTACGCGAGGTTGTAGCCTCCCCACTTAGAGTTTTGCTTAACAGGTGTCGTGGGTGATTCCAGACACCGGTAAGTTAGGCTGGTGTGTGCGGTCAGGTGTGTTTTCAATTAAAAGACCGTAGACGGAATTAGTCCCGATGGACTAAAGAAATCCGTTACTCGTGGGTAAAGAGTACACCCTCTGCAGAGGTTAAATCTATTCGGATAGCCATGTCCATGGGTAAGGACCACATTCTGAGATGGGTTTAGTGTCGGTCTTCGGAGGAGAAACGGCTAAACCAGAACATTGATTATGACCTGTGACATATGAGGATTATGATTATTATTATTATTGTGGACTAACCATTTACATTATTTGAATTATTGAGTATCCCTGGGACGGTTCTACCTCCTGGATACTCACTGCGATTATTCTCTTATAAGCCCTTTATGTGGTGTCGCTCAGACGCCCGACTGTGGCATGCTTGTTATTTCTTTTATTTATAAGCCCTTTATGTGGTGTCGCTCAGACGCCCGACTGTGGCATGCTTGTTATTTCTATTATTTATAAGCCCTTTATGTGGTGTCGCATAGACGCCCGACTGTGGCGTGCTTGTTATTTCTTTTATCTATAAGCCCTTTACGTGGTGTCGCTCAGACGCCCGACTGAGGCATGATTTATCTTTTTATCCTTCCGAGGCGTCGCTTCAGACACTCGATCGGTGCATTCTATTTCTACTCCCGTAATGCATATTCATATTTTGCCTGCATGCGTGCATCATGGATTTTGTTTATTTCGTGACAGACGTTATGATCATAGAATATTTCGGAGCATGATTATCCCTTGTTATATTATACCCGTGTTCATAATGTTTGCGAGTACATTCAAAAGTACTCACTGGCTTGTCCCTGGCTATTGTCTTGGCCAGATTTCTTGCGTAGAGAGGAGCGTTGCGTTGACAGCCCCTGAACCTACGCAATGGCGATAGTAGCCTCGCGAAGATAGGAGTTATCCTGGTCAGCTGTTCCTATGGAAAATGGAGTCCCATAGACGCAGATGAACCACGAGCCGCTTCCGCCATCAACCACTAGAAACCAATTGTTGTACTCATATGCCACACTGGTCTTGTACTACATATTTTGTACTTTGCTTGGAATTTCTGTAACAAGTTGGTGCCTCATCAGCTAACAGTAATCCTGGGGCTGGTGAGCACAAGGGCCATTTTCTGGGAAATTAATATCCCGAAAAACCGGTCCTGACACTGCGCCCACATTTTTATTGTCGAACTCCTATGGCCAAGTGAGGGTGATAAAGCGTTATAGTCCGATTGCCTTGTTCGTTGCGCTAAACACCTCCTTCAAGGACCAAATAATTGGGTCAAGAGTGTTTAGATTCCATCCTGAACACCCCCGTAGTACCTACGTGGGGGCTGAAGCCGACGACTAGCCAACTCTCCGATTTAAAAAACGGCCGCACAGGAGGTAAAAATTTAACACAAAGCATTATATTACACAAATTGTCTTTGTTTGGTAATACAGGGCGAGACAAATATGAATGTATTCATTCAAAGATCACTTCTTTCGCACACCGCTCCACAACGATGCGGGATCCCTCCAGGACACTATCGAAATACAGCTCGGGCTTGCGGTGCTCCTTGCCCTCAGGCGACCCCTCGGTCACAAGCTTGACGGTGTCCATCTTCGCCCACCAGACCTTTATGCGGGCGAAGGCCATGCGCGCGCCCTCGATACAGACCGACCGCTTGACGACGTCCAGCCGAGGGCAGGCATTCACCAGCTGCTTCACGCGGCCGATGTAGCTGCTCGGTATAGCTTCGGCAGGCCACAGCCGGATTATCAAATCCTCCATGGCCAGTTCAGCCATCCTATGCAGCTCGATCAGCTGTTTTAACTGATCGCCAAAGGGCACTGGATGTTCTGGTGCAAGGTACTGCGACCGGAACAGCTTCTCCGTTGAGCTCCCTTCTTCAGCCCGGAAGAACTCCGCAGCGTCGGACGCACTGCATGGCAGATCCGTCATCCGCTCTCCGAGGAGGAAGTGAGCCTCGGCAACGAAGACTTTATCATGCTTGAGGAACCCCTCGAGCAGGAGCGCTTTAAGCGCCGGCTAATAGCCACTGCAAGGAGCCTGAAAAAGAAGCAGCAGCAGCTTCAAGCTGACCAAGACCTGCTGAACGATAAATGGACCGATGTCCTAGCAGCCGAAGAATATGGCCTTAACAGCCCAGCCAAAAGTTACCCGCAACGTAAATTGCTATCTCAATATGATGATGAGACGTTGGAGCCCATACCATCATCATGCAATGCGGCTGGCCGACCACCACGGGGTCGGGACAAGGCGACAACTCAAGCCGAACACCCGCCTGCTCCAGCCCACCGAAAAGGTAGAGATCAAACAGCTCGTGGACATACCTACGACCTGCGGCAAAAACTGGACAATAATGCAGGACATACTAGATCGATCTACGGATCGCGAGGGCGCGCCCTGACACGTGACGACTGCCACCTATTCGGACGTAACAAGCCCAGTCACGCCTGGGCCGAACTCCGCAGACGGACTCCATCGGAGCTACGTCGTGATGTGGCCGATTAGAGGCGCCGCACACCCTCTTTGCTTCACTGATGAAGTAATGGACCATGAATTCCCAGAAGGGTTTAAACCCGTAAACATCGAATCATATGATGGGACAACAGACCCTGCCGTCTGGATCGAGGATTTCGTCCTCCATATTCATATGGCTCGTGGTGATGATCTCCACGCCATCAAATATCTTCCTTTGAAACTCAAAGGACCAGCTCGGTACTGGTTGAACAGTCTGCCAGAAAACTCTATCGGCAGCTGGGAAGACTTGTAAGAAGCCTTCTTGGACAACTTCCAAGGAACATACGTCCGGCCTCCGGATGCAGATGATTTAAGTCATATAGTCCAACAACCCGGAGAATCAGCCCAGAAATTCTGGACTAGGTTCTTAACTAAAAAGAACCAGATTGTTGACTGTCCGGATGCCGAAGCCCTAGCGGCCCTTAAGCATAGCATCCACGACGAATGGCTCGCCCGACATCTCGGGCAGGAAAAGCCGAAGTCCATGGCGGCCCTTACGGCACTTATGACCCGTTTTTGCGTGGGCGAAGATAGTTGGCTAGCACGTTGCAATAATAATGCAAGCGAACCTGGCACCTCTAAAGTCAAGGATAGCAACGGCAAGCCCCGACGCAACAGACACAAGCGTCGAATCAATAGCAACCATACCGATGACACGGCGGTCAACGCCGGATTCAGCGGCTCTAAGTCCGGTGAGCGGAAGAAGCCGTACAATAAGAACAATTCGGGCTCATCCAGTCTGGATCGCATACTCGATCGCCCGTGCCAGATACATGGCACCCCAGAAAAACCAGCCAACCACACCAACAGAGATTGTTGGGTTTTTGAACAGGCCGACAAGTTAAATGCCGATAACAAGGAGAAGGGGTCGCAAAGCAAGGACGATGACGAGGATACTCGGCCACCGAACACAAGGGGACAGAAGAAATTCCCCCCTCAGGTCAAAACGGTGAACATGATATACGCTACCCACATCCCCAAGAGGGAACGCAAGCGCGCACTCAGGGACGTCTACGCGATGGAGCCAGTCGCCCCAAAATTCAATCCATGGTCCTCCTTCCCGATCACATTTGATCATCGAGACCATCCGACCAGTATCCGTCACGGTAGGTCAGCCGCACTGGTCCTCGATCCAATCATCGACGGATTCCTCCTCACGCGGGTCCTGATGGATGGTGGCAGCATCCTCAACCAGCTTTATCAGGATACAGTGCGCAAAATGGGCATTAACCCATCACAGATCAAGCCCACAAAGACTACCTTTACTGGAGTCATACCAGGTGTCGAGGACCATTGTACAGGCTCAATCACACTAGAGGTTGTCTTCAGATCTCCGGACAACTTCCGAAGCGAAGAGCTAATCTTTGATATCTTCACCTTCCCAAGTGGCTATCACGCACTGCTTGGACGAATCGCATTTGCTCGATTGAACGCGGTGCCACACTATGCTTATATCAAGCTCAAGATACCCGTACCACGCGACATCATAACAGTCAACGGAAACATGGAACACTCCCTCCATACCGAGGAGCACACCGCTGCCCTAGCAGCAGAGGTACAGAGCGGCCTTTTCAAGCATAACCTTAATTTGGCGGCCGAACTCCCGGACACCACTAAGAGGGTCCGGGCTATTCTGCAGCAAGACAGTTCGGCTCGTCAAGAGCTCGACTAGCAATTCGGCCTCCGTCCCAGCCCCAATCAAGTGGCGGCATTCGTATCGTGCGTACATAATTACGCACTCAAAATACCATGGGCATAGACGGAGGCATTCTTATCTTGTGATCCATAGTACGGCTCGACCGCTCCCGGACACATATACTTTCACTATCTACTCTTTCTCCTTTTTCAGGTTCCTTTCCCACAGGCCTTCCCTGCTCGGTATAGCTTCGGCAGGCCACAACCGGATTATCAAATCCTTTATGGCCAGTTCGGCCATCCTATGCAGCTCGACCAGCTATTTCAACTGATCGCCAAAGGGCACTGGATGTTCTGGTGCAAGGTACTGCAACCGGAACAGCTTCTCCGTTGAGCTCCCTTCTTCGGCCCGGAAGAACTCCGCAGCGTCGGACGCACTGCGTGGCAGATCCGCAAACGCCCCTGGAGAAGTCTGAATCCGGGTTAGCAAGAAATACTTCTTCACGTACTTGCTTTGCATATTAAACACCTTATCCGCTGCAATCTTCTTGGCCTCCTGGATCTCCTGGAGGGCGCCCTGGGCTTCAACCCGGGCCTCTTCTGCGATTTGGCGAGCCTTGGCGAGTTCGGTGTCTCGAGCCTAAATATCACCCTCCAAGGTCTCGCATTTTTTAAGAGCATCCTGGAGCTCTTGCTGGACCTCGTTGACCCGGGCCTTGAGCTTCTTACGAGCGGCCTGCTCCTTGACAGCTTTCTCCTCGGCTTCGGCCAGGGCCTTTTGCAGGGCCTCGACCTTGGTCATCGCTCCTACGCAAATCATGACATTACGGTCAATACAAATCATTTATTCTTTCCGAATATATAGCGAGTCATCACATGCCTTGCTGATCTTCCAACTGCTTCCTCGCTTGGCCGAGCTCCTCCTCGGCCGGCTCCAGTTTCTGCTGTAGTCCAGAGACTTCGACAGAGTGTGAGGTTGCGGCCAGCAATGACGGCTGCTTAGTCACATATGACATATTTAATCAGTTTCCTGTGAGGTTTAATTGATCCTCTGTCCGGCTTTTTCTTTCTGAACACCAGACAGTGTCTTGGGGGCTATTGTCTATATTGGGACTTTTTCTTGTGTCGCTTACCTCAAACTCGGATAGCAGATTGCTGCAGGTTTCGGTCAGTACGCTCTTGACGGACTGAACCTTCTCAATCACCGTACCCATAAGGATACGGTGTTCACCCACAATGGAAGCGCCTCATAGCGCTTCCAGCAGATTATCCGGTGCCTCTGGTTGTACAGAGGGCACCGGTGGGATAGGCGCGCCCCCTTCTTTCGAAGGAGGCTGCTCGCCGGATTCCGGAGCCGTATAGGTCTCCGGAACCATCTCCGGCTGAGGGCCGAACTGAACATGGCCCCCATCGCTAGTCCCCGTGGGGATTTGCTACCCCATGTGTCCGGCGACCGAGGTTTTGCCCTCTGGCGCCACCCTGACAGCCTCCTGAACCTCTCCCTGGCCGGAGAAGGTCGTTTGGGACGTCACCTCATTGTCGCCCTTGGCCTTGGGAGAGTGAGTGGCCCGCGGTGACTAGCTGGCCATCGCCATTGAATCCAACGAACCTCCTAATGAGGATCGCTGGAGGCTGTCGTGGGCCGGACTACAATAGCATAACTAAACATGTTAATACCATAAAGAGGAGAGGCCGGATACATACAAGTAGGCAGGTCTTTAGTGCTTACGATGCGGCCAGGGGCTTGCTTCGGGGGGGTCGCTCTGGGCTGCTGTCGACGTCCCACGCAGAGTTATCCACAAGGGGGCCCTTCCCCCTCTTGGGCGCCCCCGCCTCCAGATTGGTGGAGGCTGCCCTCTTCTTTCTTCCCCCATCTGGGGGAGAGTGGCTTTCTTCCTCCTCTTCATCATCGTCTTCGGCGGCGGAGGATAGATCCTCATCATCTTCGGACGTCACGTCCGAGGTACCCTTGCGGCGAGGGACGCCTTTGGTCCCCTTGGCCTTCTTCTTGGCCTTCTTCTCCGGCGCCTTGTAGGGCGCTGGAACCAGCATCTTCTCCAGAAGTGGGATGCCTGGTTCTTCGGGTAGTGGAGCCGGATATCGAATCCGCTCCGCTTTCTCTGTCCATGCCTAAAAAGTAAACAGTAAAAGTTTTTTAGATACCCTCCTTGAGCAAGAAAGTGGAGGATGCGCCTTGAGACGTGAAAGTCTTACCGCATTAGCGGGGTGGGCAAGGTCGTGCCCCCGGTCCGAGTCTATGACCGGCGGCTTCTCATTGCCCTTAAAGAGCAACTTCCAGGCATCCTCGTGAGTAGTTCTGAAGAGCCTTTCCAGGGTTTGGTGCTTCACCGGATCGAATTCCCATAAAGGGCAGGCTCGGCTTTGGCAGGGGAGGATCCAGCGAACCAGCATCACCTGAATCACATCGACGAGCTTGATGTTTTTATCCACCATGCTCTTCATGCGCTTTTGCAGCGCTGTCGGTTCATCCGATGAAGACCAGTCCAGGCCTTTCTTTAGCCAGGAGGTGAGCCACATTGGAGCTCCGGACTTGAATTCGGAAGCCGCGGCCCAGGTGGTATCACGAGGCTCTGTGACATAGAACCACAGCTTCTGCCACTCCTTGACAGTCTCCACAAAAGTGCCCTTGGGCCATGTGACGTTGGGCATCTTGCTCACCATGGCTATTCCGCACTCCGCGTGTTGGCCATCCACCACCTTTGGCTTCACGTTGAAGATCTTGAGCCACAGCCCGAAGTGGGGCTGGATGCGAAGGAAAGCCTCACACACGACAATGAATGCCAAGATGTTGAGGAAAGAGTTCAGGGCTAGGTCTTGGAAATCTAGCCCATAATAGAACATAAGTCCACGGACGAAAGGGTGGAGAGGAAACCCTAACCCGCGGACGAAATGAGGGAGGAACGACTTGTCCCTAACCCGTTGGGCTTCAGTGTAGGGACGACTTGCCCCTTGGCCGGAAGCCGGTGGGCGATTCCCTTCGCCAGGTAACCGGCCGCCCGAAGCCCGGCGATGTCCTTCTCCTTGACGGAGGAGGCCATCCATTTGCCTTGCCCTCCAGATCCGGACATGGTTGAGTGCTTTCTTGGGAAGGAAAAGGCAATAACTGGGGCGCTGGAGCTTGAGAGTGGATTGGCAGAGAGGGAGAAAAGGCGTGGGTGAAAAAAAGGGAATTCTTATCCCCTTATAAAAGCAGTGAATATCAAACGCCTCCCCACTCGCCTTAAAACTCGCCTATTCCCAAGGGCTGTGTAAACAGCACGATTGGATTACTCACGCCCGTATTGATGAGAATCCCGCAATAAGGGGACACGATCTCTGCTTTGACAAGACATGCCAATGAAAACCGCGTCTCAAAATGTGGAACGGTAGGACAAAAAATGGTTCAAAATATTGACCGGACAAGCATGATGTCATGTTACTAAAAGTTGTCAGCAGATTGGACTCGTGAAATATTATACTCTCTGCGTGTGTGTGTGGTATTTGTGTTGCAGATCCGGACACGTTCGTCCGAAGACTATCCTGGAGTATTCGGAAAGGGGAACCCGCCTTGCAATGCCGAAGACAATCTGCGCGCCGGACACCTCGTCATTGAAGCCTGGTTCAGGGGCTACTGAGGGAGTCCTGGACTAGGGGGTCCTCGGGCGTCCAACCTGTTATACATGGGCCGGACTGATGGGCCGCGAATATACAAAGACCGAAGACTATCGCCCGTGTCCGGATGGGACTCTCCTTGGCGTGGAAGGCAAGCTTGGCGACCAAATATGAAGATTTCCCTATCTGTAACTGACTTGATGTAACCTTAGATCCCTCCGGTGTCTATATAAACTGGAGGGCTTAGTCCGGATTGGCATATACTCATTACCATAGTCATACAGGCTATACTTCTAGGGTTTAGCCATTACGATCTCATGGTAGATCAACTCTTGTAATACTCATATTCATCAAGATCAATCAAGCAGGAAGTAGGGTATTACCTCCATAGAGAGGGCCCGAACCTGGGTAAACATCGTGTCCCCTATCTCCTGTTACCATCGACCTTAGACGCACAGTTCGGGACCCCCTACCCGAGATCCGCCGGTTTTGACACCGACACCCACCTCTAAAACGAATTTCGAAAACCTTTGCCTTTGCCTTTTGTCACGACCGGTTTTTCAATAAAAATATTTATTGAGAGACCAATCCCTTTCACGGACTAGTAAGGAAGAATTCCTTCTCACTGGTAGACAATATCTTGGTCATAGAAGAAAAATACCAGGAGTACTGAATATAATACAAAGTTGAGCGGAGGCTGCTCAACAATTTATTACATGCACACCATTAAAACATGATGGCGGATAGGGTGGCATAACTACTAGCACACGATAGGAGTGGTGGTGGAAATATCACCGCGATGTGGGTGATAAGACTCCTGAAAACTACCAACTCTTCGAGCGTCGGAGCGAAGCTCGAGGAGAATTATTGCGGGTGGCGGAAGCGTATATAATACAAGTGACCAATATCCAGGATCGCACGGGACTGACTGGGATTCCTCTAGGCGTCGGACTCGCTATCAAACTCTTCATCCATGAGATCGCCTTCGTCAACATCTGGCCAAATCAACAAGCCAGGTGAGTACTATGAATGTACTCGCAAGACAGTTCGGACATAAGATATAACAAATGTAAACATGAAGCATATGAATAGATTAACAAGTGCATTTAGACATAGAGACAATAATGCATGGGAAATAAAAGAGAAGTCGGGCGGTAGTCCTCCCGAAATCCCAAAAATAAATACTGGGTGCCAAACGAGGGTCTGAATGACTCCTCGAGAGGAAAATGCAAGAACAATAATGCCGCAGTCGGGCGTCGGGGCGACACCACATAAAGGGCTTATAATAGAAAATAAAAGACAGTGCGTGCCATAGTCGGACGTCTGAGCGACATCGCATAAAGGGCTTATATCAAAATTAAATAACAAACATGCCAAAGTCGGACGTCTGAGCGACATCACATAAAGGGCTTATATCGAAAGTAAATAACAAACATGCCACAGTCGGACGTCTGAGCGACATCACATACAGGGCTTCATAACTTACTATCTTAGTAGCTCAAAAATTTAAATCATAACACAGGAATAATCAAGCATGAGATAAATAACAGGGGTTAGTCCATCCTTAGAAAAAAAATGTCTAACCAAGTTTACCACTCCAGTTTGGTTACCGGGGATAATACCACGAGGACTTGACATAGATATGGATACACTGATCACGATACTTGACCATGGATACGATGACTCGGAAGGATTTGACTCTGCAGAGTTTGCACTTTAACCACAGCCAACGGATTTCAGTAGTCACAGGGACTAGTTCCGTTTACGGTGTTTTGGAAGAAACACATCTAACAAGTACACACCCATTCAACATTCCGAAGCCAGGAATCACCCTTGGCAACGTTCAAGAAAAACCTTGAGACGGGGAGGCTACAACGTCACGTAGCATGGGATCGAATTTCTATATGCGCGCTCTAAGGGGTGCCCCCCTCTCGGTCCCAATCAGAAACACCCATGCCCCCTGACCGGATGACTGGCTTTAATCCAGGGCCATGGAACCCTCATCCCGGCCCCTCTGTTTGGTGTGTACTCGGAAAGACGTTACCAACTTACTAAACCGCATTCTGGCAGAAAACATGTGGTAGCACGGAAGGGGGAAGAACGATAACGTGACTCCATCCACGTTAACGTCGGAAATTATCGGATGACGTAAGGCTGGCATGCTACAACAGTACCACCTTACTGCCCTTCATGTCACCACATGACTAGGCCATCTCTCATCAGAGATCACAGTAACGTTGGAACACACGGGTAGTTGCCTCACATGCAACGAGATACTCACCGATACTCATATGCCAATGCACAACCTTTCACGCAAACATGCAAAACACCTATCATATCAAAGGTTCAAACATGCTTGCCTGGTTCGGAGAAGTCGGAGTCTATCTCGGCGAAGTTCGCGGCTCCGTCACCTCTCCCGGAACCTACGGTATAGCGAAAATGCATACTAACGTGAAAACCAACGCGTGCATAAAAGTTGTTCCAATTTTTTTTCAAATAAATCCCATAAAAAACTAGACAAAATTATAAGACTGTCAGGAAAACAATCACTCAAAAATCACTTTTTATTAAAAGTTATAAGGGTTTCTGTCCAGGGACTCATCTGTAATGAAACAGAAAAGTTCCAGGGGCTAAACTGAGAAAATAGAAAACGGTTCGAATAGAAACGCGCCAGCCCACAGAGAAAACGTACTCTGCCCGATGGCGCCAACAGAAAACGCTTCGGGGGTGAAAGAAGAGAGGCTGACGTGGGGGGTCCACATGTCAGGTTTGAAAAACCTCGCCGGCGCCCGAAGGCTGCGGTGGTCGCCGGCGTCGAACCACGGCGAGTCATGGAGATTGGAGTGTACCAATAGTATCAGCGTGTCCTTCCGCGTCGGTGGGTGGTGGACTTGGGCGTCGTGGAGCACCACATCGACGGCGACACTTTCTCCGGCGGACAGCGGCTCGGGCGATGGTGGGGAACTCCGATGGTGTGCTGCAAACTTCGAATTGAAGCGCGGGTCAAAAGGAGGGATGCACTAGAGAGTTACTGGCAAGAGATGGGAGGCAGAGGTGCACGCACGGGAGCGAATCGAGCTGGATCCCGTGGCGGGTCGCGGCGGCCGGAGTTGAGGAAGGAGTCTTCCTCGGGGCTCTTCCAGTGGCTAGGCGGGGTCTTGGTGGAGTGCAGAGGTGGTGTGGGTACTAGCTGGAGCTCGGGGCCTTTATTTATAGGCGGCTCGAGGGGGTAGCCGTGAACGGAGAATCTCCGGCGAGCAATTACGGCGAGGCAGTGGATTTGCAGGGGGTTTAAGTGCCCAGGCAGCATCAGTGGGAGTTACTGGTCCCGTTCCACTGCTAAACTCGGTCGGGCATGGCGTAATGGCGCCGGTCTTCGTCGGGGTCGCCGTACTGGCACGGCGGCGGCAGAGAGAGCGCTCCGCACCTAGCGGTTCACGACGAGGGTGGCAGCGCACACGGGGGAGTGGAAGACCACGCGGCGACCTCCGGTGGCTTGGGCGGCGCTGGACGCCGCCGTCTGCGCTGCGCCTCCTTTCTGACGGCCGCAAAGCCGCCGCTGGAGTCGGTCACGGG
This sequence comes from Aegilops tauschii subsp. strangulata, assembly GCF_002575655.3. Classification (NCBI taxonomy): domain Eukaryota; kingdom Viridiplantae; phylum Streptophyta; class Magnoliopsida; order Poales; family Poaceae; genus Aegilops; species Aegilops tauschii. The sequence goes on along the minus strand of NC_053037.3, from coordinate 544,662,661 downwards.
GCGGTGCACCTCCTGCTGCTCGTCGCCGACGTCCGCAAGCTTCCAGGCGCTCGTGCGGTGCAGAGGACAAGGGGGAGGGGACAGGGAACACGGCGACGCCGGGGCACTGGTGAGATTGGCAACGGACACTGAAGAAACGACAGTGGTTCAGACACTGTTAACTGAATTTGACTGAACAAGACATTGACAGTGCTCTGAAGGTGTTCGATGAAATGATATGGTGTGAAGAAATTTTTTCCTGGAGCTGGGACTTGGTGAGGTGACCTCTCAATGCACCCAGAGGCTGCCTGATTTTTCTCAGAATTTTTGGAGAAGGATTTGAATGAATTTTATCAAATTTGGCAAATCTGGTCCAAACTTGCAGCAAGTATAGTTTGAAAATTTTGAACTGGAGACCAGTGGATCTTCATTGATCTAGGTTGAGGGTTCAAAGGACTATCCAGGGAAGTTGGTTTGGAGGCAAAAATCAAAACAGAAAGAGTAGCTCCTTTGAAAAACTCCAAGAGCTAGAATAGAAGGCTCAATTTGTTTTTGATAAGAAATAAGTGGAAATAAATATATGGAGAGGTCCATCTTGCTGGATTTGAAGTAAATCATGTTCCAAAGATGAGGAAAGGTTTATGAGAGTGGATTTGCACTAAGGTCATGGAAAGAGAGATTTGCTGAAAGTGGCAAAGGATCATTCCAAAAGTCATAGTGCATTTTCAAAGAAATTTTCAAAAGGCATTTTTCCCAAGTGAAAAGCATTTTGGTTTGAGTCCAAATAAAAAGAAAGAACCTCCAAGACCAAAATCAAGTCTTGGGTGAATCCAAATAAAACTCTTGCCATAAAAATATATTTTGAAAGGGGGGTTTCTTTTGAAGAAAGATTTAAAACACCTCCCTCAAATCAAATCAAATTTTTTGAAAAGGCCAAATAAAATTTTGGGTGTCACAACACCTACCCCCTTAGGAAAAATCTCGTCCTCGAGGTTTCAGCTGATCCTCGAATAGATCTGGATATTCCGCCTGAAGAAAATCTTCCCTTTCCCATGTAGCTTCATCCTCAGTGTGGTTGCTCCACTGAACTCTGAAAAATTTTGTCGTTTTCTGACGGGTCCTCCGTTCAGACTCTTCCAGTATCTTTACTGGCCGCTCTCTGTAGGTGAGATCTGGTTGCACATCAATGCTCTCATGAGATACATGCTTCTCCGGGTTACTTACACATTTTCTCAATTGTGAGACGTGGAACACGTCATGGACGTCTGACAGCTCCTTGGGTAGGTCTAGTTGGTAGGCTACCGTGCCTCTTCGTGCAATTATACAGAATGGTCCAATAAATCTCGGGGCTAGCTTCCCCTTAATTTTGAACCGTTGCAGGCCCCTCATAGGAGACACTCGTAGGTATATGGAATCACCGGGTTCAAAGCTGACCTCACGATGTTTTTGATCGTAGTAGCTCTTTTGTCGGCTTTGCGCTGTCTTGAGTCTGTCCCTGATCTGCTTAACTTTCTCCTCGGCCTCTTTAAGCTTGTCTGGGACGAAGATACGACTGTCACCTGTTTCTGACCAATTCAGTGGGGTACGACACCTTCGTCCGTGCAATGCTTCAAAAGGTGCCATCTGTAAGGTGGCTTGGTAACTGTTGTTGTAAGCAAACTCGGCATACGGCAAACTCTCTTCCCAACTGGATCCATAGGTGAGCACACAGGCTCTCAGCATATCTTCTAGGATTTGGTTCACACGTTCTGTTTGTCCATCAGTTTGAGGGTGGTACGCGGTACTGAAAGCTAGTTGCGTGCCCAGAGCTTGTTGCAGGTGATCCCAAAATTTGGAGACAAATTGGGTGCCTTGGTCGGATATTATAGTCTTTGGGACTCCATGCAAACAAACTATACGGGAGAGATAAAGTTTGGCCAGTCTTTGTGTGGAGTAGGTAGTCTTCACGGGAATGAAATGAGCAACCTTGGTTAGTCGGTCTGTGATGACCCATATGGCGTCATTTCCACGTTGTGAGCGTGGTAGTCCGACGATGAAGTCCATTCCTATTTCATCCCATTTCCACTCCGGTATCCTATTTGGCTGGAGGAGTAGCCCTGCTGGCTTTTGATGCTCGGCCTTGATGCACTGACATGAATCGCAACAAGCAATAAATGTGGCTATATCCCTTTTCATACCGTGCCACCAAAATCCTTCCTGAATGTCTTTGTACATTTTGGTTCCTCCAGGATGGATCGAGTATGGAGCGGTGTGGCTTTCGGTTAGGATTTGTTGCTTGAGTTCCTCAATATATGTTAGGTACGCAAAGTCTGTCTCCGTACCATAATATTCCTTCACTGTCTGTGACGAACTCTGAAGTCTTACCAAAGTTCATTTTCTTCTTTATTCCTTCGATGCTGGGATGTCCCTGTTGAGCCTTCTTAATTTGTTCAACTAGGGTGGGTTGTATCTCCAGATTTGATACGGTGCCCTCAGAGACTAACACCATGTTGAGCCTAGCGAACTCTTGCTGAAACTCAGGCCTCAAGTTTTGCGGACCGTCGTTGTCCGGGCTGGGGTTTCGACTAAGGGCATCAGCCACTACATTTGCTTTCCCTGGATGGTAGTGAATGCCGACATCATAGTCCTTGACCAATTCCAACCAGCGTCGTTGGCGTAAGTTTAGCTCTGGTTGCGTGAAAATATATTTAAGGCTCTTATGGTCCGTATATATTTCACAGCAATTTCCCAACAGAAAGTGCCTCCACTCCTTGAGTGCATGTATGACTGCTGCTAGCTCCAAGTCATGTGTTGGGTAATTTTCCTCATGTTTTCGCAGCTGCCTGGAGGCATACGCGACAACTTTGCCATCCTGCATTAGTACACACCCAAGGCCCTTTCGGGACGCGTCACAATATACTTCAAAACTCTTGTGTATGTCTGGCACGGTTAAGACCGGTGCGGTTGTTAGCTTCTTCTTAAGCTCTTGGAAGCTTCTCTCGCATGCTTCCGTCCATACAAACTTCTTGTCTTTCTTGAGCAACTGGGTCATTGGTTTTGCCATAGTGGAGAATCCTTCAATAAATCTTCTGTAATATCCAGCCATTCCCAGGAAACTCCGCACATCAGTTACGTTGGCGGGTGGCTTCTAGTCAAGTATGGCTTTGACTTTTTCTGGGTCTACGGCCACGCCTTCTTGGTTCAATATATGGCCTAGGAAACCGACTTGCCTTAGCCAAAATTCACACTTGCTAAATTTGGCGTACAACTGATGTTTCCTTAATTCACCCAAGACAATTCTGAGATGCTCAACATGCTCTTCTGGTGTCCTTGAATATACCAGAATATTGTCGATGAACACCACAACAAACTTGTCCATGAATTTCATGAACACTTTGTTCATGAGGTGGACGAAATATGCGGGGGCGTTCGTTAGTCCAAAAGGCATCACTGTGAACTCATATAATCCGTATCTGGAGGTAAATGCTGTCTTAGGGATATCTTCTGTCCGTACTTTCAATTGATGGTATCCCGATCTCAAATCAATTTTTGAGAAGACCTTGGCTTGTGCGAGCTGGTCAAACAAATCATTTATCCGTGGCATCGGATATTTGTTCTTGATGGTGACCATATTGAGGGCTCGATAGTCTATACACAGTCTCAGTGTCCC